>NC_041217.1:102997586-103088845 GCF_002837175.3 Physeter macrocephalus
CACAGGCTCAGCGGCCATGGCTCACGGGCCCAGCTGCTCCGCAGCATGCGGGACCCTCCCGGACCGGGGCACAAACCCGTGTCCCCTGCATCGGCAGGTGCACTCTCAACCACTGTGCCACCAGGGACTCCCAATTGTAAATATTTATGCACCCAACAGAGGAGCATCTCAATACATAAGGCAAATGATAACAGCCATAAGGGGGAAATCGACAGTAACACAATCATAGTAGGGGACTTTAACACCCCACTTTCACCAATGGACAGATAATCCAAAATGAACATAAATAAGGCAACACAAGCTTTAAATGACACATTAAAGAAGATGGACTTGATATTTATAGGACATTCCATCTGAAAACAACAAAATATACTTTCTTCTCAAGTGCTCATGGAACATTCTCCAGGATAGCAGAAGGAAAGAAATCATAAAGATCAGATAAAAAATAAATGAAAAAGAAATGAAGGAAACAATACCAAAGATCAACAAAACTAAAAGCTGGTTCTTTCAGAAGATAAACAAAATTGGGGATAGATCATATCTTGGGTCATAAATCAAGCCTTGGTAAATTTAAGAAATCTGAAATCGTATCAAGTATCTTTTCCGATCACAATGCTGTGATAACTAGATATAAGTTACAGGAAAAAAACTGTAAAAAATACAAACAAATGGAGGCTAAACAATACGCTACTAAATAACCAAGAGATCAATGAAGAAATCAAAGAGGAAATCAAAAAATACCTAGAGACAAATGACAATGAAAACATGACGACCCAAAACCTATGGGATGCAGCAAAAGCAGTTCTAAAGAGGGAAGTTTATAGCAATACAATCCTACCTCAGAAATAAAGAAAAATCTCATATAAACAATCTAACGTTATACCTAAAGGAACTAGAGAAAGAAGAATAAACAAAACCCAAAGTTGGCAGAAGGAAAGAAATCATAAAGATCAGAGCAGAAATAAATGAAATACAAACAAGGAAAACAATAGCACATATCAATAAAACTAAAAGCTGGTTCTTTGAGAAGATAAACAAAATTGATAAACCATTAGCCAGGCTCATCAAGAAAAACAGGTACAGGACTCAAATCAATAAAATATATGCAAATCAATCAATGTGATACACCATCTTAACAAAATGAAGCATATAAACCATATGATGACCTCAACAGATGCACAAAAAGCTTTCGACAAAATTCAACACCAATTTATGATAAAAACTCTCCAGAAAGTAGGCATAGAGAGAACTTACCTCAACATAATAAAGGCCATATATGACAAACCCACAGCTAACATCATCCTCAATGGTGAAAAACTGAAACCATTTCCTCTAAGATCAGGAACAAGACAAGGTTGCCCACTCTCACCACTATCATTCAACACAGTTTCAGAAGTTTTAGCCACAGCAATCAGCAAAGAAAAAGGGAAAAAAGGAATAAAATAATAAATAAAAAATTAAAGGAATCCAAATCGGAGAAGAAGCAGTAAAAAGCTGTCACTGTTTGCAGATGACATGATACTACACATAGAGAATCCTAAAAATGTTACCAGAAAACTACTAGAGCTAATCAATGAATTTGGTAAAGTAGCAGGATACAAAATGAATGCACAGCAATTCTTGCATTTTTGTTGTTGCACTAACAACGTAAAATCTGAAAGAGAAATTAAGGAACACTACCATTTACCATTGCAACAAAAAGAATAAAATACCTAGGAATAAACCTACCCAAGGAGACAAAAGACCTGTATGCAGAAAACTATAAGACAATGATGAAAGAAATTAAAGGTGATAAAAACAGATGGAGAGATATACCATGTTCTTGGATTGGAAAAATCAACATTGTGAAAATGACTATACTATCCATAGAAATCTACAGATTCAGTGCAATCCCTGTCAAACTACCAATGGCATTTTTCACAGAACTAGAACAAAAAATTTCACAATTTGTATGGAAACACAAAAGACCCCGAATAGCCAAAGCAATCTTGAGAAAAAAAAAAACAGAGCTGGAGGAATCAGTCTCCCTGACATCAGACTATACTACAAGGCTAAAGTAATCAAGACAGTATGGTACTGGCACAAAACCAGGAATACAGATCAATGGAACAGGATAGAAAGCCCAGAGATAAACCCACGTACATCCAGTCACCTTATATTTGATAAAGGAGGCAAGAATATACAATGGAGAAAAGACAGCCTCTTCAACAAGTGGTGCTGGGAAAACTGGACAGCTACATGTCAAAGAATGAAATTAGAACACTTCCTAACACCATCAGAATGGGAGAAAATATTTGCAAATGAAGCAACTGACAAAGAATTAATCTCCAAAATATACAAGCCACTCATGCAGCTCAATATCAAAGAAACAAAAAATCCAATCCAAAAATGGGCAGAAGACCTAAACAGACATTTCTCCAAAGAAGATATACAGATTGCCAACAAACACATGAAAGGATGCCCCACATCAGTAATCATTAGAGAAATGCAAATCAAAATGACAATGAGGTATCACCTCACACCAGTCAGAACGGCCATCATCAAAAAATCTACAAACAGTAAATGCTGGAGAGGGTGTGGAGAAAAGGGAACGCTCTTGCACTGTTGGTGAGAATGCAAACTGATACAGCCACTACAGAGAACAGTATGGAGGTTCCTTAAAAAAGTAAAAATAGAACTACCATGTGACCCAGCAATCCCACTACTGGACATATACCCTGAGAAAACCATAATTCAAAAAGAGTCATGTACCACAATGTTCTCTGCAGCTCTATTTACAATAGCCAGGACATGTAAGCAACCTCAGTGTCCACTGATAGATGAATGGAGAAAGAATATGTGGCATGTATATATAATGGAATATTACTCCGCCATAAAAGGAAAGAAAATTGAGTTATTTGTAGTGAGGTGGATGGACCTAGAGTCTGTGATACACAGTGAATAAGTCAGAAAGAAAAAACAAATACTGTATGCTAACACATATATATGGAATCTAAAAAAAAATTGTTCTGATGAACCTAGGGGCAGGACAGGAATAAAGATGCAGAGGCAGAGAATGGACCTGAGGACACAGAGAGGGGGAAGGGCAAGCTGGGACAAAGTGAGAGAGTAGCACTGACATATATACACTACCAAATGTAAAATAGATAGCTAGTAGGAAGCAGCTGCATAGCACAGGGAGATCAGCTTGGTGCTTTGTGACCACCTACAGGGCTGAGATAGGGAGGGTGGGAGGGAAATGCAAGAGGGAGGAGATATGGGGATATATGTATACATATAGCTGATTCACTTTGTTATATAGCAGAAACTAACACAACATTGTAAAGCAATTATACTCCAATAAAGATGTTTAAAAAAAAATCCCACAGAACTTTATAGTACAAGTGAACCTTAATGTATGCTAATTAAAACAAGAACACTTAGGAAGAGGTCAGGAGATCCCAGGATGCAGACTGTGACAAAATTACCTAACTGTATTACAAATGTATGAAATAACCTCATTGAAGCGAGTGGGAGATGAAGGTACTGGCCTAAATTACTTTGGAAATGAGTATAGACTGTACGAATAAAGGCAAAGGAACTGCGTAGTACAAGCAGTGTACTCTAGTTCAGGAGTCTACAACCTTTCTGGCACCAGGGACTGGTTTCATGGAAGACAATTTTTCCATGGACTGGGGGTGGGTGGGGGGATGGTTGCGGGATGATTCAAGCACATTACATTTATTGTGCACTTTATTTCTATTATTATTACATTGTAATATATAATGAAATAATTATACAACTCACCATAATGCAGAATCACTGCGAGCCCTGAGCTTGTTTTCCTGCAACTGGATGGTCCCATCTGGGGGTGATGAGAGACAGTGACACCCAAAGTGTGTTGCTTATGTCCAGTCTACTCCATAAGATGCAGCTTAATTGTCACTTGCCACTCACTGTTAGGGTTTTGATATGAGTCTGCAAGCAATTGATTTATTATGGTCTCTGTGCAATCTAACCTCTCTGCTAATGATAATCTGTATTTGCAGCTGCTCCCCAGTGCTGGCATCACTGCCTCAGCTGCACCTCAGATCATCAGGCATTAGACTCTCATAAGGTGTGTGCAACCTAGATCCCACACATGTGCAGTTCACCGCAGGGTTCATGCTCCTATGAGAATCTAAGGCTGCTGCTGATCTGATAAGGAGGCGGGACTCAGGCAGTAATGTGAGCAATGGGGAGCGGTTGTAAACATAGATGAAGCTTCACTCGTTCACTTGCCCACCGCTCACCTCCTGCTGTGTGGACCAGTTCCTAATGGGCCATGGACCAGTAGCAGCCTGTGGCCCAGGGGTTGGGGATCCCTGCTCTAGTTGGTAAAGTTGTTTCCCATGCAGGTATGGATTAACAATTCTGAAACCACTATACATGAATTGAATGATTAAGTATTAGATGTTGGATGATGAAAGCCAGTTTCTCACTGCTATGGTGGAAGATTACAGACAAGCAAGGAGGTAAGAGTAGGATGATCAATGTGTTAGTGTGATTAGTGTTGGAGATCTCATGATGAATTCATTTTTAGCTTAATACAAATAAAGATGGATTCATACAGAAATATTTATAGATATGTGCGTATCTGCAGATTAATATATACACATATATTTCCTTGCTCTGTCAGCTGAGAGGATCTAAAAGAACTAGCAACAAGCACACCCAGTGTCCAAACAGTAGTTTCTAATACCATTAGAATAAAAGGAATCAGGATTCATTAGAGAAATGTTTGATTCTAGGACAGATGAGTCTAGAGTATCTTTTAGTGTCAGTAAGTAAAGAAATGCTACACACACACACACACACACACACACACACACACTGATAGGGGGATTGTATGTCAAGAACCAATTGAAGGAGCTCCCATAACTAAAACTGGAACAATTTCAGCAAAAAATAAATAGGCCAAAATGCAAGATAAACCAAATCACAAACCAAAGTACCAAAATGAGCTGAAATACAAAATAAATATCCATGAGTACATGCTGACATACAGAAATGATTGAATAAATAAAGAGGGGAGAAAAGACAAATTTCTTGTATAGAAGAATATCAAATAGTTTAGGTAGATACTATCCCCTCAAGAAGGTGGACCATAACTCCCCATCCTTTAAGTGTACGCTATACACGGTGACTTACTTCTAGAGAGTACAGTATAGAAATGGGAGATGGGGGAGAGGGGAGTAACTTTACAGTGAAGAAACCAGACAGAAACTAGTGTAGCCAAGTGATCAAGGTTAACATAAACAGTGATAAGTCATGCTGATTACATGTACCCTTGAAATGATGTTAATAAGAATGGCAGTTTATCTTTGTGAACTTCCTCCCCAAAATTTGTAACTCATTTAATCATGTGAAAAACATTAAGTAAACTACAACAGAGGGACATTCTACAAAATACTTGCCCAGGACTCCTCAAACTGTCAAGGTCATCAAAGACAAGGAAAGTCTGAGAAACTATCACAGCCAAGAGAAGCCTAAGGAAACATGACCACTACATGTAATGTGGTATCCTGGATGGGATCCTAGAACAGAAAAAAGACATTAGTCAAAAACTAATGAATTCTGAATAAACTATGGACTTTAGTGAATAACAATGTCTCAATATTGGTTCTTTCATTGTAACAAACATACTATACTAAGATGCACACATAAGATGTGGATGATAAGGGAACTGGGTATGGGGGCATATGGGAATTCCCTGTACTCAGTTTTTCTGTAAATTTAAAACTGTTCTAAAAATAAAGTATATTAAGAAAAAATTAGGGTTTCTGCTTCCACCCATGAAAGATAACAAGTATGGGACTTGCCTCACCTCCATTAACAAGTAGGAAAGTGAATAAAATATGACACTGAAAAAAAAGGCAGTACAGAACTCTGATCCTTAAGAGAAAGAAAACAAATGAGGCAAGCCCTATAATCATAATACTTTTCTTCCCAGAAACAATTAGATCATGGCACAGGGAAGGTAAACAGAAGCAGAGCCTAGTTGTCTTGCTGAGTTGAGAAGACAAATATGGGAGCTTGGGAAAATGAGTCAGCTGGAATTTATGGGGCACAGTACAATAGAAGAGGAAGTTAAGAAAAAGAGCTCCAAAAATTAGAGGAGAGATCCCGCTGAGCCTTCATCTGAACACAATCTGAGCACACATAGGGTAAAACTTCATGAAGCCCAGCAAAGAATAAAGATCAGGGAGCTATAAGCCTGTTCATACAGGGCAGGCAGATCAAGTTCCTTCCGGCAAGGACTGAATACTGATCCTAGGTCCCACAAGGATCACACCTCAGTAGAAGAGCTATCCATCCTTCAGAGTAAAGGCTACTCTAGAGCCACCCTAAGTTTAAAAACAAATCTCAAAAAGATGAAGATGATCCACAATAACTTAATTGCCTGCTAAAACAAACTTCAACACTTTTAAAAGATACAACAAAATTCAAACACTCAACAGCATACTATTCATAATGTCCAGAATCTAACAAAAAATTATCAGGTATGTGAAGAAGTAGCAAAATATGAACTATAATCAGGAGAAAAATCAGTCAATAGAAATAGACCCAGAAATGAAAGAAATGATGGGAGTTAGCAGAAAAAGCATTTTACAATGCTATTATAGGGACTTCACTGGTGGCACTGTGGTTAAGAATCTGCCTGCCAATGCAGGGGACACAGGTTTGAGCCCTGGTCCGGAAGATCCCACAGGCCACTGAGCAACAAGGCCCATGCACCACAACTACTGAGCCTGCGCTCTACAGCCCACGAGCCACAACTACTGAGCTCATGTGACACAACTATGGAAGCCTGCGTGCCTAGAGCCGGTGCTCTGCCACAAGAGAAGCCACTGCAATGAGAAGCCTGTGCTCCACAAGGAAGAGTAGCCCCTGCTCCTGCAACTAGAGAAAGCCCACGTGCAGCAACAAAGACCCAATACAGCCCAAAATAAATAAATAAAAAATAAATAAATAAAATAAAATCTTATTATAGATACACTCAAGGATTTTTAAATAAGGAACATAATGAAGAGATCTTTTTAAAAGCCTGACAAAACTTTTAGAGATGAAATATGCAATATCTGAAATGAAAAAAAATTCATGAATGGACTAAAAAGATTAGATACTGAAGAAGAAAAGATCAGTGTACCTGTGTATATAGTAATACAAATTATCCAAATAAGACACAGGGAGAAAAAATAAACTGGTTAAAGAAAAGGAGCTTAAGTGAGCTTGGGACTAACATAACATAATTGGAGTCCCACGTGGAAAGGAGAAAAAGAAGAGGATGGTAAGAAAACTTGAAAAAAATAACACTTGTAGAATTTCCAAATTTCATAAAAACTACAAACCCACAGGTCCAAGAAGCTCAATAAATCATAAGCAGAATAAACAAAAGCACAAGATATAACCCAATTGCTAAAAACTAATTATAGAGAAAAAAACTGTAAAGCAGCCAAAGAAAAAGGTACATCAAATACTGACATGCAAAGCTAGACATGATCATAGGCTTCTTGTTAGAGGCAACACAAGCCAAAAAAACAATGAAATTACATGATTAAAGCACTGAAAGAAATAAAAATCACAAATTTATAATTTTGTATTCAGCAAAAATATCTTTCAAAAATGGAGGCTAAATGAAGACTTTTCTAGACAAACAAAAGCTGAGAAGTCATTGCCAGCTGAACTCTATTACAAGAAATTTAAAGAAAGTTCTTTAGGCTGAAGGAAAATTATAACAGATAGAAACCTGGACCTACACAAAAGATTGAAAGCGTCAGAACTGGTAATAGTGGGTAAGTATAACTTTTTCCCTCATTTTTAAAATTACTTAAAAGATAATTGTTTAAAAATTTAATTACAATTTATAGTGGGGTTTTGAGTATATACAGAAGTGAAATGTACGGCAGCAATAACACAAGGGACAGAAGGGGGAAAATGTCCTAACATCATACATAAAGGTGTATAATATTAATTGAAGGTAAATGGTAATAACAATGCATATTGCAAATCCTAAAGTAACTACTAAAAAAACAAAAACAACACACACACACAATATAGCCAATATGCCAAAAGTGGAAATAAACTGCATTAAAAAATTTTTTTTCTCAATTAATACAAAGAAAAGAGGAAAAAGAAAACGAAGAAAAAATGAAAATAAATAGTAGCCTTAAATTCCAACACATTAATACCTATATTACCATAAATAATCTAGATTCTCCAATTAAAAGGCGAGATTATGAGACCAGATAATAAAAGAGCAAGACATAACTATAGCTGTCTACAAAAAATTAATTTTAAACCCATTTAAAATACAAAGACACAAAGAGGCTAAAGGTAAAAGGATGAAAAAACATATACCATCTAAATGCTAATCATAAGAAAGCTGGAGTGGGATGCTAACTAGACTTATTGTGATGATCAGTTCATTATATTAAACACCTGAAACTAATACAATGCTATATATCAATTATACCTCAATTTTTAAAAAAGAGGGCTTCCCTGGTGGCGCAGTGGTTGAGAATCTGCCTGCTAATGCAGGGGACACGGGTTCGAGCCCTGGTCTGCAAGGATCCCACATGCCGCGGAGCAACTAGGTCCGTGAGCCACAACTACTGAGCCTGTGCGTCTGGGGCCTGTGCTCCGCAACAAGAGAGGCCGCGATAGTGAGAGGCCCGCGCACCACGATGAAGAGTGGCCCCAGCTTGCCACACTAGAGAAAGCCCTCGCACAGAAACGAAGACCCAACACAGCAAAAATAAATTAATAAATTAATAAACTCCTACCCCCAACATCTTCTTTAAAAAAAAAGGAAAGCAAGCTGGAGTGGCCCTATTAACATCAGACAAAAGACTTCACAACAGGAATATTACTTGGGGTAAAGACTAATATTTCATAATGAAAAAGGGGTCAATTCATCAAGAGGAAATAACAATCCTAAATGTGTGTGTACCAAATAACAAACCTTCAAAATATATGAAGCAAAACTGATTGAACTAAAGGGGGAAGTAGATAAATTTACAATTATATTAGAGACATCAACATTCTTCTCAGTAATTAACAGAACAAGTAGACAAAAAGTCAGTTAAGGATATGGAAGACTTGAACTAAACATGCTAAACAGCGTGTTTAAACTAAGCAGCATGCTAGCCATCCCCATCTAAATAAGACAAAAAGCATCTGAGGCTTAAACAATTACCCTGCCCTTAAGACAGAAACTTAGGAAACATTACTATTTAATTCAGATACAAGCCTCAGTTTAAAAAAGTATGCTGTAGATAGCATGGTGTATTAAAAATCTTCACCAGATTTTTCATTTTCCAACACATTAAAGTTTTTTTCTCTTTTTGACTAAATTTAATCTCAACTGACAAGGCTGCTTCTGACTCTGTAGAGATGCCCTAATTTCCCCCTTGCTCTTGTTTTATAGTACATTGCTATTCAATACTTCCTGATTTTAGCTGAACTAGATTCACTACTCCAGGCAGAATAATGGCCTGGATTACTCAGAGAAACTCTAAATAAAGAATTTTTCACTAGGACTATTTTTTTAAGTACTCTTGCTCCAAGAACATATTTTTTTCCTTTTAGTTCAACATAACTGAATAAGGGTTAAACCAAGAGCAGTGAATCCAAACTTTCTGGTGCTGTCACCATTACCCATTACACTTTGCAAATATTTTAGAGAACATAAACTTTAAAAATGGTAAGTTAGCTTTCTCTTGAGACATCCATTGACTACAGCTTTTATAGGATTAGCCTTTCCTAAGTTAAAAAATGATTTGTGAAGTGTAATGGATGCCCTGTTATCCAGTACAATGAGGACTGATAGTTGTTTGGTTAATCTAAAAATTAGGAGAGAATTTTAAAAATGATTTGTCTATATCATAGTCATTTTATTCTAACTTAAAAAATAAATATGTATTCATTCACAAATCTTTGACCATACAAGGCCAATCTTTATTTTTTTATTGTGGGTTTGCTGATTGGAGCCTCTTATTTCTTGCAAAAACTATATATACCCATATACCCTGTCTATGATTTTTAGTTCAAACTTCTCTGAAGAAATTTAAAAATTTTATGAAGCAAGCTGAAGTATAGAATAATTTAAGACTTTTATAATTTCCCCTCAAACTTTTATATTGTTTCATCTAAACTGAACTCAATAGCAGTTTTACTTTATTTTTTAATTTATCTTTTATTTTTTGGTCATGCCACGTGGCATGCGGCATCCCAGCTGCCCGACCAGGGATGGAGCCTGTGCCCCCTGCATTGGAAGTGTGGAGTCTTAACCACTGGACTGCCAGGGAAGTCCCTGAATTCAACAGAAATTTTAAAAGTGCCTCTCCCGAGAGGAGTCTGGGGGAGGATGGATACATGTATATGTATGGCTGAGCTGCTTTGTTGTGCACCTGAAACTATCACAACATTGTTTATCGGCTATACTCCAATATAAAATAAAAAGTTAAAAAAAAATGCTCAAAAAAAGTGCCCCTCCCTTATTAATCTTTCTAAAACATTCACTTTAGTTTTCATTGTAACAACAAATTGTTTTCATACTTCATGTATCATTAATTTATATGATATGTCATTAAGTCATGCTATCAAAATAAGAAATTCAAATGGCATCAAACAGGTTTGGGAATAACCCCAAGTAACTCAGGAGACACAAACTCAATGAAAGGAATGGAAATGTTATAGGTATACTAGAGAATGACATCCTAGCCTTGAGAGTTCTGCCTAACATGTCAGCATGCTCTACAGAGAACAGCTGAAGAGTACATTTATTCACGTTCAGTTAAGGAGTTTCTACTCTAGGTGACTTGTTTCCTTTTAGGCGCCCAGTGCCTTTGGCTTTGGTTCCCCATTGCAACCTCCCTCAAAGGCCCATGGTACCAAAGAATCTCACCTCTTTTCTCTCTATTGTTCCCACATCTAATTTATTATTTTAAACCTTTTAAGTGGACAGGGTTGACCATTTATCATTAATAAAGTAATTAATATTAAGATGTTCATAACCCACTTTATTGTATGGGAATCTGGAATTTTATTACAATTACTTCATAAAGCTTCTTGGCAATCCTTGTAAGATAGGGAACAGCAAACTTTTTCTGCAAAGGGCCAGATAGTAAACATCAATATAAATATATTAGTCCCTGTTGCATATTCTTGTTTTTTTTTGTTGTTGTTATTGTTTTATACAAAAAGAAGCCACTGACCGGCTTTGGGTTGGGTCATAGTTTGCCAACCTCCACTCTAAGATAAGGTAGAAAAGGCAACAATGTGCCTCCCTCCCAGATATCTAATATATACTTATAGCAACTAATATTTTCTGAATGCTTCCAATGTGCCACAGAATCATGCTAAGTGCTTTATGTACATTATCGGATTCAATCCTCACAGCCATCCTATGCTACAATTACTATCATTATTTCTTTTACAGATAAAGAATTTGAGACTTGGAGAGATTAAGTAACTTCTCAATAATTATTAAATGGTACAATCAGAATCTAAACCCAGAAAGACTGACTTCTGAATTACTAAACTGTATACGTCTGAAAAAGTTTTCAGCTGATGGACTCAAGAATATATAGCTAATTAGTCATATGGCACAGACTAGGACATTGATCTCCTGACTCAGTGCTGATTTACTAAATATTCAGAGAAATCTACATTTTAAAGGGAGATTTGACAGCATTTTAACCCCATGAATGAAGGTCTGATGTTATAATATCAGGCACTGAAAAAAAAAAAAGGTATTCTGTAAGGGATATAGGATCTTAAGTGTTACAAAGCTAAAATTAGGAATCACTGCCCTGCTTTTTCAATAAAGCAGCACAAGAGAATCTTAATTATGGAATACTGAAGTGCAACAAATAAATTAGTTTAAAAATATAGAAGATTCAATTTCACTCAGAAAACATTAGAATAATAATTAACACTATAAAATGGGAGATCAGTAGTGGAGTGGATAAGGTAGGTACTTAGAGGTAGGCTAAAGATGACAGGAGGAAATAAAAGTAGAGAGAAATGCCCAATATACAGATGGTATTCATCTGGTGATTGACAGCAATTCAGGAAAGAACGTAATGTTACAGAGATCCACAACAGGAGTAATGTGCTGTAGTACTCCATGAAGCAATACTCAGAAAAGTAGTAACATAATTAACAAACGGGATCCATGAACTCTAATGGGTCCTTTTATTATAACCTCTCTCCCGCCAAATAAAAAGAGCTCTCTTTGTTTCTCCTTTGAGCAGAAGTATTGGAGATAAGCAAGGACAAAGATGTGGGAAGGGTGGAGAAGTTATGCTTTGGAGAGGGAAAGGCCTGTGTAGAGGCAGAACAGTGTAGTAAATGTGACTTTCCCTGGAGGCCTACTGCTATCCCTTTCCTCCTTGGATTGGGGAGAAATGCAAGTGATTCAAATCACCTTTCTCTCTTTGTCCCACATAAGTAAAGGACATACAGACTGTTGCTACCATCTACACAAAATCTCGTATCAAAGGCCTATTACCTGGATGATGATAGCAAACACTTACATGGTACTTACTATGTGCCAGGCACTGTTCAAAGTACTTTAAATGCTTTTAGTAATTTAATACTCATAATAACCCTATAAGATGAGTATTATTATAATCTCCATTGTTGATGAGGATGCTGAAACACAGAATGGTTAAATGGCTCCTCCAAATTCATACAGCTAAAGATGGTAGAGCTGGAATTCAAACCCAGGCAGACAGGCTCCATACATAGTCCACATACTCTTAACTACTCAGTTATAAATGACTTCTTTGGCTTAGCTGTACCACCACAAGCAAGTGATTGTCATCAGATCGTCTTGCAGCACATAAAGGGCTCCAGGTATTGGGCTGCAGATCAAGGGAAAGGCTGGACAGAGCAACTAGCAACTGGAGACATAATCTTGGAAGAACTGGGATACCAGGGATGTTTTTGAAGAAGGAGCTTGAGCATAAGAGAAAGACAGTGACTCAGTAAAAGAAACTATCTCTTTACCATACCAGTTTGGACATTAAACTAGCAAACTAAACTGTTCTAAAATTTGAGACCTAAATTGAATGTAATTCTGCCCATAAATCCTGGTCTTTGTGAGTACTTGCATTGATCATTAAATATATGAGTACATATAATTAAAGCAGTCATTTTACAAACGGATTTTTAGCCATACCACTAGGATAAATGCTGACATTGATTATCTAGAACAAGAAATAATTCAGAAAGTTCTGTTGCTGGGCTTTAGATTATATTACATGATACAAGCATACATTGGAGATATTGAGGGTTCAGTTCCAGACCACCACAATAAACCAAGTCACACTAATCTTTTGGTTTCCTAGTGCATATAAAAGTCACGTTTACGCTATACTGTAGTCTAATAAGTGTGCAACAGCATTATGTATATACCTTAATTTAAAAATATTTTATTGCTGAAAAATGTTAACCATCATCTGAACCTTCAGTGAGTTGTAGTAGTAACATCAAAGATCACTGATCACAGAACACCATAACAAATATTATAATAATGAAAAAGTCTGCAATATTGTGAGAACTACTAAAATGTGACACAGTGACATGAAGTGAGCCAATGCTTCTGGGAAAAAAATGGTGCTGACAGACTTGCTTGATGCAGAATTGCCACAAACTTTCAATTGGTAAAAAACGCAATTATCTGCGAAGTGCAATAAAGGAAAACGAGGTATGCCTGTGTTTTCTGAACTACTGACATAATATACTTTGAACTGAATAATAAAGTAAATATGTACAAACAAAGAGATGTTTAAGTTTGAAATAGGAAGGTAATCTTGGGATTTAGAATTTGCCATTTTAACTCACATAAGGGCACTAACAACAAAGCAAGAAAACTTAAGCCAGATCCTCCTGAAACACATTCTCAGGAAATTGCCTTTCTAGTTAATATAAATTTATTTTTTATTGCTAGGTGAACAAAATAAGCCAGAAATGTGGGCAAGAGCTGTCCTAAAATACAAACCTAATATTCTAGATCCAGGTCTTAAACAGTCCACTGTCAGGCAGTACACAGGGAGAAGCCAAATACAGACACTGTTTGAGGACATACTGCAAATCGTCACAGCGTCCTGCTTTCCCTGTATGACAACAATAGCCTTAGGGCTCCACAGGTAGAAATTTGCTAGGATGCCCATATGGTTTCAAGAAAAATCTGGCACAAAATAAAATCAAAGTAAATTAATTTTAAAAATAAAATTGTGCTGTCTCCCTACCCCAACCAAAAAGAAAGGCGTGCGTGTGCACACACACACCACTTGGGAATTTGTATATTCCCAAATATGAGAAATACATATCCACGATATGGAAAATATAGGAATAAATCTGTATCACACTCTGTACTTTACTATACATAATGCAGATTTCCTAAAAAATAGGAAAATGTGTATATATATTTACAAAACATATGTTCCCAGAAAGAAAAGTTCAAATTCTGAATGGTAGTCTAACGGAAACTGGCAATCCTAGAGTTTAGAAAGGTACTACAGTCAGTTAACTGGCAAAACCAGTATGATTTCTGAGAGTACAAACATCACTACTATTTGGCTTGGTGGATTTCTGTAATCTAAACTCACTGCTAATTTCATTAAGGGCTGTGTACCCTTGAACCTACAAGACTGCTTCTTGCATCTGCAAAAATAGTCTGGTTCTTCCTCTTCTGCAGCACCAGAATAACTTAACATTCTATTTGAAACACAAAGAGATAGGGAGGAGAACTCTGGGTTCCTCAGCTTTCTGGTTCCAATTCTAGTCTGTTATGAGGCCAGCTGTACCTCTTTCCCTTGAGTTCCAAGAAAAAAACCTGTATTTTTATTAACATCTTTTCTTTCTTTAAGCAGATTTTAGTTACTTACCAAAAAAAGAGTCTAACCAAAACAGGCAGCAGGCTTTAATTTAAACTCTAAAAGCCTGGAATGTCTAAGCAACCCAACTCTACAGCAGAATAATGATTTTTTAAAAGTACACTGAAATATTAAACCTCCTAATACATGCTATTCAGGAGAATCGGCTATTTTGAATCAAAGACTTTGAGCCAGAATGAATTCAGAGAAAATACATGTCATTCATGTAGAAATAATAATTTTCAATACCATAGTGCCTGTGAAATTAAAAATTGCATTTAATTACATTTTCTGTGACAGTGGCTTTCAAACCTATTTTAGGCAACAGTATATTTTCTTCTAATAAAATCTTCGGTTCATGCCCAATGCACAGCACAGATCTTCTCTAGCTGAGCATGTGCACATGTCTGGGTAGGGTCACCTGTGCATGTGTGAATGTGCAGATAGAAAATCCTGCCTAATGTCCAAACTCCTCCCCTGTCAGAGACCTCCTGAGGCATTACCATGGAACCCCTGTAGCCTATGTGAATCAGCTTGAAAACCACCGTGCTAGAAAAAGACAGCTACCTTTTTACACTTTACTGTCACAACCAAGACACCAAATTAATCACATGCCTATTTACCTGTGAGCTTTAAAACTTTTTCCATCAACATAAATATCAATATCTGGGCAACACTGTTTCACATAAAGCTTCAATAAATCTTCTCCTAATTCAGATGCAGGTTCCAAGTCATAAATATCTTTAAAAGAGAAAAACAAGACTAAAAAAATAGTTTCTTTAATAGTATATATATTCCAAAATTTTGTATTCTAATACTAGCAAAATGTTTTTCCACAGTTATCTCAATTAGCTACTGAAAGAGAGTAACAGTGACTGAAACATTTAAGTGGTAAATTCAAAGTAAAATGAAACTTTAAAATCATCTATTCTTTCTGCTCTGAAATATATATTTCTATTTATATTTAAATATAGATATACCTTTAAATATAAACATAGGTAATATTGTTACAAAATTATATACCAAAACTGAAGCCACTTCATGAACATCTGACTTAGAAAGTTAGATAA
This sequence comes from Physeter macrocephalus, assembly GCF_002837175.3. NCBI lineage: Eukaryota > Metazoa > Chordata > Mammalia > Artiodactyla > Physeteridae > Physeter > Physeter macrocephalus. The sequence continues at coordinate 103,013,563 of NC_041217.1, forward strand.
TTTTCCAATTTTTATATTCTTTTTCACCACTTAATTTTTTCCTGTTCCTGTTCATGGATTTATGGCTAGGATAATCTGTGAACCAATAGAATTTCAACTAAAATCAATGGGATTTATAGGACACTTACTATGAGTTTAGTACTGTACAAAGTATGGAGAGGTATAGAAAATAAATAAGAACTATCTCTACTTCAAAAGATTCACACTTTAGGCAGTGGGAAGTGAAATATAAAACATGTACATATATATAAAAAAAGAAAAATACTAAATTGTATACTATAGCTTTGTCAGTTCAGAAATTTTTGTTAGTACACCTGGTGAGGATGGATCACCAGGAACATATTCCCACTAACCAATTTACAAATGTATACATTTATAAACCAGAATGCCAATACTGACTCTACTATCAAAAGAAATCCAGAATCCAACCACTACTCAATATCTCCACTGCTACCACTGTAAACAGATAAGTTAGGGGGTCCCCGGAGAAAGAGAACCATGAATGGCTTTCTTGACATAAGAGAACCCATTTTGGCCTAAGCCATTTTGTGATCTAGGCCTAGCTGCAATGCTTGCCCTTGAACAGGTCTCAGTAATTAATGATCTTAAGGGAGGGGATGCAGAGACAAGGGCCAAGCAGCCAAGAAACAACGGTGCAGCCTTGGAGCAGGAACAATATCTTTTGAGCTCCTTATAGAACTAAAACTCCCAATAAATGGAAGATGAAGCGATCCTCATTCCAGAGAGAAGGTCACCGTTTTGCACAGACCCTAGTCTTATCAGCAACCTCACCCTTGAACCGTTGCTATTAAAACTCTCATCAAATCTTCCCAGGTTGGGACACACAGTTTTTGAGGGGCAGGAGCCCGCTGTGTCCCCCTTTGCCTGGTAAAGCAATAAAGCTATTCTTTTCTACTTCACCCAAAACTCTGTCTCCAAGATTTGATTCGGCACTGGTGCACAGAGGCCAAGTTTTCGGCATCGTCATCCTCGTTCAAAACAATATGGTTCTCTCCATTTTTTATAGAGTAAAAGCCAAAGTCTTACAATGGCTTATCAAGCCTCACGTCTGGCTCCTCACTACCTCTCTAATCTCACTGTCTACTCTTTTGCTTATTTCCATACTGAACTCTCTCATTCCTCCAAATGGCAAGTTATGTTCCCATGTTAGGATATTTCTACTGCCATTTCTCTTGCCTTGAACACTCATCTCCCCGATATCCACTTGGCTAACTTCCTCACTGGATTCAAATCTTTGTTTAAACATCACCTTTTAATCAAGGCTGACTCTGACCACCCATTTAAAATTGCAACTCCCATCACTAGCACTCCCAATCCTCCTTCCTCTGTCCTATTTTTTCTACAGCATGTCACCTTCTAACTTCTTTACTGCATTATTTTCTATCTCCACCCCCACCATACCTTCTCTAACTGGAATCAAAGTTCCAAAAGAGCTGGAAGTCCACTTTAGTCATTGAAGTATCCCTTAGACCTAGAATAGTCCTAACACATAGATCCTCAATAAATATTTGTTGAATAAATTAATGTATCAAATACTACATAAAAAGATTTTTGAAGAAAAAACATAAAACTCCAACCAGAATAAAGCAGGGGAAGGAGGCAGATCCTACCACTTCCAGATATTCCTATAGAAGACTTAAAGCACATAAATTAGTGGGAGATGTTCAGAAGGAATAGTCTTCATTTCGATGATTCAAAGATCAGAGTATAATTTTTTTTTTCAGAGTATAATTTTTGACACAAAGGGAAAATCTAGAAACTTTTCAAAAGAAAACCAAGTTAATCTGATAGATGATTACCTATCTCAACTCCCAATTATGTACTCAAATAGCCTCCTGAACTTGATATATCACAGTGTGGTATAATAAAAACATATATTTGGTCTTTCTCCCCCATTCCTGGCACAGAGCTTAAAACTCTTGAAATTTCCTAAATTATAGGAATGTCTTACTTGAGATTATGCTAATGAGGTGATTCAGGGTAGGGTTCCTAAATAGCTTCAGGATGGGGGCTGGTCACCAGAAAGGACAAATATGTGATTAAAGAATGGGAACTTTCAGTGCTCCCCCGCATCTCTAGGGAGGGAAAGGGGGCTATAGATTGAATTATAAAAATTCTTGAACAATAAGATTCAGGGAGCCACTGGGCTGGTGAACACACTGACTTGTTGGAAATATAACAGGGAAGAACCAAATCTGACTACATATTGGATCTGTTTCTTTTACTTTAACCCTTGCTTCCCACTGCTTTTCTTCACTAAAAGGATACTGTCTATACATAATGGCCTGCCTCAGGGAACCCTGCCCCTCTGCCTGAATGTTAAACCAAAGTGCCTTTGATCAGGGAAACATCCGGACCCTGTCCACCTGTAGATGGCTGCAAGAAAGAAGAAATTAACACATCCCCTCTCTGAGGCTGGCCATTCCAGGGGATATTTGCAAAACTTATGGCCTTTTTACTTTACTTCCTCATCTCCTCCCCCTCTCTGTGGTATAAAAGAAACTGGCATCCAAACCCTGATAAGACGGTTATTTTGAGACTTTAGTCTGCCATCTTCCCGGTCTGCCAGCTTTCCGAATAAAGTCGTATTCCTTGCCTCAACACCTCATCTCTGATTTATTGGCCTGTCATGCGGCGAGCAGAGCGAGCTTGGACTTGGTAACAGAAAGATGGCGCACCCTGAGGAGGCATGGCATTTGTTCTGTATACTGTCCTTGCTCACCCCACCCCATACCTCGCCCTATGCATCTTTTCCATTTGGCTGTTCCTAAATTATATCTTTTATGATAAACAGGTAAACATAAGAGAAATGTGTTCCTGAGTTCTGTGAGTCATTCTAGCAAATTATTGAACCTTGGAGGAGGATGGTCATGGGAACTCCTGAATTTATAGTCACTGGGCACAAGCCTGGTTAGTAAAAAGCACCAGAATATGTCACCCCAAAACATGCCACTTTGGCATGAGGATTATTTTGAGCTAAAGGTACTTGAGAAGGAGCAGATGAAGGAAAAGCTATTTACATCCCCCTAACTGCCTAAAAATAAAGTACAGGTTTTCCCTTTTGTAAAGGAAATTTCCATTTGTAAAGATATCTCCTTACTATTCTCATCACTTGACTCTTATTTGCATAACAAGACAATCCTTATTCACCATGCATTGTCTCCCCTCACCTTCCCATAACTTGCCTCCACCACCTAGTAGCCCAAAAGTCCTTTCTTTCGTTTAGCCTAAGATGATATATAAGCCTCAATCAACCGGCCACCTTCTTGAATCTCCTTTCTTTGTGAAACTCCTGGTACAAAATAAAGTATTAAAAAGAAAAGTAATAAACACCATTTTTCCCCCGTCTGTTAATCTGTCTTATTTTAGTTTAATTTGTAGGCCAGTCACAAAACCTAAGAGGGTAGAAGGAACTCTTATCTCCCCTACAGTAGCCTAAGCACTCCACTTGTGTTGAAGTGGGGGCAATTTGTAGGACTAAGTCCTTAACCTGTGGGGTCTGTGCTAACTCTGGATAGTTAACTGTCAGAATTGAACTGTTGGATGCCCGTTTGGTGCTAGGAGAATTGGTTGGTGTGTGGAAAAAAACACACACATTTGGTGTCAGAAGTGGTACCCAGAAAAACAAAAACAAAAACACAATCGCAGAAACCCAAAACTGTTCCACAACCTGAAGTCATCATTCCACTCTACCTTAAATTTTCTCTGTTCATACTCCTTAAGCCTGCAAAATAGTACCACCTAAACTCCTTAAAATAGCTTATGCGTAAGGTGACCACATCTTTTGGTTTGCCTGGGGCAGTCCAGTTAATGCCTCTTGCCCCTCTTGCCCCCTTATTATTATCAACAGCAATAATAATTTTTCATCTTTCACTCTCTCAAAAGAATCCTAGTTTGGACCACAGACTATAAAGTCATCCTTGAAGGCTTTCATTATCTGGCTTTTGCTTATATATCCAGGTTCATCCCTTACTTTGACCATTCCTGTCCCCTACTCTACACTACACCCACAACAAACCATTTCTGGATTTCCAAATTTGCTATGTGCCTGGCTCTCTTTGCCTCCAGGCATGTTGTTTCCTTTGCTTGGAACACTACTTCCCTAAACTCGTTATGCCTGGTTAACTTCTGCTTTTTCCTTCAGGATTCAATTCAGATATCACTCCCTCCACGTAGCCTTCTCTGAAGGCCTAAGCCTAGGTTACATGTGCCCTATCTGTGTCCTTATCACACTTGGTACGTAACTTACCTGACTGTACCTCCTACTAAACTGCAAAATAAGAACACTATCTGTTTTGTTCACTATCAAATCTTCAAAACTAGCACAAAGTTGATACTCAATGTAATGATTAGAATAGCATTTCAGGAATAAACAGCAAGTGCAAAAGAACAGAAGTGGCAAAATATACTTCCTTAGGAGGAAATGCCAAGTAAGTCAGTAAGAATAGAGCTCAGGGGGTATGAGGGGTTGTGAAGACAGAAGGCAGCAGCGTTCTAGGCAGCAATCAGTTCCCAACATCCCCTTGCACCACGGGAAAGAAGCTGGGATTTATATTAAGGCTGTGTGAGACTACTGCAGGATTTTAATAAGGGAAGTGCCATGACCACACTTGCAATTGATGGACGTTGTTCTGTACAATAGAGATGGAGGGTGGCACATCAAGAGGCCTGGTGACCAGCTGGGGTTCAAATTCTCAAGGAAAATAGCAAATTCCTGAAATAAAGAAATGGCAGGAGGGTAAAGAAGAGAAGTATTTAAGAATATTTAGGAGACAAATCAACAGACATGATCATGAATCGAATGAAGGGTAAAAGAGTAACTGAGGAGAAAGATGGTAATATAATTCACACTGATACAGTATTTAAGAAAAGAGCAGGCTGAGAAAGCAGATGATTAGGTCAGTTTGACACAAGTTAAATTTTGAGATATTTAAGGTATATTTAGACACATATGTCTAGTCAGTGGTTAGATACGAAGCTAAAAAAAAAAAAACAAAACTGGAGAATACCAATTATTTAAGGGGCAGAAAGAGGAAGTTCCAGTGAAGGAGACTGAGGAGTGGCCAAGGGGGAAGGAAAGGAAAAGGCCCCGTTATGCTCATATTGTTCCCTAATATGTCAATTGTGTTGGATCAAACTCATGTTTTGAAAACAAGTGTTATAGTAGAATTGGATGTATTTGAAAGTATCTGTTAACTAAAGAGTTTTATTACTGGTGTTTCGTGCAACAACAGTAAAAACAAACTGATTTAAGCTTAGTTAGATTTCTTTTATATATGTTCACCATATCTCATTACAGTGAATGAATGAATACATGCATGCATGCATGCCTGTTCTAGGCTTGAGGTAGATCTATTCATACTTTTTAATTATCTCATTTAGTCTCAGTCCTAAGAAGTAAGTGGTTACAGACTGATTTTATAGATGAGGACTCTAAGACTCAGTGTAAGGGACTTTCCCAAGGCCACATAGTTAGAGCAGTTGGCAGAGGTGGTATTTGGTACCCATTTTTCCTGCCTATAGTCTAGAGCTCTGCATGGTCCCACAGCAGCCTATTAAAGTGGCCAAACAAGTTTTGAGTATAAGTGAATAGAGCTCATTTACCCCTCAACCCCTTGCCTTCATCTACTTTCTCCATCACTCCATGGAAACCTCCGTGTTGACTGGTTTACCAGACACTTGCTTGTCCACATCTTACACTTGCTTGTCCACATCTTATTAACTCCTTTGCAGTATTGCATACTGTCAATGCCACCCTCCTTGAAACTTCCTTTGTCTTCTCTGACACTATGCTCTTGATTTTTCCCTCTTAGGTGCAAGCTAATCCATGAGAAACACTAGGTCAATGCAAAGAACTGCACCAAGCTGAACTCAGCCCTGTAAGAATACACAAAACATACACAAACACCTAAAACATCTACCAGATACCTCAGTTCACCCACACCTACCCATTTCTGGTGTTACAAACTTCTATCTGGTTTCAGATAGCAACTTCTGGGAGACCATTTTCTATGAATATTTTTGTGCTTCTGTATGGTCTGGCCTTTCTGAGGAGAGCACTGGCAAATTTGGATAAAGGATGGTTAAACAACAAACATGTCTTATAGGAGCAGTTCCACGTGTAGATGTATTTCTGACGTATCTGTGGGAAGGAAGGTGATCTCCGCGTCTTACTCTTCCGCCATCTTCTCTCCTCTCCTCAAACATGTCTTAGAAGTCAGAGGTAATGTGATGCTCCAGAAAGATTCAGAGACTACTCTCCCCTCAAAACCATTTCCTTACACTCTAGGGTACTGAAGCTACCTTATCCTAACCAGAGAAGATTTATTTACCTTCCAAAGTAAAGGTGTCTCTCTCTCTGCAGAGGAGGATGGGCAGATCTGCCAGCAGCCTATAAAAGTCTCATAATGTTGGTGTTCCCCTCCTATGGTGCAATCCCACTGCACGTGCAGGACAGGTAACATCAGACCCTTACCACATAGCCTCGTGGGGACTGAGGGTGGGGAAGTGGTGCTGAGATGCTCTGTAAGTAACAAACAGTCTGTTCTCTGATCCAGGGGTCTCGAGTTTCCTGTTAGAATATCTACTATATATATATCTATATCCTTAACATCCTCCTTCCACCAATTCACAATAATTCACAAGCTGCAACCCTTCTGACACCCACTTATACAAACAAACTAGAGGTCTTTTTCAAGGTCAAATGCCACATTTATTGTAGTACTTATGTACTTCTGAACCATTTAACATGGGTAAAACTATGCTAACCATTTTTATTAGGTTCCTATCTTTTAAAAATGTGTCACGACAAAAGTTTCAGTGATTTTGTGTCATGACAAAATGTATTGGTGATTTTTGTGTTGCATGGTGTTTTTTAAGGAACGCATATATTGTGTTATAACAGAATTGATTCTATAGTCTGCTAAAGCTTTTATTGGTGTAGATTAGAATAAGGATGACAATATATGAGGCTTAAAAGGAGAATTATGAATTATGTGTGTATTTTTTAATAATAACCCCATCTCTAATTACTTAGGAAAACTGGGAGTTGACCATATTATTATTTCCATTTTCCCATAAATTATTTACTTTCATTTATTTTTATTATATTGACTTTCATTTACTTTTATTTCATTTACTTATAAAAAGTGATCAGTAGAGCTGACTTTTGAAGTATATTTTTCTCTAATTGTATCAGAACATAATTACTTTCATGGCTACAAAATTTTATAAAAATCCACAAAAAATACCTCACCAGTGGAAATTAAGTTGTCCTCTTTGTTGTTATCTTCTGGAATGTCCTCTTTGTTGTTATCTTCTGGAATTTCATGCTTCAGAAAAGAATGATCAGATGACCTTTTACCTACAGATGATCTTCCATCATTGTCAGTACACTTTCTAACACTGAAGTCACATTTCTTTTGTGGTACTCCACTCTCCACTATCTTTTTCCTGAGAATTTCCTCTTCATAGTTTTTTATGTTTCTGTTTGATGAGTATACAATCCTAAAAGACACAATGTAAAATATTAATAAAAATGTCAGTGATTCTTAAAAGCTAGTTTTCCAGTGTGCTGCTTTCATAGATAACGGCTATATAGTTTTAAAACCTTTCTAATCTGGACTAACTAGAGGAAAGATCAATCTAAAATAACAGAAAGTTTGAAAAGTAGTCTATAAAAAATTTTAATGTTAAAAAGGAATATATAAGGCCAACAAATTATATAAGCTAAATGAAATGGACAATTCCTAGGAAGGATACACACTACCAAACTTGATTTAAGAAGAAACAGAGTATCTGAATAGACAAACAACAAGTAAAGAGATTGAATTAGCAATCAAAAACTTCTCACAAAGAAAAACACAGGACCAGGTGGCTTCACTGCTGAACTCTACCAAATGTTTAAAGAAGAATTAATGCCAATCCTTCACTTTTCCAAAAAATATAAGACGGAACACTTCCCAATTCATTATGTGAAGCCAGTATTATCCTGACACAAAAGCAGACAAAGACATCACAAGAAGAGAAAACTACAGACCAATATTCCTTACTAATATAGAGAAAAAGTCTTCCACAAAATAATAGCAAAGTGAATCCAGCAACATATAAAAAGAATTATACATCATGACCAACTGGGCTTTATTTCAGGAATTCAAGGGCAGTTAAACAGATGAAAATCAATATTATATACCATATGCTACAGCCTGAATGTTTGTGTCCCCTAAAATCATATGTTGAAAGCTAATTCCCAATGTGATGATATTAGCAGGTGGGGCCTTTGGGAGATGATTAGGTGGAGCCCTCATGAATGGGATTAGTGCGCTTATTAAAAGCAGCTCCAAAGAGATCCCTGGCTTTCTTCTACCATGGGAGGGAACAATGAGAAGTCAGCAGTCTGCAACCTAAAATAGGGCCTTCACCAGAACCCTACCATGCTGGCACTCTGATCTTGGATTTCCAGCATCCAGAACTATGAGAAATAGATTTCTGTGGTTTATAAGCCACCCAGTCTGCAGTCTTGTTATAGCAGCCCAAATGGACTAAGACACCATATCAATAGGACAAAAACTACATGATCATCTTAGTTGATGCAAAAAAAAAAGCATTTGACAAAATCCAACACCCTGTCATAATAAAACAGTCAGCAAACCAGCAATACAGTAGAGGGAAACATCCTCAACCTGATAAAGGAGATCTATGAAAAACTCACAGCTAACATCAGACTTAATGGTAAAAGACTGAAAGCTTTCTTCCTAAGATCAGCAAGGATGTCTGTCTGCTCTTACCCCTTCTATTCAACATTTAACTGGAGATTCTAGCCAGGGCAATTAAGCAAGAAAAAGAAATAAGCTGGATTGGAAAGGAATAAGTAAAGCTATCTTCATTTACAAATGGCAAACGTGTATAGAAAATCCTTGGAAATTCACCCAAAAACTATTTGTTAAACAAGTTCTGCAAGGTTGCAAAGTACAAGATCCATATGCAAAAATCACTAGCAATAACAATCTAAAATGAAATTAGAATGTAATTCAATTTACAACAGCATCAAGAAAATAAAATACTTAGGAATGTATTTCATAAAAAGTGCAAGACATATCCTGAAAGCAATTAAATAAATGGAAACACATTCCAGATGATTTAATATTGTAAAAATGGCAATACTCTCTGAATTAATCTGCAGATTCAGTGCAACACCTATCAAAATTCAGCTAGTTTTCCGCAGAAATTGACAAGCCAACACTCAAAGTCAAATAGAAATGCCAGAATAGCCAAAACAATCTTTACACAGAACCAAATTGGAAGATTCACACTTTCTGAATTCTAAGCTTCCTACAAAGCTATAGCCATCAATACTGTGTGGTACTGGTATAAGGACAGACATATAGATCAGTGGAATAGAACTGAGTGTCTAGAACATAGATTTATAGACAACTGATTTTCAACAGGGGTGTTGTGATATTGTGATTTATAATATGAACTATATATTTGGTCTTTGTCCACTATTCCCAGCACATAGCTTCTAAAACCCTTCTAACCTCCTATGTAAAAGCCACAGAATATCTTTTATTATAGTACTTAAGTTTTGTTCCCAGGTCCTGAAATAGCTCCAGAAGGATAAAGGTGAAATGAATGTCTTTTGTTATTCATAGCAAGTCCCTTTCAACCACACCAGAGTTTACATTAGTGAAGTTGGTGACTTTTAGAAAGCTCCTAAAAATGGGGGCTGGTTGCCTGGAGAACCAACCAAGTGCTTTGAAGGTTGAAACTTTCAGCTCTCCCCTCCACCTCTGGAGAGGGGAGAGGTTGAATTAATCACCAACAGTCAATGATTTAAACAATCATGCCTATGTAATGAAGCCTGCATGAAAACCCTAAAGGATGGGTTTCAGTGAGCCTCTGGGTTGGTGGACACACGGAGGTGCTGGGAGAGTAGTGAACCCAGAGAGGGCTTAGAAGCTCCTTCCCACATCCCTTGCCCTATGCATCACTTCTATATGGCTGTTCCTGAATTTTTTCCTTTTATAATAAATCAGTAATATGGTAAGTAAAATGTTTTCCTAAGTCCTGTGAGCTGCTCTAGCAGATTAATTGAACCTGAGGAAGGGGTCATAGGAATCTACATTTATAGCCAGTTGATCAGAAGCACAGGTAACAACCTGAGGCACAGGTAACAGTCTCCAGGTAAATAGTGTCAGAACTGAGTTAAATCTGTAGGACACCCAGCTGGCATCTGGAGAACCTCAGAATTGCTTGGTGTGGGGAAAAACTCCTGCGAATTTGGTGACCACAAGTGTCAGAAGTAAAGTACTCAATGAGCAGAGTATTAAGAGTAAAGGAGACACACAGGAGGGTGTTTTTCCTTTACAGGTATTCAGACAATCCAATGGGAAAAGAAAAGTCTCTTCAAAAAACAGTGCTGGGCCTCTCGCCTTCTGAGACGGCCCACACTCTGTTTGTGGACTGTGTTTGTCCCAGGGCCACTCTCGCCTTTTGAGACAGACCACATTCTGTATACAGAATGTATCTGTGTATCTCTCTAAATAAATCCACTTATTACTTATCCAAAAAAAAAAAATGGTACTGGGACAACTAGATATCCAAATGTGAAAGAACAAAGTTGGACCCTAGCCTCACACTATATACAAAAATTAGAATAGGTCAAAGTTCTAAATGTAAGAACTAAAAAGGTATACAGAGGATAAGTAATTGTGACCTTGGATTAGGCAATGGTTTCTTAGATATGACACTAAAAGCACAAGTTATAGAAGAAAAAATAAAATGGAAGTCATAGAGATTAAAAACTTTTGTGCTTTCAAGGATACCATCAAGAAAGTTAAAAGACAACCCACAAAATGGGAGAAATGTTTGCAAATCATGTATCTGATAAGAGACTTGTATCTAGAATATATAAAGAATTTCCAAAACTCAATAGTGTAAAGACAAATAACCCTATTTCAAAATGGGCAAAGAATGCAAACAGATAATTCTCCAAAGAAGATATACAAACAACCAATACGCACATGAAAAGATATTTGATATCACTGTCCATCAGAAGAATGCAAATCAAAACCACAATGAGTTACTGCTTCATACCCACTAGGGTACCTATAATCAAAAAGACATAATAACAAGTGTTGTCAAGAACACAGAGAAACTGGAATCCTCATACATGCTGGTAGGAATGTAAAAGGGTATAGCCAGTTTGGAAAAGTCTGGCAGTTCCTCAAAGCGTTTAACATATGACCCAGCAATTCGACTCCAAGGTACATAACACAAGAGAAGTGAAAGCATATGTTCACACAAAAACTTGTACATGAATGTTTGTAGCAGAATTATTTGTAACAGCCAAAAAGTCAGAACAACTGAAATGTATATCAACTGATGAATGCATAAACACAATTTATATCCATATGTACAGAAAAGAGTTAACATAGGTGGGACTGCTATCTTTTGAAAGACTTGATTGTAAGAGTTGTCCTTGGCTGGTATCTGGGAACATTATTTCAACAGTGTTCATAGCATTCTCTAAATGACAAGGGTGGCTCAGCTATTGTTAGCTTGTACATTGTTTATAAAATAATATGGTTTACGCTGAACACATGCTTTCCTTCTAGGAGTCTGGAATATGGGTACACATCAGGCAGGAGACCAACTCCTGGTAAAAACTCTGGGCATTGAACCTGTAATGAGCCCCCCTGGTTGGCAACATTACAGAATTGTTGTCATAACTCATTGTAGGAAAATTAAACATGGCCTGTGTGGCTCCACTGGGAGAGGACCCTTGGAATCTTGTGTCTTGTTTCCCGTGGATTTCACCCCATGTACCTTTTCCCTTTGTTTCCTTTGTAATAAATCAGAGGCTAGAGTATAACTATATGCCGAGTCCTATGAGTCCTCCTAGTGAATCATCAAACCTGGGAATGGTCTTGGCAACCCTTGATCCATCACACAATGAAATATTCAGCCATAAAAAGGAACGAAGTATTGATAAACAACACAACATGGATGAACCTTGAAAACATCACACCCAGTTTAAAAACCCACACATAAAAGGCCATATACTATAAAAATCCATTTACATGAAATGCCCAGAATAGGCAAAACCATAATGACAGAAAGTAGATTATTGGTTGCCAGGAAGTGGGGGGAGGAGAGAGTGGAAAGTGACTGCTAATGGGTATGGCAATTGCAATTACCAAGAATTAAGTTATTAGAGAAACTGACAATAGTCAATTTATTTGAGGAATGAAGAGGACTGACCTGGAGGGGTCTATGGATGACTGACCAGTGGTACAGATTGGTGAGACACAAAGATAGGGGGTTTAGGAAGGAGGGAGGGAGAAAGGTCTAGAGGCAGTAATGAAGTTCACAAGTGTTTTAAAATGTACCTGGGGGTGTTCCCTGGGAGCCTACTGGTTAGAATTCTGGGCTTTCACTGCTGTGGCCTAGGTTCAATCCCTGTTTGGGGAACTAAGATCCTGCAAGCCACGTGGCAAAAAAAAAAGTTACCTGGGAATTTAGGTTTATTCAGATATGGTGAAGCCAACTGATCAGGAGATGATTACCAGTGAATAGACAGTTTACAACTTACAGTTCACAAGAGGAACAGGGAATACCATGCCAGGTAGGGCCACATGGGGAAGCAACAGGGTCTATTTAGAGACAAAACAGGGAGGGCAAAGCATAGGCAAAAGTGGTTTTTGTGGGAAGGAATGGGTGAGGCAAGGTAAGCAGCTGAGCAAGTTTAGGATTAAATTGAGTAATTTGGGGGAGAGGGGGCTCTGGGCTCTAAGGGTGGTCTTTAGTTGTCTGGTACCTGGCTCCGGGATGATTAGGGAAGAAGAGTGTTGCCTTCTAGAGTATAAAAAACAGACAGAAGAAGTGGGTGTAGGAATGGATTCAGGATTACTTGGTTTGCATATCAAAGGCATGCTCAGGGAATTAGCTAACTCTGGAAGGAGGAGTCTCTCCCCAGTTAGTGAGGTCCCAGATGCCAAGTTACATATATATATAGTTAATATTACAAGACACCTATTCCACCCACTTCAGCCCTACTAGTGTAAGGGATGTGGGAGAGAAAATAGCCACCACCTGAGAAGGCTGTAGGGGAAACGGAATCTTTTATACTGTGCTGCTGTTCTATGTGTTTACTTGATTGACATTTTATACTAGCATTTCCCAGTTATTGATGTTAAATTGAAAATTTAAAGGTCTTCCCTTTTTTCTTTTCTTTACACACACACCTGTGCACACACACACACACAAACATGCACATACAACTATAATGTGGTAAGTCTTAGGAAATCAAAGATTTTTATTGAATTTTAATCATGAGGTCATAAAGCAGGAACTACTTTCCAGTGCCAATCATCTGAGCCATATCTGAAGACACGGTACATAAAAAATTTCTTCGGGGCTTCCCCGGTGGCGCAGTGGTTGCGCGTCCGCCTGCCGATGCAGGGGAACTGGGTTCGCGCCCCGGTCTGGGAGGATCCCACATGCCGTGGAGCGGCTGGGCCCGTGAGCCATGGCCGCTGGGCCTGCGCGTCCGGAGCCTGTGCTCCGCAACGGGAGAGGCCGCAGCAGAGGGAGGCCCGCATGCCACAAAAAAAAAAAAAAAAAAAAAAAATTTCTTCGAAGACTGTACTTACTACTCTAACTTAAGTGCATAGCAAAGGACCCTAAAATAAGTAACAATATGACAGAATACTTCAAAATCTTTATTGGTTATTTAAAGAGAAGGATGTGTGTTAAAGATACCTATAAGGACTGCATTTCATACAATAAAAATTTTAAAATCTATGTTATCAGAATTTTTACTAAAAAATGTTAATCTCAATACTGCACATTATAATCCTCTCCCTTCGCTTTATATTAACACAGAGAAATTTCAATACAATCTGCCTTTTAAAAAAGGGGGAGATATATCACAAGCACTTTCTATACACAGACACTGATGAGATACCACTGGGAATGCTCACATCGATGATATGATCTAATCTCAAGGAGCTTACATAATCACAGACATACTTCACTAACCTAACACAAAACAGAATGTGATTGAGTGCTTAAAATAGAGGATTGTGAAGTGCTAGGAAGCATAAAGCCATTTACTCCAACGTCCTTGTTCTAAATATAAGAAAACTGAGGCTCAAAGAAATCATAAAACAAGGTAATGCAAAGCCAGAAGGCATATCTCTGTCTTGTTGTCAAGTCCAGTGCTTCCTCCACTCTACCATACTGTCTCTCATTCAATCTTTTTTCTAACACTTTTAAAGACAACAAATAAAGGATAACATTAATGTAATTTCTCTTTCTCTAATATATAAAAATTTGACTTTTCCCAAGCATCTTTTTCTAAACATACACTCAATAGCTGGAGAAATGTATAATATCAAAGGGCTACTACTATGAATAATACTTATAATGTATTCAGTACTTACTATATCTCAGGTCACTATGCTAAGTGCTTCATAAGCATCTAATTTAACCCTCACAACAATGCTATGAGGTAGGTATTATGTCCATTTTTCAGGTGAGGAAACTAAAGTAAGTGATCAGCCCAAGTTCACTCAGTTAGAAATACCATCACTCCAAATACCATCACATTAGGGAGTAGAGCTTCAACACACGAATTTTCAAGGGAAACAATTCAGTCCATAGCAATGGGCAACTGATTTTCAACAAGGCTGTACAGACAATCCAATGGAGAAAGAATAGTCTCTCCAAAAACAGTACTGGGACAACCAGATATTCACACACAAAAGAATAAAGTTGGTCCCCTTCCTTACATTATACACAAAAATTAACTCAAAATGGATCACAGACCTAAATGTAAGAGTTAAAAGCATAAACCCAAAAAATTCATAGAAGAAAGTATAAGAATAACTCTTTGTGACCCTAGAATAGGCAATGGTTTCTTATCTACAATAGTAGGAGTAAAAGTGACAAAAGAAAATTAGATAAACGAGGCTACATTAAAAATCTAAAACTGTTGTGTTATAAATGACACCATCAAGAAAGTGAAGACAACCCACTGACTGGGAGAAAATGTTTGCAGATCATATGTCTGATAAGAGCCTAATATCCAGAATACATAAAGATCTCCTATAACTCAATGATATAAAGATAAATAATCCAATTGAAAAATGGACAGAGGATGTGAATAGACAGTTCTCTAAAGCAGATATATTTCTCCTCTCTCAGGATCAATCTCAAGCAGAAATTAGCCTCTCCTAATACTAAGCCTCTAAGACTCTAATACTAATACTTAGCCTCTACTAGCACTAATTACTAAGATAATATGGAATTTAAGTTAGAAGGTTATAAAGTAGATATGAAAATATAAGAAATGAAAACACACACATATGTTTAAAAAATAAGCAATTATGTACTAGATTTAAATATAAGAGAAAAAAAGATGAAGAAAGCACTTACTGTAAAAATATTCTAAATTCTGAAGCTTCAAAGTTCTCCACAGCAACAGGTTCATGGTTTGTTAAGTTATTTGTATGTCCAACAGTAAGCAAATAGAAATCAGGAACCCTTGCTAAAAGGACTGCTTTGTGTGCTTTGAACAAAGTACAATCTATAGAGAAAGTAACATCTGTATGGACTTCTTCTCTTAGAAGCCTATAAGGAATAAAAAGGAACCACAGTTTAATTAGTGATGCTTAGAAATATATAATATGCCCATTTTTATAAAATAAGCTTTAAAAATAACACATAAACTAAAAATACAGAGATAACAAAATAAAGTTAGTATGAAAATGAGTTTATTCTCAGTTCATCCAAAGAACATTGTCTAACATTGGTTTAGAAGGCAATTTTCTAAAATTTATAATGAAAACAAAGGTAATTACACTAAAAGAGTAAGACTATTTTTTCAAAAAATATCTTTTCCTTTTAATTCCTTCTACCAATAAAATTTATCTTCTGCTACTTATGTTGATTTTCCTTTATAATGTATGTACTTCAGATTTATTTTGGAAAGAGAACACAAAGTAATGTGATTGTTGACTATTGAATCAATTTTTTAAAATCTTACTAAAACTGAAGCAAAAAAAGTAAACAGTCAACACCACCAGCAAACCACACGCAATAATAGACAATCCAGTCTAGAAACTGGTACACTGCACTTTGACTATTGTTAAATACCAAGTCTGAAATGCAGGCTTGGCTGTCAAGAATGTGACATTTAAGCCCTCTTCCATTGCCCACCCCACAAAAAATAGAACTACGCTCTAATCTATTATTAAAACGATGGACTCAAGGAAAGCCCATTCAAATATCTTTACTAATATGCAGACATAGTTATGGTAAAGTTCACATGTAAAATGATAGAAGAACAGAAATCAGCATCATAATAGAAACTGTCACAATGTTTTTTCTGTGTGGTAACTATATATTTCTGCTCTGTAAATATTAAATAATACTTCATATAGTATAACATTATTGTCAGCAAGTTTTGTACTCTCAGAGGACTTCTGTATTGCAGGATATAACTGGCAATCACACTAGTACACTATAGGAGGTCCAAGTATGAATAAAGATATCCATTACAGTGAAAGCTTAGAATGTTGCCACTGACACTCACTCCCCCAAGACCCAGTTAATGGCTCTTTCCTCTGATCCCTCGGTACATACCTCTATTACAGCACTTCTGTCACTGTATCATTATTATTTTTATAATAATAAAATTATATTATTTTAATATAACTAAAATATATTATATTCAGACAATGAACTCTCCAAAGGCAAAAACTGCACCTTCATTAGATAGCAAGAGCTCAATATCTGCTTTTTTGGATTTGGCTGTATTTTACCCTAAACAAAACAAATGCTTCAGAGCACAAAGCTTTCAGAACCTTGGAAACAATGAGCAAATAGACGCATTTTAGTCAATATTTTAATCAATAAATTTTTTCATAAGCGATTGTTAAAGTTATGCAAGAATGTATTGGTCTCCCAAACATTAATAAAAACTCAAATTGTACAATACAATTACAACATTTAGTCCTCCTTCCCATCCCCCACTTCTCCCCAAGTGAATAAACAAGCATTGCAGCTGGTAGCCATACAACTGTCACTAGGGAATCTGCCTTGTTCATAATAGATGCTCATGAGTATTCGTCAATAAAAAAAAGTTAATGTTTTAAAAAATGTTAATGTGAAAATACAGTGCTTTTTATTTTATAAAACTACCTGTATCAGTTATAAGCATATCTTGTTATCTGTTACAAGTAATATCTGACTCGGACCTGCTTAAACATTAAGGAGGGTTTTATTGGCTCATCTAATAATAAACTCTAGAGGAAGGATAGGCTGGAGCAAAGGCTCAGTGGTGTCAAGGCCCAGCTTCTTTCCATTTTATTTCCCTGTCACCTACTGTATTCACCTATCTAAAGCATTTTAGACTACTGATTAAACCCAATTCTCACTAAAAATTTATTGAGCGTGTACCATGTACGAAGCACTGGGGACATAAAGGGGACTAAAGCATAGTATCTGCCCTCAAGGAGTTTGTAGAAGAGTATGGAGACCAGGCCTGAAAATTAAGGTGTGTGATATATTCAATAGGACAAACTAGTAAATTTTTTTCAGGGACAGACATAAGAGATGATCTTATAGAGAAAAGGAAAACCAAAAGGAATTTTAAAGATTGAGTAAGAGTTGGTCAAGGAAGCAAGGCAAGGTAGTGGGGAGCTCCTGCCTCCATGCTCCTTACAGAGGTTTGTGTTGAGTGTGGAGCTACAAATTGGTCAGCAGAGTATTGAGGGGATAAGAAGTGGCAGATGAAGCTGCAGGGATAAAGATGAATAAGAGACAAAGAGCTTAACTGTATCTTACAGTTGAAGGGGAATGATCAAATAGTTCAAAACATGGGCAATTTTATTTTTCAGAATATCTCCTGTTAGTTGTGTAGAAGGGGAATTACGGGAAAATGAGAATGAAGGGGAAAAAAACTACTGCGCAACACAAATGAATGATGTAGAGGGTGTGAGCCAGGAGAGAATCAATGGTGATAGAAAATAAGGGATTAACTTAAAATATATTTAGGTAATAGACTGGCAGGAGTTGGTGACTGGAAGTAGAAGGTGAAGGGAAGGGACTAACCTAGGATCTCTCTCATATTTAGCTTAGACAACTGGGTGCTGGTGATGCCACCAGCCATTGAACTACATCTGCTATGCCAACTTCCCTCTTAAACTCCAGACATATTTTCAATTCTCCTGAACATTCACTATACTACTCCCTTTCAAATGTCCTAAGAATTAGCACCATCTTTTATGCTTCTCTTTCCCTGTGTTTCCACGTGTAATCGGTCACCAAGCCCATGAATTGCACACAGGAATCCTTTTCACCTTGTCCGTTTTCACTGCCGTTATGTATCCCTTGACTATTACAAAATCTCCTAGTTGGTTTCCTTTTTTTTCCCCAATTTCTTTACTCAATTCAAGATCTAATTATGTTCATCCTCTATTTAAAAAACATCAATGATTCTCCACTGCCTCCAGAATACATTCCAAATTCTTCACTGAAGAGTCTCTATGGTCTAGTCTTAGTTTACCCATTCACCCTCATCTACTTTGATACCCACAATCCCCTTCCAAATAAACCTACCAAATTGTACCACATGTCCCTGATGCTCTTAGTCACATCTGAATGGACAACGGACTGAGGCAAGGTTAACCATTAGCCAATGTGGTAGTTAAACAAGTGAACTCTAGCAGAGATGTTCTATAATAATCAAGAGCCAACTGATCACACTCTTAAGAGAGTTTCAAAGAAAATCCAAGGTAGGTAAGAAAAAGGAATGGGTAAGGAGAGAAGCAGAAATGAAGGAACAAAGTTACTGGAAGATCATTTTGCATAACTACCGTACTTTAGAGAAAGTAGACTGACTGGGTCCATACTCTGGTCATGAGACCTTGGGCAAGTCACTTTAATGTCCCTGGAGCCAGACTGCCAAGGTTCTTACTCTGACTCCACCACCTCTTCTCTAAGGCTGTTTCCTTATCTGTTAAACGGGAATAACAACAAGATTTACCTCACAGGGGAGTAAATAAAACACTGCATGTCAGCCCAGTGTCTAGCTAATAGTAGGATGGCAATAAGAATTTTTATTACAATTGTCTTGAACAATGGTCCATATCTCAATGAGGTCTTATTTTACAATTGTTGTCATATCCCAAGCAACTTTCCAATTCTACACCAGAGCTGGCTTTTTGACTACTGAAGCTGTTTCCTATTTTTTCTCACTTCTTCATATATCCTATTGCCTCAGGTAACGCAGAGGAGTCTCTGTTCCTTGCTGTTTGAAGCAATTCAATACAACTTGCTTTCCCAAAATAAATGAAGCTCTTCCAAATCTCCATGCCTTTGTAAAAGCCATTCCCCTTGTTCACTCTCTTACTTCTCCCTTCCTAATCTCTATCTAATCAATTTGTAATCAATCCCCAAGAGATCACTCAAACATCTCCTATAAAGCCTCCCCCAAATCACCTCAGTCCCCATTATCTCTGTTTGGCTATTACCTTTCTCAGTAGAGTGCAAGCACAACACCAAAGTCATGTCTTATTAATCTTTGATTTTCAGAACCTAGTACAGTTCTAGGTATATGGTGGGTGCTAGCTACTTTATTAATATTTGTAGAATAAAACAACGATATTGCTGTGCTTAAAGAAGATTACTTTGGCATAGCATTCAAGGTGGCTGGGTGAGTATATGAGATTGTTTTAGTTGTTTAAAAAAAAAACACTTTTGCTTGTAACAAGAACTTGGAACTTCAAGATCCTATCCTTTAATTGCTGCTAGGATGAGGATAAATTGTTCACCTGCTATACTTATGACCTCATTTTCTTTATATAAATTAGATGTATTATCTTCTTTAAATTCATGACACTTGAAGGCTCACAATACAGCCAGAGGAACAGAGCCACTGAAGAGGAGTACCTCATCCTTAGAGATTCATCCTAGAAACAGAACTTCACTCTCATTTTTTTTAAATGTTGTACATCAATTCCCCCAGTGGTGGAGACAAGGCAGAATCTCTCATAGTCAGGCCCAAATTAAAAGGAAATTTTTTTGCTTTATAAAGTTCAGTTTATAACTGGTGGAGCCTTAAGTATGGGCAACAGTAAACATTTTTTAAATGTAGAATGCTGCACAACTGTTATTAATAGTAATTACATTTACACTAGTTCAATAGTTCTCAAAGTGTGACCCAGGCCAGCAGCATCACCTGGGACCTTGCTAGAAATGCAAAAATCTCACACCCCATCCCAGACCAACTGTATCAGAATTAAGGTCTGGGTCTCAGTAAATCTAAGCTCTCCAGGTGATTCTGATGCACACTAAAGTTCAAGAATCAATGTTTTGGTGGAAATGGAAACTAGCTAGGGAATATTTCTAAGCTTCATTTTCTTTATAAACTGAGATGACGTTCCTGGATTCACAACAACTCTCCATTTGCTAGAGTCCTCATGGGAACTGGGAATTGCTGGGAGTTGCTGCGGGCTGTATTCTAGGGGGAGAGGGGAAGCCAGGTTGCGATCAGGAAGTATTTCTACGAAAGCATTTCTACTAAAACGTTTAAAGAGAGCTCAGAAAAAAAAAAAAAAAAAAAAAAAAAGAGAGCTCATCAGAAAGAGACCTCCAACGCTCCAGTAATCTGATCCATTTTTACTCATTCTAAATAGATACTCAAAAAAATTTTTTAAAAATAAATATATACTCTTCTGCCTAATTGTATCATTTTTCTTAGAATTGTTTGAGCTTATAAAAAGTTGTGTAAGTTTCAGGACCACAAAACCTGTATCCACCCCGACATTAGCGAGTCTTTCAAGACTTAAGCCTACCCGTGTTAGAGTATTTTGGCATAAACTGGTGCTGCACAGAACAATGATGGTAATTTTGGTTTTCTTCTTGAATCTGGTACGTGGTCTCCGAGGTGCTCTGGATTGGTTATATAGGGCGAAAGAACCCGCTTTGTAGTGAGGAGACAGGTGAGCCTCCTGCAGTGGCCTGAGGTGAGGAGGACAAAGCAGGGAGGGATGGAGAAACCGAGGAGCCACAGTTTCTGGTACGGAGGTGGGCGCCTTAAGAAATGAAGCAGCCTGAGTTCCCGCCTCCTCCTACCTGAGCAGATCCTGGCTGAGCTGCTCCGACACCATCGCCTTCAGCCGGCGCCGCTCACTGGGCCCCTTCCTTTGCAAGCCCTTACTGCAAACTCCAGGAGACTCCAGAAGTACCACGGGGGCCACGCTACCCTCCCCACAGCGGGCCATGTTCCACAAAGGTACAGCGGCGCCCCGCAGGCCCAGTACAGGGTCTCACTTCTCCGCCTCTGGAAGAAACGGGCGTTTCATACCGAAAGCTCTGCTCCTACCCGAATCCGCCCCCTAAAGGAAAAGGCTGACGCCTCTCGTCTGTTTGTTGACGGTCCCTTATGGCTGCCGAACCTTACTCCCGGAGAATCTCGGAGACCCGGCCCGCGCCGGCACGTGACCCGGAGGGTGTGCGCAGGCGTAGTAGCTCTGTTTTAACTCCGCCAGCAGGCGCTCCGCGCAGCACTGACCAGGGAGTTAACTGTCCTGCGAAGCTAACCAGGTCTGTGCTGCTAACCAGGTATGCGCTTTATCCCTGTCCCTCTGCTTTCCAGTTGGTGCTAACCAGTCATTTAAATAAATGTTTTATCGAGAACTGAGTTCAAATCAACCAGTGCAGCCTTTCAGCACTTTGTCTTCCTGGGGTGTCAGCGCTTTTTTTCCCAGGAAAGACAAGTTCACTAGACCTTTACTGCGGCGAGTCACACTCCTTCACTTACTGCTTTGGGCAAGAAAAATTGGGGGTGTGAGGGGCGCGGGAAGAACTTCGTAAAATCAGCAGGAGTTACAACACTCCAGAGACCCCTGCAAAGGGTATGGTATCATGTCTAGAAGACTCCTTCCCCTTCTATTCCAGGGAGTGGCTCGTATAACTGCTCTTGGACTTAAGCAGAGAAATGTCAGTTATATTCCCCCACTTTGCATATAAAGTTATAAAAGTTATGAGGTGGAAGAAAGGAAGTAATGTTGTAGAGGTAAAGTCTTTAATTGAGCAAGGAATTGGGTGGATTGATGAGCTATAGAATTTTGAAAATTTGGTGTGGAGAAAAGAGCTGGAGCGAAATCACTTAAAAAGTCTTTTGGTTTTTTATTTGATTACTTCTTCCAAAGGAGGAAGGTTCAATCCTTCTGCATCATTCAGAAGCTCTGCACAAGGTAACAAGTACATACTAATTGCTTGGAAAATATATGGATATTGTACCAGAAGATTGGCCAAGAAGTAGCCATTTCTCCAAATAACGATCTTCTCAGTTGTTCAGACACCTTAATTATGAATATAGTGGATAATTGATTTTTAATCATTCTTATAGAAAAGAGGAGTGTCAAAGATAATATGATAGTTAGCATTTATTGAGTGCTTTTTAGGCAAGAAAACTGCTCTACCTGCTTTCTATGTATTAACTCAATTAATCCTCACAACCACCATTTAGGTTGGTACTGCTATGAGCCCAATTACAGATGAGGAAGTTGAGGCATGAGAGGCTAGATAACTTGGTCAAGGTCACACAGCCAGTAAGTGGTGGTCTAGGTATTAAAACCCAGACAGTTCTGTACAAGATTCTTTCCCTCCAAAGTCCTGTAATACTTCTACCATGCCCCTTTATCAGCTGATGAAGCAAAAATTAGGCTACTCTCTGGTTGGAAATGGATGACAGATGGTTTCTGGCCCATGTAAATTTAATTCTCTTAAACTACCTTAGGCAGCTTAGGCAGCTTTGTGAAGTAATTAAAGAAAAAGTACCCTCTTAAAAAACAAAACAAAAAAATAGTTTTAATGATGCTTCACATTCCACCATTAGAGACTTTTTACTTAAAACATTATTTCTATTTTAATTAATTTATATCTGTAGTCATTTACACCTTAATGTGAGTGAAATTATCAAAAAATTTTTCCTCAAAGGCTTTATGATCAGGAACACTAGAAAGTCCTGGGAAACTAGCAACCGGAGCTCTGAAGGTAAACACTGCTAAACCCATAATTTTATTTAGGGTTGGGCTTAACTGTGATCCTTATGTGTGAAAAATAAGTTTAGGTAAAATTGCCTTGGAAGGTAAAAAACTAATCTAAGTACTACAATTTCATGAAAAAAAGTGATTCTCTTAGATGTATTTTTTCTTTCTTTAAAAATGTTTTCAAATGAAGCATTTCAAACATACAAAGAAGAGAGAGGTACAGTGAACCCCGATATACCCATTACCAAAATTCAACAATTATCAAGATTTTGGCATATTTGTTGTATCAGTTTTTCTTTCCTTCCTCATCTTTTCTTCCTTCCTTTCTTTTTTCCTTCCTTCTTTCCTCCTTCCTTCTTTCCTTCCTCCCTTCCTCCCTCCCTCCCTTCCTCCCTCCCTCCCTGCTTTCTATCTTTCTTTCTCTTTCTTTCTTTCCCTCTCTCCCTCCCTCCCTCCCTCCCTTCCTTCCTCCCTTCCTTCCTTCCTTCCTTTCTTCCCTTCCCTCTAAAAATTTTAAAAGTAAAGCCCCAGACATCATTTCATTTTCTCCTATATACTTCAGTTTGCATCACTAAAAACTATACATTTTCTTATATAACATTAAAAAACCACTAATGGTATTCCTTATAAATCGACAATAATTCCATTTACTATGTAGCCCATTGTAAAATTTTCCCAACTGTCCTAAAAAATATGTTTTACAGTTGCTTTGTTTGAATCGGTTTTCAAACAAGATACAAGGTTACATTTGGTTCTTACATCTCCTGAGTTCCTTCTAATCTCCTTTATTTTCCCTCATGACACTGACATTGTGGCAGAAGCCTGAGCAATTTGAGCTGTAGAGTATGCCACATTTTAAATTTGACTGCCTCTTTGTAGCATCACGCACTGTGCTCATCTATCCCATATATTTTCTGTAAATGGAAGCTGTTTTTAGAGGCTTGATTACATTCAGTTTCAATTTTTTAGCGAAAAAAATTTTTATAAGTGGTATATTAGTTTTCTATTGCTGCTTTAACAAATTACCACAAACTTAGTGGCTTAAAAACAAAACACTTTTTTTTACTTTCAATTCTATAGGTTGGAAGTCCCACATAGATCTCACTGGGCTAAAATTCAGCTTTGGGCCGGGCTGCATCCCCTTCTGAAGGCTTGAGGGGAGAGTTTCCTTGCCTTTTCCAGCTCCTCAAGGCTGCCCATATTCCTCAGTTCTCATCTCCACTTCTCCAGCTTCAAAGTTAACAGGTTGAATCCTCCTCACGTTGCATCATTCTGAACTCTTCTTCTCCTTCCTTCTTCCCTCTTTTAAGGACTGTTGTGATTACTGGGGACCAAGTGGATAATCCAGGATAATCTCCTTTTTTTTAAGGTCAGCTAATTAACAACCTTAATTCCATCTGCAACCTTAATTCCCCTGCCATGTAACCTAACATATTCACAGATTCTGGAATTAGGACATAGACATCCTTGGGGGCAGGGGGAGCAGGCATTATTCTGCCTCCCACAAGCAGTAATTCATTTTGAATTCTGTCGGAAGGCACATAATCTTTGGTTATCCCCATTTTAATGTTGCTAAAATGTATCATTTTCATCTGATAGTTTTGTCTGTTGATGACTTTAATCAATTAACTAGGGATTGCAAAATGATTTTATAATTCTATCATTCTTTCTACATTTATTTGCTAGAAACTTGCTGGAAATCTTCTGTAAAGAAGAATTTTCTAGGGCTTCCCTGGTGGCGCAGTGGTTGAGAGTCCTCCTGCCGATGCAGGGGACACAGGTTCGTGCCCCGGTCTGGGAAGATCCCACATGCCACGGAGCGGCTAGGCCCGTGAGCCATGGCCGCTGAGCCTGCGCATCCGGAGCCTGTGCTCCCCGACGGGAGAGGCCACAGCAGTGAGAGGCCCGTGTAACACACACACACACACAAAAAAAAAAAAAAAAAAAGAAGAAGAATTTTCCCTCATCAATTAGAAATACTGGATATCCAGAAATACATTTCACACTGCAAAGGCAGGATAAATGCTTAATTCTCTTATTTAAATTATCCTTTTTTCAAAGGCCCACTCATATTATGGAAGGTAATCTGCTTTACTCAAAGTCTACTCATTTAAATGTTAATCTCATCTAAAAAATACCTTCACACCTAGAATAATGACTAACCAAATATCTGGGTACCATGCCCTAGCCAAGTTGGCCTAAGTTTAGAAAATACTCACTCTTCTCCTCTTGTGTGTCTCTCCTTTACTCTCACACCACTATCACATTCACAGTATTTCTGACACCAAATGTGGGGGGTGTTTTACACACACCTAGCAATTTTGTGACACCAGCTGGATGTCAGGCAATTTAACTCAATTCTGACACTATCTATGTGGAGACAGCATCTGATCTAACAGGTTTAAGGCTCAGTTCCACAAGACTGCTCCCCTCCTTCGGTTGCCAATTGCAACGCCAGGTTGTTACTATGGTTCTAACCAATCAGCTATAAATAAAAGTTTCCCACAATCCTATCCTTGGGTTCAATTAATTTGCTAGAGCAGCTCACAGAACTCAGGGGAACTGACTTACTCACTGTTTGCCTGTTTATTATAAAAGGATACGATAAAGGATACAAGTAAACATCCAGTCGAGAGAGGAAAAGTATTGGGTGGGCCAAAAGGTTTGTTCATTTTTTCCTGTAAGATGGCTCTAGTAGCACTTAGTTGTCTTTATCATTTGAAACAATTTTGTTAGATTGTATGTGACAGCTGTCATATCAGCGTGCATTTAAAAACACTTATCAAAATTGGTGAATTTTTTGTAGCCATTTTAATATTGAAGATGGAAGAAAAAAGGCAACATTTTCAGCATATTATGCTTTATTATTTCAAGAAAGGTAAAAATACAGCTGAAACACACAAAAAATTTGTGCAGTGTATGGAGAAGGTGCTCTGACTGATCGAACACGTCAACATTGGTTTGTGGGGACTTCCCTGGTGGCACGGTGTTTAAGAATCCACCTGCCAATGCAGGGGACACGGGTATGAGCCCTGGTCTGGGAGGATCCCACATGCCGCGGAGCAGCTAACCCGGTGCACCACAACTACTGAGCCTGTGCTCTAGAACCCACGAGCCACAACTACTGAGCTCCTGTGCCACAGCTACTGAAGCTCACGTGCCTAGAGCCCGTGCTCTGAAACAAGAGAAGCTACTGCAATGAGAAGCCCACGCACCGCAATGAAGAGTAGCTCCCGCTAGACACAACTAGAGAAAGCCTACGCACAGCAATGAAGAACCAACGCAGCCAAAATTTAATTTTTTAAAAAAGTGGTGTGTGAAGTTTCGTGCTGGAGATTTCTCGCTGGATGATGCTCCATGGTCAGATAGACCAGTTGAAGTTGATAGTGATCAAATCGAGACATTAATTGAAAACAATCAACGTTATACCACGCGGGAGATAGCCAACATACTCAAAATATCCAAATCAAGCACTGAGAATCATTTGCACCACCTTGGTTATGTTCATCGCTTTGATGTTTTGTTTCCACATAAGTTAAGTGAATAAACCCTTCTTGACCATATTTCCACATGTGATTCTCTACTGAAACATAACAAAAACGTTCCGTTTTTAAAACAAATTGTGATGGGCGATGAAAAGTGGATACTGTACAATAATGTGGAAAGGAAGAGATCGTGGGGCAAGCGAAATGAACCACCAAAAACCACACTAAAGGCTGATCTTCATCCAAAGAAGGTGATGTGTATATGGTGGGATTGAAAGGGAGTCCTCTATTATGAACTCCTTCTGGAAAACCAAACGATTAATTCCAACAAGTACTGCTCCCAGTTAGACCAACTGAAAGCAGCACTCGACAAAAACATCCAGAATTAGTCAACAGAAAATGCATAATCTTCCATCAGGATAACCAAGACCACATGTTTCTCTGATGATCAGGCAAAAACTGTTACAGCTTGGCTGGGAAGTTCCGATCCATCTGCCGTATTCACCAGACATTATACCTTCAGATTTCCATTTATTTCGGGCTTTACAAAATTCTCTTAATGGAAAAAATTTCAATTCCCTGGAAGACTGTAAAAGGCACCTGGAGCAGTTCTTTGCTCAAAAAGATAAAAAGTTTTGGGAAGATGGAATTATGAAGTTGCCAGAAAACTGGCAGAAGGTAGTGGAACAAAAGGGTGAATACGTTGTTCAATAAAGTTCTTGGTAAAAATGAAAAATGAGTCTTTTATTTTTACTTAAAAACCGAAGGTACTTTTTGGCCAACCCAATTTGTAGGAAGGGGCATGGAGTTTCCATGCCCTCTCCAGGTGTGCCACTCTCCCAGAACCTCCATGTGTCCAACCCAGAAGCTCTCCAAAATCCGTACTTTGAAGATTTTTATGGAGGCTTCATCCTATAAGCATGACTGATCATTAACTCTATTTCCAGCCCCTCTAACCCTCTAGAGAATGGAGGGGTGAAGATTCCAAGCTTCTAATCATGAGTTGGTCTTTCTGGTGACCAGCCCCAATCCAGGAGCCCACCAAGAGTCATCTCATTGGAACAAAAGATGCTCCTATCACCCAGGAAATCCCAAGGGATTTAGAAACTTAGGAACGGGGATCAAAGACCAAATATTAGAACTAAGGATGATCCTAATGCTCTTATCACTTAGAAAATTACAAGGGTCTTAGGAACTCTGTGCCAGGAACTGGGGCAAAAGCCAATATATATTTTCTATTATTTCACAACATATATAATGAACCATCACAGTGTCAAAGTATGCATAGTTAGATAACAAAAATGTAAAGAAACACAAGAAGTGAAACTATAAAAGTCAGGAAAGCAGTTTAAATTTGGGAGGAAGAAAGGTTGTAATTATGATTGGGGGCATAGAGGAACTTATAGGGTGGCTGGAAAAGTTTTAATATCTTGAGCTGAGTTAGTTGCAACAGTGTTTATCTTAAAACAGATTATATTCATAATATATAATATGTAATAATTATTATTAGCTAAAGATTTGTTTGGTATAGTTTTTAACTGTAAGCACTTTACAATAAAAAGGTTATTTTAAGTGTTACCTGTTACAGGTAGAGAATTAATGGTTACCATAGGGGAGAGGGAAGGGGGTTGCAATTAGGGGTAGGGGATTAAGAGGTACACTATTATGTATAAAATAAGCTACAAGGATGTACTGTACAACACAGGGAATATAGCCAATATTTTATAATAACTATAAATGGAGTATAACCTTTAAAAATTGTGAATCACTATATTGTACACTTGTAACTTATATAATATTGTACGTCAACTATACTTCAATAAAAACAGTGTTATATATTAAGGAGGGTTTAAATAGAGCAGTGTTTAACATTTTGAGGTTAAAAGGTAGAGTATAATGAAGTAATGACCCTAACATTTTGTATAGCTCACTATCTAATTAGAGATAATTTCAAACTTCAGTGAATATTTGAGTATTAGTACCATTGTTTGAATAAAGATATATCTTGGTAACTATTTTTAAGTGAAAATCTCTTATTTAAATGAATAATTTCCATTACCTTTAAAAAATCGTATATGAATTACATATGCATGCATTATTATCATGGGACTATCAAGCTGGGGAGTTGTTACAGAATGAATTATTTGTGTCCTCCCAAAATTCATATGTGGAAACCTAATCCCCAATGTGATGGTATTTGGAGGTGGGGCCTTTAGGAGATGACGAGGTCTCAAGGGTGGAGTACTCATAAAAGGGATTAGTGCCCTTATAAATTAGACTCCAGGGAATTCCCTGGTGGTCCAGTGGTTAGGACTCTGCGCTTTCACTGCTAAGGGCGCAGGTTCGATCCCTGGTCGGGGAGCTAAGATTCCACAAGCAGCCCTGAGCAGCCAAAAATAAAAAATATAAAAATATAAATAAATAGAGACCCCAGAGAGCTCCCTCTGCCCCTTCTGCAAGGTAAGCCCACAGTGAGAAGACATCTATGAATTAGGAAGCAGGATCTCACCAGACACTGAATCTGCCAGTGCATTGATCTTAGACCTTGCAGCCTCCAGAACTGTGAGAAATAAATTTTGGTTGTTTAAGCCACCCAATCTATGGTATTTTTGTTATAGCAGCCTGAATGGACTAAAACAATGGGGATTATGAAATATCACTTATCCATCTCCTTTTCTCAGATCAGAACTGCATGGAAATTATTTCAAAATAATATTTGATTTTTTTTCTTTCCCTTCCCTTAAGCTTTTTCCATCTGCTCACCTTTCTCCCACTCTTATCTCTTCTTCCTTTCTACTCTTTCAAAATACCAGGAAGCTAACTAATGACCTTTAAGCTTTAGGGGCTCCACTTGCACAAGCCCTTGCAAAGGTCTAGTAGGGTCCCTAGGAATGTGTCTACTTGGGTATGTTTTTGTAAGGTCTGCATAAGTAAGAGATTTTGACTACAAGTGATCAAGACTCTTCCCCCTTAGTCATATATCCCTTCATATCTGGTGGCATTGAGTGGCTGTAGGCATTTGGAGGATTCAGCCACAATGAAACTGAGTTGGGGATACAGTAGTTTGGGTTAGCAAGGCATATTTATTGGTTCAAAATCACTTCCACATCTAGATAAGTTGTTGCTCCCTGTCCTGGTCTAGGAATGGCTTCTAGGAATACTTCACTGATTCAAGGTGACATGAAGGGGTAGGGCTCAAGGTCACATCACCATGTGAAGATGTCTTACAGCAAATGATGCTGGAAGTACATGGATAGTGAAAGAGGTACACAAGAGTAAGCAGAAGTTTCATGGGTGCCTAGTCAGAACAAAAGAAATATTCTCAGTAATGCAAAACATTCGACTATAAATACAAACTTTTCCTTTTTGGTGAGAGTCATACATAACAGAATTTATCAGAATTCCTGTATTTATAACCTATGTTTATTATATTAGCTTTCTTTTCTCATTTCTTTTCTCATGATTTCTTTTCCCATTCTAAATAATCACTTTTATACCTGAAAAATAAATAAAGGGAAGCTATGCCATATATAAGTGTTTCAATGGTATTCCCAATACTATATCTTCCTGATGTTTATTTTTATTTTGTCTTGTACCATAAGAACATTTGGGCTACTATGAGAAAGAGCAAGGAAGCATTTATGCAGCAGATCCTTTTTGGAGAGAAGAATAATGGTAACAAAGTATTTATTTATTGCTAGTAGAGCTCTTAATGAGATATTTTCTCTGCAAAAATGAGGGCGAGGTGGTGGGCTGTAATATTCCTCTGGCCTTAATTTAGCAAAAAGAAGGCCCTTTATTTTACTTCTTTGTTTTTCTTACTTTAAGCAGAATAAAGGCACTAACTAGAACCATGCTGGGTGAACAAAGTTATAAGCAGATATCTTATTTTTCTACCTTTAGGCCACATTGAAACAAACATACTATCTGAAGAAGAAAATTAGGTACTATAAAATCAAATTGAAATATATATTCCTTAAGCACATTTTAAATATCATAATTAAGTGCCCAGGCCACTTAGAGTAAAAACTATTGTGTTTTTCCTCAAAGGATAATTTTTATTTCAATCATAGTTTCAACTTGGATGTTAACTTTCACCATTTTCGGGGCTGACTTCAACATCTGAATACAACCATCAAACCTGTACTTGTTGTGGTAATGAATATATATAGGCTGCCTGGAGGTCTAAGTATGAACTAAATAACTTGTCATATTCTGGATGCTTCAGGGCAAAGTTCTTAAAGGTCCTGTATGAAATGTACTCTGAGTTCTGTCCAGCTATCTCCCGAAAGAGTCTGGAAACATCAAGATTTGGCACTCCAAAAGCTGCCCGAAGTATAGCAGCTAACTCCTGTTCGGTTATGAAACCATCATTATCAAGATCAAAAAGCTTAAATGACATTTGCAGAATCTTTTCAGTGTTGGCAGGATTGCATAGGACAGTCAGACCTATCACATACTCTCTGAAGTCTATGCTGCCATCATTATTCCTGTCAAAGAGGGCAAAAAGTTGTCTCAAGGGCTCTGAAATTGGGAGTTTCAAATAATTCGCCAACTCTGTAATTCCTATCTTCCCTCCTTTTGAAGCAACTGCAATTGCAGCATATTCATCCAAACACTGATGAATATTATCCCAATCTAACTTTAATTTCTGGTTAATTTTTGTAAATTCAACCAAACCGGCTTCCATGGGTAGTCAAAGTTTACCTGCAGAAATCATCAGTCTGCAATCTTCATTAAGTGTGATCTGTCACAGGCACCCCAAGAGCATTGGCCATGATGATCCTCATTGTATTGGCAAAAAGGACGGGGTCTTTTTTTCTCGGTCATTTGGGATATAAACGGGCATAAACTCAACTTCTACCCTGGTGAAGAGTTGACTCAGGGTCAATATACAGGTCTGGAAGCCTGTAAACCCCTGCCAGGTCCAGGTCACAGTGTCCAGGGTGTTTGGGTACCTGAGCAGTATTGGCTGCACAGGAACACCTGGAGAGAAGGCCCCTAGTTTAAAGGTGACCAGACAGCTGTGGTTGGTACACACTCCTTGCAGGAAAATCAGGATCTGTGGCCACTTCCTATCAGATGTCACTCACCTTAGGATTTCCTCCCGGGTATTCTTCCTCGAATTGGGGTCATCTCAGGTCACAAGCACCGGCTGTGTTGACAGTAAGAATTTCCCAGCCACGGGGATACGCACATTTTGACTCGTGGAGACCACCGAGGGGAACCCTGCCACGACACAGGTGACTGCGTCAAAGAAACTAGTGCGGTGCTGCAACGAAGATGCGGGCCTTGTCTCGGGTTGCCTTTTCCCCTTTCACTTTAACCAGGAACCTTGCTGAAAAAAAAGTCACCTGAAACAAGAACTTGAGGGTTGGTTGCACCAGTCTTCTTCTCCAACTCCTGGTGGGCTTGGTTGGTCGAGCACGACGACCTATGGTGGAAAGCGCAGCCACGGGCCAGAGGAAGATGAAGAGGACGGTCGATGCAGGACACGCGCACCGGCACCAGCACAGCCCCCATGAGGATGATGTAGGCCCAGTGCCACGCGCTGATGTGCGTCTGCTGCATGAAGGGGTTGTCCACTGCCGGCGGGTACAGGGACTTGCTTGTGTCTTGGCTGAGGGCGGATTCCAACACCGCAGCCTCGGAATCAGAGGTGGGCTGTGCCATGAAGCCCACTATTCCTTAGTCTCAGGACGCCTGTAGCTTGGATCTGGGGGTGGCCCCCGGAGTGTACCGCTGCCCCATATTTAAGTGCTCTTTCCGTTCACACATAATTAGAACTCTTTGAGGCAATTGTGGTTAATAGAAAATGATATATTACCTTTAAAATCAGAAAAATCAAAAATGGTAAATGATGTAACAGGAGAATTAGAATCATATCAACAGCACAATCTTTTTTGCTTTTTGTAAATGGCCTCCTTTTGACATATATGCTTAATAAATTATTTTCACATAATTTCTGAAACTTACATTAAGTGTATTTGTGTACCTAAGGATGAATTAAATAGATGAATATTTATTAATCACAATTTTTTAATTTAAATGCCATTACCAGTCAAGTTTACTTACAGTGAGATGCTTTGGCAGTTGGTAAGTCAAATTCATTTACTCTTCCTACAAATGGATCTCTGTATGCTAAGCGGTCTAACTGATGGCAACCTTGAGCCTTTATATCTGTTACACGTACTCTTCTACATCCACTGAAAATTACAATACATCCATTATCATAGGCCAGGATTAGCCGTGGCACGTTTTGATGCTTATTGTTAATATTAGTCCAGATGAACTGGTCAGCGTTCCAAACTGACATAAGCAACAACAACGAGAAACCTTAAAATCACCTGTGTCAGAAACACGTTTTCATTAAAATAAGTTAGGATTACTTCATTGCGTCACCACACAGGGTCAATAAAGTCTTGTTCCTTCCTTTGTTGCTGCCCTTTGAAAATGATCAAGAGGGAAGCATAATTAAAGTTGGTGTGAACCAGGCTCTCTGCTAAACCTTGTAGCATTTGCTGTATCAAATATTCCTGTTTGCTAATTGCTAATTTAAATTCCTCCAGAATTAAAAGTCAAATTGTAAGTTTCTGAAAGATGTTTCTAATTATTGGAACACAACAGGTTACCCATAAAACAGAAAGAGCAGTGTGGATACCAAAGCCAGTTAAACAGAATGTGATCTAAGTGGAAAGATTATGGGCTTTACAACCAGAAGGATCTAGGTCAGATCC
Source organism: Physeter macrocephalus (assembly GCF_002837175.3). Lineage (NCBI taxonomy): Eukaryota > Metazoa > Chordata > Mammalia > Artiodactyla > Physeteridae > Physeter > Physeter macrocephalus. Next base: position 103,046,869 of record NC_041217.1, read on the forward strand.
TGGTTCCAACCCTTGTACTGTGGGCATTGGCCAGTCTCATTTTCACATCTGTAAAGTGGTGATACTCCCTACCTTGAGATGTTATAAGGCACAAGTACTCCCTACCTTGAGATGTTATGAGGCACAAGTACAATGTACATAGAAAACTGGGCTTTTATTGGCAACACACGTTGCTAGGATACAATGATGAGAATTCTTAGGGACATTCCACTTTCTTCTGTCACTATCAGAACTATGCTTAGTGAGGGAAACATTCCTTTCACCAGCTTAGTCTTGTTTGGGAACACAGTTGTAGTCTCTAAGGAGCCATGATTTGGCAATGTTACCGGTTGTCTCCCATGCCAGATGAGAGCAACCCAAGAGAATGAGTAGTAATCCCTTGAGTTGGTCTCATCCTCTATTCTGTAATTCTTCCCACTATTTTTTTTTTTTTTTTTTTTTTTGGCCACACTGTGCGGCTTGTGGGATCTTAGTTCCCTGACCAGGGATTGAACCCAGACCCAGCAGTGAAAGGGCCGAGTCCTAACCACTGGACTGCCAGGGAGTTCCCTTCCCACTCTTATCTGTAAGGCTCATTAATACTTTTGAACCCTTGTTTGATTTAACTGCATTCTGTATATGGTTCTTAAGGGAAAGATCAACATTACCATGTCATCTTTCTTTCATATTTCCCACACAGTGTCTAGCAGTGTATCAAATATATTATTTATTCATTTAGCAAATATTTGAGTTCCCACAATGAGTCAGGCTCTTATTCTAGACGCTGGATATATGTCAGTTAATAAAGCAAAAATCTCTGCCCTGTGGAGCTTAGATTCTAGTGCACATAGGAAGTACAGTATTCAATCCTTGTTGCATAAAATGGGGCAAAAGCACATTTTGATCTCTTTTCTAAATCTCTCACCAATTTAGCTGAAGAATTAAGGCAAGTAATTTAATGGATGTGCTTCCCTACAATGTTTAATAAATATATATGTATATATAGAATCTTCATACCCTCTTGTTACTCTTCCCAGTGTAAGTAGTATTTATGGTCTATTTTAAGATGCACATTCATCTTGTCATATCTGCCTTCAAACTAATAAATATACTATAAATCCAAGAGATTTGGTAATAGAATTTTTTAACGGTTAAAAAATAGTAAAAAGAACTTTGGAACAATAAAATAAAAATTTATACCATTGCAGTTTTGCCTTTTAATATGGCACAGCTAATCTTTAATATACATTTGTAAAAGGCACCATATATTAACAGGGTAAATAACGTGAAAAACCAAAACTGAGCCACTTTCTCCGACTTCCTTTTTGTACAAGTGTGTACATTTTAAGGCAGATGCTTTTCTGTGCAAAATACAACAAGTAAAAAACCAACATTATGTTACAAGTTCACACATTCTCAGATTTTTTTCGATGTCATTTGTCAGGATATTTATTTATGATAAAGCATATTAAAACAATTTTTCCTAATGAAGCTTAAAGAAGTTGATGAACAATTTAAAAAAATTATTTAGCGATTTCATTACAGACTCGTCACAGAAAAAGCCAATCTTTTCTCCTTGTTTCTTCTTTTAGAAATGTCCATATCAATTTGTTCACTATGTCAGGTTGTTCTTGCTGGAGCCCGTGACTGGCTTCTGACAAAATAGTTAGCCTGAAATAGTTCTTAACGTAAATCTTTGTGCCTTCAGCCATCTCAGCCTCCATAAATGTGTCTTTCTCTCCCCACAGTAGTAGTGTTGGAGTGATCACCATGTGATGTTTGAGAGGCAGGCAGCTATAAAAACAAAACACGTGGGCTTGAGACTCACTGTAAACATTAAAAATAACATTCCCCCAAATGTTTCTTTAGGCCACAAATTTTTAAGGAGGGCAATATCCCCACCAAAGGGATGAACATTTGTTCTTGAGAGAGTGAAAAAAAATTATGCTTTTTATATATAAACCATGAGTATACACACAGTACATAAACAGATATTAAAATTTCATGGGGTGGGGGGCAATTAGGAAAAAAAAATGCCTAAAATGGCTCTGAAGGGAGGTGATGACGAAAAAAATGGTTGAGAAACACTGCATTAGGCAATCAATCTGTACAATAAAAACTTTAATGGTCTATTTAAGAAAGGGCCAGATAAAAGTTTTAATTGGATCAGCCCTGCAAAACTTATAATGCAGGCTATAAATTAAATATGAAATTCATCATTATGAAGAATAATTTGCTTCAAAAAGATACCAGAATTTCTGAATAGTGTGATGAAAGGGAGCTTTAAACAGTGTTACTGTTTAAATGTATTTCAATCGTTTGTTGGATAATCTAATGCATTTTATGTGAAAATTGGAACTGAAAAGTCAGAAAATATATACGGAATGAGCCTTAATACTACATGATACTATATTTATTTCGCAAGAAGATTCTTTTTAAAATATAAAGTTTTTATTATGTATTTTTTAAATACTGAAAAGTATAAAGAATAAAATCATGCATAATTCCATCATTTAAAAATGGTCATTTTCTATACATATCGTTGAAACCATAAGTACAATGCAGTAAATATACACAGTTTATACACAGTATACATATGCAAATTTCATATTAAATTATAATAACTTTCTTGTTTCATATAGTTTTTCAAAAATAATTGTAAAACATATATTTTATGGCACAATAACCCATAAATGACCGTTCCTGTATAATTGAATATTGATTATAGCATCACTTAAAAGAAGGGGATGTTTTAAGTGATGCTACAATGAGCATTTTGTGCCCAAATCGTTGGCATTTCAGATAACTTCTTTGGGCTAGAGCCCTGGAAGTGGAATTCCTGAGCTGAAGAGGATACATATTTTTAAAGCTTTTGACAACTTCTGCTAAGCTGTTTTTCAGAAAAGTGGAATGGTATTAATTACATCCCTGTTAACTAAGAATGAGAAGGAACATCTAACTAGACACTCTCCAGCACTGAATGACATTTTCGCTAGTTACAAAAACGCTTGACTTGTGGCTACTTGGGGTTGATAAGATGCTGCTGGAATGTGAAGGATATCACATATGTCCTCCAAGGTCTTAACTTTTGATTCCCATGCAAGTGGCCATCATTTGGTTGTAATGCTCCTAAAAATTAAGTTCTTGGTGAATGGGTAAACTGATATAAAAATATATCTATTCTTAATTATTGATACATGGATTGTTATACAAACTTGCAAGTCACTTAAATTCTGGAGCTCATAAAGTGTTCCAAAACAAGACATTTTCTAATAATTACCTGCATATTTAACAACATGTGAGCATGTAATAGTTGAATCAGTAAGGAAAGGGGACTATTAGTCCCTATTAAAAGGACTATTAGTGAAAAAGTAAAGAGGAATATAAATTCTTCACCAGATCGAATTGAGGGTAAAAGGGAGAAGCTTTCAGAAAATTAAAAGAAAAGCATATTCTCTGGTCCTGAGGTTTCAAATTGTTAAATTTCACATGAAACGTAAGTTACAGATAAAACAAAGTATGTACAAATTTGAAAGTTGCTAAGAGAGTAGATCTTAAAAGTTCTCATCCCAAGAAAAAAAATTATAACTATGTATGGTGACAGATGATTAACTAGACTTACTGTGGTGATTATTTTGCAATACATACAAATATCAAATCATTGTGTTGTACACCTGAAACCAATATAATGTTATATGTCAATTATACTACAGTATAAAGAAAGAAAGAAAGAAAACAAAGAAAAATATTAAATATTTTAAGAGAGTAGATTTTAGTATATTAAGCTAAAGAACTTAATGGAAAATGCTTGATTAAATAATTCTCATTAAAAATAATCAGTAAGTATAGTTCTGAAGAACCTAAGGGCAGGACAGGAATAAAGACACAGATGTAGAGAATGGACTTGAGGGAGGGAGGAGATATGGGGATATATGTGTATGTACAGCTGATTCACTTTGTTATATAGCAGAAACTAACACACCATTGTAATGCCATTATACTCCAATAAAGATGTTAACAAAAATCAAATATTGGCTCTGTATGGAATGAATATTTTGTTTAGTTAAAAAGAACAAATTATACTGACCTGAAGATATTTCGGTAATGGTTAATTGGACCACTTAATGCTCCAGGCTGAGAAAAAACATAAATATAAGCTTCAAGATCTTCTGCTGTTAATCGACATCCTTTTCTTCCAATGCCAGTGCTGTGACTAGTAAACAGATGTTTCAAAGCCTGATAAGTGAGAAGAGAATAATTAAAACTTTTCAATTACCTAATAGTAACTAAATATTTGGCTTTTGAAAGAGAATGATGGTCAGTGTGCAGTGATAGCTCCCAGTTTCTGCTCTAGCCAGGTTGGAGACCTCATTGTTTACAAGCACATTTTATATATTTCTGCTTTCCTGGCTTTATTTTTGATATTATTCCCTTTTAATCCCCCATGGACACTTCACCCTTATGAAAAGTATCCTGTCTTCTTGGTGTCTCTTCACATTCTACAAGGCTGAGCTCAAGTACTATCCCTGCTCTAAAGCCTGATATTCCAGTTAACAGTTTATCTATTTACTGACAACCAAAACACACACACACACCCCCGCCAAATTGTTTGAACTTCTTTTGATCACAACCTAGAGTAACAAACACATTTTACATCATGATCCAGTTCATATCTCTACATATATATTTCTGAAACAAAAGTTTAAAGAAATAGCCCTTACACTTATTACAGCATGTAATGATATTTTCAACTCTGTTCTACTTTATTTTTAAAAATTCAAATTGCAAGCCACTTTACTGAATTGCAAAACATTTCATGACTCACTAATGGGTCTCCACCTACAGTTTGAAAAATACTGCTGTATACCAGCATTTCTCAAAGTGTGTCTCTAAACCACCTGAATCAGAATTATTGGGATTCTTGTTTAAAATTAGGTCCCTCAACCCCAAAACACCCTTGCAAAAATATGAAATGACATGTTCAGCAGGTGATTCATTGAAACATTATTTGTAATAGAAAAAGAATGGAGGACTTCCCTGGCAGTCCAGTGGTTGAGACTCTGTGCTTCCACTGCAGGGGGCACAGGTTCGATACCTGGTTGGGGAACTAGGATCCCTCATGCCCCGTGGTGCAGCACAGCCAAAAAATTTTTTTTAATTAAGAAAAAAAAAAGAATGGAAACAAATGTCTATGGGGGGTTGGATGAATAAACTATGGTATAGATACACGATGGTGAATTATGTGTTCTTAGTACTCTAAGAGAAGAAGGAGATAACTCTATGCTGATGATGGAGTCATCTGCAGGGTATATTGTTAAGTGGAAAAAAAACAAGGGTAGAAATAGTGTTTATAGTACGTTATCTTTTGTGTGAGAAGGAAAAGACAAATATATACATATTTGCTTATATTTTTAAAAAGAAACAATAAAAAGAGGAAACAAAACTAACCAAAATGGTTTTCGATGGGAGAAAGAAGAAATAGGATGGAGACAGAGAAAGAGAGGAAACAGAGACAAGTGAGACTTCTCTGAATGTACCTTGTTTTAGAGTTTTGACTTAGAACCATATAATGTTTTATATAAAGTCATAGAAGTTAAGTGAAAACCCTGTCGTCTTAAATTTGCTTTGGAAATGTGAATAAGAACTCATAATTTTTTTCTGTCTAAAAAATATGTATGTCTACATTCTGTCCAATGGAAAGATCTAGAAGCAATGAAAAGTCAGTAACAATGATCACCTTGACACCCAAACTGTGGTTTCTAAATACCATTTCCTACTAATAGGAGCCAGAGTTCCTTCAATAAATGACTGATCCCAGAAAAAAATTCCAGGAAAAAAATGATGGACTTAGGACATTAAGGAAGCAAGCTATCACTGACTAAAGGGCTCCTGTGTCAAGAGGACATAGGAGTCAACCTGAAGGAGTTCACACTTGCAACAATTTGGGCATCAAAGAGAATAATGACTGTAATCAATTGACAAATATCAAATATATTTTTAAAAATCATGAGCTCATAATGATATGAAAAAAAAACCCTCATTGGTTATCAATGGAGGTTTCTAGGGCACCAATTCATTACTCTGGAAGTTGTTTATAAAGGGAAATAATGAAGCATTTGTCCTGCCATTCTTGTGGGAACTGTATTTCAGAATAACCAAATATAGATGTGGAAATTCTTCTTTATACATGAATTCCAGTTAATAAAAGCAGAAAGAATAATATTGGGTTGGCCAAAAAGTTTGTTCAGTTTTTTTACATTAAGATGGCTCTAGTAGCACTTAGTTGTCTTTAACTTTATTCAAAACAATTTTGTTATATTGTATTGTGACTGCTGTCATACTAGCGTGCATTAAAAAAAAACTTATCAAAACTGGTGAATTTTTGTGTAGCCATTTTAATATTGAAGATGAAGAAAAAAAGCAACATTTTCGGCATATTATGCTTTATTATTCCAAGAAAGGTAAAAACGCAACTAAAACGCAAAGAAAGATTTGTGTAGTGTATGGAGAAGGTGCTGTGACTGATCGAACGTGTCAGAAGTGGTTTGAGAAGTTTCTTGCTGGAGATTTCTCGCTGGACGATGCTCCATGGTCGGGTAGACCAGTTGAAGTTGATAGTGATCAAATCGAGAAATTAATTGAGAACAATAAACGTTATACCACGCAGGAGATAGCCGACATACTCTAAATATCCAAATCAAGCGTTGAAAATCATTTGCACCACCTTGGTTATGTGAATTGCTTTGATGTTTGGGTTCCACATAAGTTAGGCGAAAAATAACCTTTTTGATCGTATTGCTGCATGCGATTCTCTACGGAAACGTAACAAAAATGTTCCATTTTTAAAACAAATTGTGACGGGTGATGAAAAGTGGATACTGTACAATAATGTGGAATGGAAGAGACCAAAGGCTGGTCTTCATCCAAAGAAGGTGATGTTGTGTATATGGTGGGATTGAAAGGGAGTCCTCTATTATGAGCTCCTTCTGGAAAACCAAACGATTAATTCCAACAAGTACTGCTCCCAATTAGACCAACTGAAAGTGGCACTCAACAAAAAGCATCCGGAATTACTCAACAGAAAACACATAATCTTCCATCAGGATAACCAAGGCCGCATGTTTCTTTGACGACCAGGCGAAAACTGTTACAGCTTGGCTGGGAAGTTCTGATTCATCCGCCATATTCACCAGACACTGCACCTTCAGATTTCCATTTATTTTGGTCTTTACAAAGTTCTCTTAATGGAAAAAATTTCAATACCCTGGAAGACTGTAAAAGGCACCTGGAACAGTTCTTTGCTCAAAAGGATAAAAAGTTTTGGGAAGATGGAATTTTGAAGTTGCCTGAAAAATGGCAGAAGGTAGTAGAACCAAAGGGTTCAATAAAGCTCTTGGTGAAAATAAAAAACGTGTCTTTTATTTTTACTTAAAAACTGAAGGAACTTTTTAGCCATCCCAATAGAACTAAAAAAATCACTGTTTTCTAAAGAAATTATGAACCTAGGCAGTGACGATCAAGGTATGCTAAAATTATTTGGTGAAATGTTGGTTGTTAGGCAATTTGGATAGGCTGACAATTTGTGAACCCACTGGTTAGTGTTAGCATTACTAAAACTGGGACAACTAGGCATTATGTGCTTCTCTGATGTGATGCATTAGGAAATACACCGAACCACCTATAAAATATTCTTGTCAAATTAAACCTCAGTCTAATCAAGCCTCAAGATCAGTAGCACCTATGAAGTAGGAAAGACAAGGGTTAGCAGAACTAGTTAAATAACACCATGATGAAGCAGTCAGTCAAATCCAAAATGCGGATCATTCCTCAGAGCAAATGAACAAATTTCTTCTTAAAAAAGTGATGGTAAAAAACAAAAGGAAAGAACTGTTAAAGATTTTAAAAGGCATAACAACCAAATACAATATGTAGACCTTGTTTGGTTCCCGATTCAAACAAATAAAGTGTATAAAGACAGTTGAGACAATTAAGAGAATTTGAATGGGCATTAAATGATTTTAACAAGTTGTTCATTTTGTTAGGTTTGATAATGGCATTGGATTTATGTTCTTTTTTTAAAAAAGTCCTTATTGTCAGAGGTACATGCAGAAGTATTTCCAGGTAAAACAATATTATGTCTTTTTTTAACCTCCCTAAATATTTAACACCATGCTGGACAAACAAGAAGCAACTAATTAACTTCGAAGAAATAGATACAACATATGACTCCTGGTGTCAGTGTATATGGTACACCAATACCTGCAGGCTTAATTTTGTTTGGGGGTTTTGTTTACTCCCAAGGGCTTCCACTTCTGCTGTTGTCAAATTCTCTTACCTGACATTCATATTCCTTCATCTCCCCATGGAATATTCTCTAGAAAGAGGTATGCCTGTAGGGGAACAGGCTCTCAGAAAAAATTGAGTTAACAGCCAGGCACTCAAACATACGAATAGAGACTGTAAAAATAAGTAAGCCTATAGATGAAGCCTTAGAAACATTTATTAAGTTTTAGCATTTGTCTGTTTTTCTTTTCCCATTTTTTTTTTTTTTTTTTTTTTTTTTGGCAGCACTGAAAGGCTTTCGGGATCTTAGTTCCCCGACGAGGGATTGAACCCGTACACCCTGCAGTGGAAGGGTGGAGTCCTAACCACCTGGACCACCAGGGAATTCCCTGTTTTTCTTTCTTAAAGATGGATTTTAATTTAAAATGTTTCTCATTAACATTATTTGTTTGACTTATTGTTTTGCATAGGAGGCAATGCCTAACAGTACATAACACATAACAGATGTACAATAAATGATTATTTAAAATAAATCAGAACAACATAAGCAGGACCGGTTTTCTTGGGTTTTTTGTTTGTTTTTAGTGTTTCAGTCTATGTTTTATTTTTGACTTCCTAATTTTGTCATCCTCTTGGGCACCAGTCTTTCTTTTTTTAATTGAGGTATAATTGACATATAATGTTATATTGGTTTCAAGTGTACAACATACTGATTCAATATCTGTATACACTGCAAAATGATCACAGACAAAAAGTCTGTAACATCCATCACCATGTTCGACTTACCTTGAAATCATTTATGGAAAACATAAATTCTGGGAACCATGGTATTTGGAAGAAATAATAATAGCTGGATTTGAACAGCTGGGCAGGGTGTCGTAAAATATATTCTGAAATTAAAATACCATGTTAGACCTTATCCAAGGGGTATGAATTACTTACTATTGAAATAACTTCTTTTTAAGGCAATTTCACCTTTGAGATGATCCCATAAAAGAATCTACAAATAAGCCTTCTGTATATTTCTCTTTGGAACAATTTCTATGTTCTTATATTTTATTTTGGATATTTTTGGTATTTTAAATACTTAAAGCACTTTAAATAAAAAGAAAGTTCCACTTTATGAAGTGTTGACTCAGAAAGGAACAGGAAACCCAAAACAACACTCCCTTTTCTCCAAGGTCATTATCAGTGACCAAACACTTTTCCTAAGGATACATGGGGAAGTAATTTTCCCTTGTTGAAAAGATTTTCCTTACAGGCTGATTTGAATATCTTATTCATTTGGCCTCAACGGAAACTAAAGCCTTTCCTTTAAATTCATTCATGTATTGAGAAAATTCATCCATTCAATGAATCTTTGAATATCTACTGTGTGAGAGGGGATTTAGCAGTGAACAAGAGAAAAGAGGTTCCCATTCATAAGGAACGTACATAATAAATAAGTAATGAATACTTAAAAGATCATTTTACTTAGCAAAAATACCATAAAGAAAATAAAACAAGGTAATCTGATTGAAAGTAATGGTTGGGTGGTGTGGAGGGACTATCCTTTAGTAAAGGTGGTGGAACAGGTTTCTCTGGGGATGTGGGATGAGCCTTGAACGCAAAGATCTAGAAGAGCATCAAGAACAGAAAGTAGGTACTGGGCTTGGCACATTGAAGAAGCAGAAAGAAGGCCAGTGTGGCTGATATGTAGTGAATGAGGAGGGGGAGATGGTATGAGATGAGTTTTAGAAAGAAAAGCAGAAACCCAGTCAGGTAAGGCCAGAATGATAAAGATTTTAAGTGTTTTGGGAAGACACAAGTTTTAAACTAGGGAGTAATGTGATCATACATATTAAATGTACATATTTGTTGTGTATTGTTTACTATACTTTTATTTTCCTTGCTATAGAGGTGATTTTTTTTTCTTATTTCTAATTGTGTAACTGTACTCAACATGGTTGGAGTTTTTAGAATTATAATTCTCAGGTAAGTGGAGCACTGTTATGTTATACTTTTTGTAAAGTCATCATCGAATAAGATTTATTCAGCTCTGCATTAAGAGATATCAATACAGTTAAGGGAAAATATAGTCATATTACTTGAAGACTTCATATTGACCTGAACAGGGTTGAACCTATTACTGATAAGATAGTTCCAGAAATATCCAAGTATTTTCTTACTGAAATGACCAATTACAGTTTGTCCATATAGCAGCACCAACAAAATAACATTTACTCTAGGGTCCTGATCAATTGAACAAGCATGTAGCACAACTTCTATTGCCTAATGCAACTGAGAAAAATATGATGAACCTCAGTTTGATATTTGTTGTTTTTTTTGCGGTACGCGGGCCTCTCACTCTTGTGGCCTCTCCCGTTGGCGGGGCACAGGCTCCGGACGCGCAGGCTCAGCGGCCATGGCTCACGGGCCCAGCCGCTCCGTGGCACGTGGGATCTTCCCGGACCGGGGAACGAACCTGTGTCTCCTGCATCAGCAGGCAGACGCTCAACCACTGCGCCACCGCAGGGAAGCCCTGATATTTGATTCCTAAGCAGCTATGCTATTACCTCAGCTGAGATAGGACAATTGAATATGTATCTAAAATTTAACTTTTATACTTATACAGTATTTATGTAGTCATGTTCCCTTTCTCCCTCACCTACTTTAATTTTGAGGAAGAAATAAAAATATGTTTTTCTGAATTTTTTGTTCCCCGGAGGGCTACTGTGGGTCATGACAGTACTGAACCTCAGAAAATTTGACAAGGGTAGTTAAAGAGGACAAAATTATAATTTTTGTGAAAAACAAATAAAAATGTGACTAGCCATTGTTCACAGGTTTTTTTGTTTGTTTTTAATCACTCTTAAGATTAAGGGTTCTCTTTATAGCAGAGGTTCTCAAAACATAGTCCATGTGGACCCCTGGGGATCCTTAAGACCCTTTTAAAGGACACAGATGGTCAAATTATTTCAAAACAATACAACTAGCTTTTCTCATTTTGCCGACATTTGCACAGTTGGTACAAAGGCAATAGTAGATAAAGCCATTGCTGCCAGAGCACAAATCAAGGCGGTGACACTAAACAATACCAGCAGTCACTGTATTCTTCACCACCACACACTTGCTGTAAACAAACAAGTACATAAATACATAAAATTAAGTGGCGGTTTCACTTAAGAATGTCTTTGATGAAATAGCAAAAATTATTAATTTTATTAAATTTCTACCTTTTTGTATACGGCTCTTTAACATCGTGATGAAATAGAAAATAAGGCAGTTCTGTTCAACACCCAAATACAATGATTGTCTCGAGGAAAAGCACTTCTGCAATTGTCTGATAAGTTGAATTAGCTGCATTTTTAATGGAACACCATTTTTACTTGAGAGAATGACTAACAAACTATCATCAGTCAGATTGGGTATTTAACAGATAGTCTCTTGAAAATGAACAAAGTGAGCCTGTCACTTGAGGGAAAACAATCAACAGTGTTTGTTGTCAATGATAAAGTTCAAACTTTCAAATGAAAATTAGAATTTTGGAAACCTGTGTCTGCTACTGTGAGCTTGACAGCTTTGCAAAGGCTTTTTTGATGAAACTGGGGTGATATTAATGAACATGATTTGATAGCATACAATGAAATGTGTCAACTTATGGAAGATCTGCATAACTCAATGAACCAATATCTTCCAATGCGTGATGATTGCAAAATCATGCATAGGTAGAAAAAATCCATTCAAAGTGCTAGAGAGACCAATGGATTTTAATGTGACAGAGTACAAAAAGTTCATTAATATGACATCAGATTCCACATTGTTACTAACCTTTAAGAAATAACTAATTTTTGAGTTTGGTGTAGTATTAAAGGAGAACATCCACAGTTATTTGAAAAGACTATTAAAATACTCCTCCTTTTTCCAATTACAAGTCTGTGTGAGGCCAGATTTCTTCATATACTTCAAACATTTGCAGTAGATTGAATATAGAAGCAGATATGAGAATTCAGCTGTCTTCTATTAAGCCAAAAATTAAAGAGGTTTGCAAAAATGTAAAACAATGACACTCCTCTCACTAAAATTTTCTTTTGGAAGATGTAGTTAGTTTTCAGTAAAATGTTTATGCTAATATGTACTGGATTAATTATTTTTTAAAAATGAATTAATACATAAACATTTTTAAAATTCTCATTTTTAATTTCCAATACAGTGAATGTTTATGGATATAACCCATATAAACAAATGCTCAATGGGGTCTTAATAATTTTTAAGAGTATAAAGGAGACCAAAAATTTGCGAACTGCTGCTTTAAAGAATGCTGCCATTTCTGACAGCCAAAGGAGTCAGGCAAGAGGAAAATTTATTTCTAGGCTGTCAATATTCATTACTGTCAAAGTAATGTTACTGCATTTTCCCTTTAACTCTTTAACTCTCCCTAAGTTAGCGGTAAAATGTTTTCTAAAAAGAAATAAAATGATGCAAGCAAATATAAAGCAACACTTCCTGTGACTCTTCAGGAATATTTAAAGCTGAGATAGCTGACATTATCATGTGCTAATATCATATTTTAGTCATTTAATTTAAAAAATATTATGTTAATCAACTTTTGCTGTTTTTAATCCATGTCAGTGACAATAGTGAGTTTTCACGCTATCAAAGATGTCTTAAAGGAAATTTAAACTCACCTGTAAATACATTTGGATGAGGGAAGTTAATAACAATAAGCTTCATCACCATTTCAGGATAACAGATGGCAATTAGCCAAGCAATCATGCCTCCCCAGTCATGGCCAATAAGAACACACTTGCTATACCCTGTAATTGAGAAATGAATGTTGGCATCATTGAAAAGAAACAGGTGGGTGCATCATTACCACACATAAAATAGGTATGCTTCTAAAACTAATCTTTCTATTCCCCTACCCTAATTATGCACTTTGTGCAGACATTGAGCTTGGTGTTTCCAAAACCCTGTATGTCTGAATCACCTAGGGTAGCTTTTTAGAAAATTTAGATGCCCAGGATCCATTATAGACCTCAGAATCTCTCTTGGGAATTTATACTTTAAAAAAAAAAAAAATCGGAAGTAGTTCAGCTGTGGTCACATAAACCTGAGTTTGGAAAACCATGGTAAAGACTACACATAATTAGGTCATAAGCAAGATTACATTATTGATTTAACTGGAAAATTTCATGATGACAAATTTAGGCCAAGTCTGACTGAATTACCACAAAATGTGAAAGAAATATGGCTGTCGGAAATCATTGTCTCTGAGTCTATTTTACTGTAATCACAGTAAATTACAACACTGCATTGACACCCCCAGACCTCATCCATTTTTTCCCCTCTAAGAATATTGACCTGATCTACGTTCTCATTAGACTGTTGTAGAAAAGGGTCTTTAATTTGATTTCATGGGTTTCTCACTATACTGGCTCTGTTAACATATCGATGGTAGCAGCTGGGTTTTAGTCAAAAGGGATATAGTGTATTAGATTACTTTTAAAAAATATTTACTCCTCCCCTCTCCCCACTGCCATAGAGGTAGTATACCTCACCGCTCCCCCCTTTTATTAATAAATTTATTTATTTATTATTTATTTTTGGCTGTGTTGGGTCTTCGTTGCTGTGCGCAGGCTTTCTCTAGTTGTGGCGAGCAGAGACTACTCTTTGTTGTGGTGTGGTGGCTTCTCTTGTTGTGGAGCATGGATGCCAGTAGTTGTGGCACACAGGCTCAGTAGCTGCACTGGCAGGTGGATTCTTAACCACTGTGCCACCAGGGAAGTCCCCCCACCACCTTTTTCCTGACCATGCTGAAAGACAAGAGGGATCTTAGCTCCCCGACCAGGGATCAAATTTGTTGCGGTGCGTGGGCTTCTCATTGAGGTGGCTTCTCTTGTTGCGGAGCACGGGCTCTAGGTGCTCAGGTTTCAGTAGTTGTGGCACATGGGTTCAGTAGTTGTGGCACATGGGCTCAGTAGTTGTGGCTCATGGGCTCTAGAGCACAGGCTCAGTAGTTCTGGCGCGTGGGCTTAGTTGCTCTGCAGCATGTGGGATCTTCCCGGGTCAGGGCTTGAACCTATGTCCCCTGCACTGGCAGGTGGATTCTTAACCACTGTGCCACCAGGGAAGTCCCCCCACCACCTTTTTCCTGACCATGCTGAAAGACAAGAGGGATCTTAGCTCCCCGACCAGGGATCAAACTGTGCCCCCTGCAGTGGAAGCGCAGAGTCTTAACCACTGGACCACCAGGGAAGTTCCTTCACCACCCCTTTGATATTTTGATGTTAGACTGGGCAGTGTGATTTGCTTTGGTTTTGTGGTGGGTGTATAACTTGATTTGGGGCTCAGCCATATGACTTGCTTTGACCAATGAGCTGTGACCAGAAACTTGAAATATGCTTTTACAACTGGGTTCATCCTCTTGCCACTTCAACCATAGCCAGGAGAAGGCTTCCCGCAAATAGGTACTCTCCTTTAGCTGGGGCTCCAGCCCCATTCACAGTGAGAAGCCAATCCCAGCTGGACCTGTAGCCTGAGGCAAAGACGCAGAGGGGTCCATCCTACAGTTGACCTGAAGATCCAGGAGCACAGGAATGAATGCCTATGGCTGTATGCCACTGAGTTTGGGGTGGTCTGTTACACAATATTATTGTGGCACTAGCTGATCAATACAAGAAAGATAATGCAAGTGTTTCTGCATCTTACAACATGTTTAAATAAATATTTAGGTGTTGGTTCTGAAGAAATAAATTTTCTGAGAACAAGAATCAAATTTCTAATAACTAGTTCTGAAAAAGATAGTATACATTAAGTCAATTTTTAGAAACAAATTTTGAGAGTCACTTTTGGCTGGTAGACAGAATAGTTATTCTGGTTGTGTTATTTTAAATTGCCTCTATAAATATTTTGAGCTATATGCACCAAGGTGACAGGATCTAGATAACAGCTCAGGTAGATGGAAGAAATGAGGTAATCAGTTTACAATTTGTTGAATGTTAGTCCCTTAAAAAGAATTAACACTGTTTTTTAAAACCTACCTAAAGAGTCTAAAATATCCTTTATATCTGTAATTAGACAGTCCAATTTATAATTCTCTCGATGAATGGGAGCATCTGTTTCTCCATAGCCTCTCAAGTCCAACGCTACAACTCTATATTCACTTTTAAATTCCCTTAGTTGGTGACGCCAAGAATACCTGCAGGAAATAAGAAACGTTAAAAATACCACAGTAACTAATACAAAGAATAACATTACAGATTTTCTAAGTGGAAAGCTGTAAGAAACTCCTTGTTTTTGAGAAAGGTTATATAGCTGTGTGTGGGCAGGAAAGAAAAGAACTGTTTGAGAAATAAGCACTGACGTTCTTTATTAAAATTACATTTTTTTTTTAACCAGGTCCAGTGGGGTGTAACAAAGGGCCAGGGTTTATAGAAACTACAAAATATCAGATACTAAGACCTTAAGAAATGTATTTAAGAAGTCAATTTTCTAAGCTTTTCTTAAATAATGCTCACCACAATCACTGAGTCTGTACCTATAAATGCTTCTGCATATTGCACCATTTGATTCTCCCAAAAAATTTGTGAGATGAAAATATATTTTCCTAGAAGGGAGATTTTACTCACCTTAGTCCACTGTCAAATAGGACTCAATGTTTTTAGTAATAACAATGGGTTACTCATGGATGAAAATGTCTGACGATTTAAAAAAATATTTTCACGGAAAGAATCCAATAAAACAACTACTTAAGATAAACCTCTGGGCTTCCCTGGTGGCTCAGTGGTTAAGAACCCACCTGCCAATGCAGTGGGCACAGGTTTGATCCCTGGCCTGGGAAGATCCCACATGCCACGGAGCAACTAAGCCCAGGTGCCACAACCACTGGGCCTGCGCTCTAGAGCCCGTGCTCCACAACAAGAGAAGCCACGACAATGTGAAGCCCGCGCACCGCAACGAAGAGTAGCCCCCGCTCGCCACAACTAGAGAAAGCCCACACACAGCAACGAAGACCCAACACAGCCAAAAATAAAAACAAACAAAAAAGATAAACCTCCACTTGCTAAAACAAAATCTTGGGGGGAAGATCCTGAACCATCAGCATAAGCTAGTGTGATATTTAAAACATTTAACAACCAAAATGGCACAGGAACTGACTAATTAGAATGGCCATAGTGACAGCCAAGTCCTAGAAGTTTCTGCTGGGCCAGGTGTTCC
This sequence comes from Physeter macrocephalus, assembly GCF_002837175.3. Classification (NCBI taxonomy): domain Eukaryota; kingdom Metazoa; phylum Chordata; class Mammalia; order Artiodactyla; family Physeteridae; genus Physeter; species Physeter macrocephalus. The sequence goes on from NC_041217.1 coordinate 103,063,330, forward strand.
CCCTGTGCTTGATAATAAAACTGCAGAATTAATTGAAATACAGAGATCCATGAGATTACCTTCTTCTAATAAGCAAAATCATCATGGATAACAAACAGAAAAAGAGACACGGATTTTTCAAAGCGACTCACTATGTTATGGAACTCAAAATATGCATTTATCAAAAAGCATCTGCATGCACATCTGTCCATGAAAACACAGTGCAAAATTATCTGACACAAGCCAAATGGGAGATTGTTGTCTGGAAGGATTTTTGGAGCACAATAGGAAAGTGAACAGAGTGATCTGAGATAATAAACCAATAGTGCAAGGGGACTGCAGTGTGAAGTGACACAAAGCCATGAGAACAACAAAGCAAATCAACCACCTTACATCAGCAGGTAGATTATCAAGAAGGGTGTCAGACACATATTTGGAATTATGAATGGATAGAGTCTTCGATCTATTACTAGGATATCTATAATTTGTAAAAATCTGCAAAAGCACTGCCAATTAATATGGATTTGAAAATGTTAACAAAAAGTGTCTTTCTTAGCAAAGCCATAGCAATCTTGATAATCTTGTCTCTGGTTTGTAATAAACAAATGAAGCAGTTTCATTCCTTAAAGATACTCCTCTGTCAACACATATGATTTTATTATTTTCTCATAGCCTTACTTAACATTGTGAATTGATTTTTTTACGTCTTCATAACTGAAGCCCAACTCTTCCCTCTTTATAATCCCTCATACTCAATCAATAAAGTTCAGTAGATTAACCTCTTGCATTGGCAGGCGGACGCGCAACCACTGCGCCACCAGGGAAGCCCTGTGAATTGATTTTTTTACGTCTTCATAACTGAAGCCCAACTCTTCCCTCTTTATAATCCCTCATACTCAATCAATAAAGTTCAGTAGATTAACCTCTTAAATATTTATTTAATCACTTTTCCTGTCCATCCCTGCTATCATTACCTTCATTCAGGCCTCCATTAACACAGCAGCCTATCGATTGGTCTGTGTCCATTTCATTCCCCTTGGCTCTGTCTTCTACAAACCAGAGTGGTTTAGCAAAAACACAAACTCTGTCAGGTCATTTCCCAGCTTAACAGCTTTTCTTGACTCTGTTACTCATAATGTGAAGCCCAAGCATGTTATTCTGGCACACAAAACCTCCAAGATTTGACTTGCCCGATCTTCCAGCCTGACTAATTTATACTCTGTCATTTGCTATATAATAAAAAGAACTAACATCTATAACAGTTTTACTACATGCCAGGCACAATTCTAAGTGCTTCACACATAGTGATGTTGATCTTCAAGGCAGTACTATGAAGTAGGTACTATTATTATCCCCATTTTACAGGTGAAGAAACAGAGGCACAGATTGGTTCCTGGATGTGCTGAAGGTCACAGATTTAGCAAACAGCAGAGCCAGGATTCAAACCCAGGTGGTCTGGCCTGAGAGCCCATGCTATGCTGCCTCTGCCGCACTAATCTACTTGCAGTGAATAAACATGGGTTTTGTTTTTATGACTTTGTTTATATAATCTCCTTGTCTGAAACATCATCCCTCCCCATCATTCCCCTACTCCCCACAATCCCTGTCCTTCACCCCTCATTGAACTCCTCATGCTGGGCACCTCCTCTTCCAGGAGACTTCCCAGGCTCCCTCCTTCACAGGTGGGTTGGGTGGCCCCTTCCATACTCTCGCACTTGTCTGTACACTCTTCAGTGCACTGGGAAGAGTGTACAGACAAGTCTACTAGACACTAATCTGTTGGTGCCTGGCACTTCCATTTGATGGTGAGCTCCCCGAATTATCTGGTAGACATGTAGGTGCTCAGTAGAGATTTGCTGACTAAGTAAAACAATGAACAAATGAAAGCACTGAATTATGATAGTGCTAGAAATACGAGTTGTTCCATAAAACTCTGTCTCAGTTCAAACCTTGAGACAACCTTGAACTAAAGTTCCCAGATTCCTGTTGGGGAATTTATACTCAATTTCTATTAAAATGTGCATTGTTTTAATATTTTAAATACTTGTGTCTTCACTTAGAATTCATTTAATTAGAGATTTCAAGGTAGAAATTTGACTCAAAAAAATGTGTACAATCCTGTAACATTTTACATTTAATGTATTAGAGATTATGCAAACATAATACCTGCATGTCATTATCTTATTAATAATTTAAATTGCCTCCAAATAAATTCAACTATTGCTATTATCAATGAGTGGAGCCAAACAATATCTTAAACATTTCTAAGAATGTTTAAGGATTGCAACTGCTATCTTAATAAAGTACAAAATAAATTTTAAATGCAATCTTCCTAGAGTTCATAAATAAATCATATTTGACTTACACATTAACTGTAAACTGAAGAAGAAATCACCCCAGTGATAGATTGATGGGTATGTCATTCACATGAATAAAACAAAACAACCCCCTTGATAGAGGAATAAAACATACTGCAAAATCAGTAACTCCTGACAATATTATAAATAAACAAATCTAGCTATTTTCATCCACATTGTTTTTTCGCCCCTCTGGTAGCTTTAGGTAATAGCAGAGGACACTTCAAAAAAAGCAACCTCTTTCTTAGTTATTATTCTTAACATACGGAGGACCCCTGGTTTACCAGGCTAGCCTCTTTGAAATGTAGAATACCTTCTTCCCCTTCACAAGAGAGAAAAAGTTGCAGTCATCAGATTCTGCTCGGCTGTATGGATGACGAGCCCTCACTTGCCTCAGCACTTGAGTAATGACGAATGCATCCCATACAGCTGGTGTATTGCCAGAAATTGCCTGCATCAGCTCAAAATATTTTTAAAAGCAATGCAAATTGAGGTGGAGATAGAGGGGGAGAAAAATCATCTTTGAAAAACAGCCTTATTTTGGGCTAATTTAGCTAAAGTTCTCATAGATGTGTATATTGTTTGATGTTTCCTTTATATTTTAAAAAAGAAGACAGAATTTTATTGTTTCTGTGTAACATCTAATAGTATACATTAAATGTCAATTCTCAACAACTATTCTTAGTTGATGATAAATGCAAATAATACATTACATTTGTATAGTACTTTTCTGTTTAAAAAGCAGTTTTACACACATTGCCAATTTATGATTATTTTGTTTTCACTGTACCAAATAATCTGACCTACCTGATCTACAAAGAAGCTTATAAATTCATGTGTATTTAGGCAAAACTTGATTGATAGAGGAATAATATTTATATTTATAATGTAAATTGAAATCGGTTTGAAGTGCCAGATAAAGTTTTTTTGGCTCTTAAAAAGGGGAGAAGTGCAAGAGAAGGGGTTTTTTGAAAAAGAAAAGGGAAAGTTCAAGAGAGAGAGACTTGAAGTGGCTTAATCAAAGCAGCTTTATCCTAAATTCTGATTCAAATTGACTTTTTCCTGAATGGAATTGACTAGATTGTATAATGGGGAATAGTGGTAATTTGGAAGGAAAGACAGAGTAAGTGTCAACATAGAGGTCTTGGTTTAGGGTAGGACACACTCAAATAGAAGTTTTTGATTAACAGCAATCTCCATGTAGTTGCTCTAGGAATCTCCCTGAACAACCAGGTAGCTTTCAGATTAATGGCTAGCAAAGTTCAGTGAATTCAATATGGTCTATTTGAGTAACTCAGTTTTCAGGGTTTGCTGTTATTGTTGTTTTACATTATAGCAAGCCTCTTGCTGGAGTAACAAAATAGTACATTTGGTGAACAGAAGGGGACTCATTCCCATGATCTGCATATATTTCCTAATATATGCTCTTCAGAGTAAAAATATCTATAGGAGTTTTTTCAAAACTAAACCATTCCTCTCAATAACCCTTTTGGACAAAGCCAAGACTTGATTTTGCTGGAGCAAATGGGTCTGATGTCCAGTGACTGGTGTTGGGCCCCCTCCTAGACTGTCCTATCCACTGAAGATTCTAGGACATGGACAAGAATCACCAGGCATTTCTGTTTTGCAAAAGGGGTCTCATGAAGAGTAAATAATGGGACAGTGCTGTGAAAAATGTGCAAAAGTATCTTTTCTTAAAGTATGACACAGAGCATCTACTGTCCTATATTAAATGGGTATCACTGCTATTTTCTGGGCCTCCTCAAAACAATTACCAAGTGGCTGAAGTGGTTGCAGGTTCATCTTTATCTTCCGCATATAAAGAAGTGACATTCCAGGAGGAAAAAGAGCATGGACAAGTATCGGGGTTGGTATGAGGTACAGAAAGAGAAGAGCCTTTAAATCTTTTCTTTCTAAAAAGTTAACTCTCCCCACTCAGATCATGAATTTTATTTAGAATGATGATTTTAAATGTTAAAGTAAGGTATACTTACATTGTTGGTTAACTTTTGAATTTTTCTATAAGGTGTGAAATTTGAAAGGTAAAAATCCATGTATGTTATTAGATCATTAGCATTCCTATATACCAAGGATATATTAGAGCAGAGGTCAGCTCTGAAGTTTAAGAAAAAGGTGTACCTTACTTTCTGGCACTGCCAATTTCAGAAGGGTACTGCGACACTCAGAAGAGTGCCAGGCACATAGTAAATGCTCAGGAAGTATTAACTATCATCATCAGCAGCCAGAATCAGGAAATTATTTTTTAAAGGTCTGGGACAATGCTCTGTCCCCAAATTTCTCCCTTACTTTCACTCTTAACAACCTGCAGTTCCACCATTACATATTCCTCACCTACTTCAGAGTTTTAAAGATTTTATGTCATCCAAAGCCCTGATTTAAAAAGCCTCTAGCTCTGAAAGAGGTATTACCTTAATACACTTTAGAAAAACTTTATGAGTGAAAGGGACTTTATTAATAAATGCATTGAGGATGCTAGTGGTGGCACATAGATCTCCACACTGAGTGAATGGGAATGAAGGAAGAAAATGAATATTTATTGAGTATTCACTGGGGTCATGGGAACGGCCTTTCACATATTTTGACTCCCTTTATCCCCACAACTCTGCAAGATTCTTGTAGATTGTGCAGGGTCCTGCAGCAATTAAGTGGCTGAGCCACAATTCACTGCCCATGTTACTTTATGCAGATTGACTAACGCTTCAGACTAACATTTTACTTGTGAGCCAATCATGTCATAGACTTTTTCCTCTGGGAAAATGATTAGCTAGATGGGTTTTTGCCATTCTCCGTTCTTTTCTTCGATGCCTAATGCTTCCTAGTGCACTAGCAATCTCAATGCATTTATTAATAAACTCCCTTTCATTTGAAAAGTATTAACTAAAGTGTATTAAGGTAATATCTCTTTCACAGCTAGATGTATTTTATTTATTTATTTTTTTAAGTTTTTAATTTTTTTTGCGGTACGCGGGCCTCTCACTGTTGTGGCCTCTCCCGTTGCGGAGCACAGGCTCCGGACGCGCAGGCTCAGTGGCCATGGCTCACGGGCCTACCCGCTCCGCGGCATGTGGGATCTTCCCGGACCGGGGCACGAACCCGTGTCCCCTGCATTGGCAGGCGGATTCTCAACCACTGCGCCACCAGGGAAGCCCTAGATGTATTTTAAATTAGGACTTTGGATGACCCAAAATCTTTAAAACTCTAAAGGAAGTGAGGAATATGTAATGGTGGAATTCTAGGTGTTAAGAGCGAAAGTAAGGGAGACATTTAGGGACAGAGCATTGTCCCAGAACTTTAAAAACATACCATATATTCTACATTTGAGTCAGTTCAAAGAATATGATTTTTTTTTTTTGGTCCATTTAGCCATCTCAAGATCATAGCCTTGAGCTATCAAAAATATGATTTTCTTTTTACCACCTTGATATGTACCATCTTTTAAAAAGATATTCATTTTTTAAGAGTTTAATCATGTGTTGTTTCATCTGTACTTACTTGGCTCTGTGGGGTTCAAAGGAGAACAGAACATTTTCTTCTAGGTAACTAGCAACTGTGTATTTTTGGCTATAGGTTTTCTTCTCAATGTGAAATATTCCAATCCTTAATTTGTCCTGCATTCATCTGAGCCTGTTACTAAGTGCATAGGAAAGAGTTCCTTTTCAGTTTCCATGAGCCCTCTTCTCCCTCTGCCTTTCCCTCACCCCAAGTCTCACCAAAAGCTGCCAGGTAACAGGCACTCTAATTCTTTCATTTCTTGCAAATCTCCTTTTCCATCCAATGTTGTATTTTGTCCACAGTAGGTACTATAAAAACTGTTTTGTAATCGACTATTCAGAAATTTGAAACACTAAATGATACTTCTTTTAATTATCAAAAAAAAATTTAGGATGATAATATGCATGTTTCTTTAAAACAGGAGGAACACCATTCCTGTGACTGAGGAACATTTAGGAATAATAACTCTAGGCCAGTACTTGATCATAGCATGGGGTCTATTAAAAGTCATTATAAGAAAATGACTCTATGATAAGCCGAGTCTTTAGTGCAAAAGAAAAAGTTAGTTGGTAAGTTTACCAGAATTCTGGAAATCCATGAAGCAGCAGCATAAGTGGTTTGCCTCTTTCTCCAGCGGCAACATAATGAAATCTTAACCCCGAATCCTGCAGTACGAAATAGAGGGCATGAAATTTCAGCGATGTTTTGTGTTGACTGTAAAAAGTAGTACATTTAGTATTTCCATGCCGTTAAAAAAATTTCACTTGCATTATTTTTAATATAAAGAAATAAAATAAGTATATTAATTTTCAAAAGGAAAAAATAACCATGATTTATTAACAGGGTAAATTGAAAGATTCACTTTTGTCAACATTCTCTTCTCCTTCTATTTACAAGGTCAATTTATATATTATGAGCTTCTGAAACAGTCACAATTTTCTTACTGATGTGTCACATTTCATCGCACTCAAATTCTGCAGGACATGTAAATAATTCTGATCTGCATTTATATTCCTGCCATATTTACCTCCTACTCATGTACTTTTCTCAGCTTGCCCATCAAGGGCTGTGCCATCAGTTATATAATTCACACCACCTTTCCTTATTTTTAGTTCTCTCCTTCCCACATTAGCATTTTCTGTTGAGGGTGCACGTACAGTTCCCCTGGCTGCCTGCTCCTCATGTCACATCAGTGTATTTCTTTTTTTAAAAAAATTTATTTATTTTTGGCTGTGTTGGGTCTTCATTGCGGTGTGCTGGCTTCTCATTGTGGTGGCTTCTCGTTTCAGAGCATGGGCTCTAGGCACGTGGGCTTCAGTAGTTGCGGCACGCAGGCTCAGTAGTTGTGGCACACGGGCTTAGTTGCTCCGTGGCATGTGGGACCTTTCCGGACCAGGGATTGAACCCGTGTCCCCTGCATCGGCAGGCGGACGGACTCTCAACCACTGTGCCACTAGGGAAGCCCTGCCCTCAACTGCTGAATGCCTTCCCAGAAGTTCAATAACTTCTTTTATTAGTGGTGAGTCTTGGAAGCTGAAAGGCTGTGGGCACTTGATTGGATTTAGTGAATAAATACTTCATTTCACTTACTATGTGCGAGGCACTGTTCTAAGTTTTTTGGTTTCTCTTATTTGTTTTTACACATATTAACTCATTTAAATTCTCATATCAACTCCAGGCTGAATAAGGGTAAGAAAGACATGCCCCCTGGTTTTCTGAACTTCAGCTGCTGGGCAATCTAGTTCCTAATAGGAATCCCAGACCTGGTGACAAAAATATCCTTTCATGTAGGCTATTTTTGAAAGGCCTGCGAGTCAGACTATAGGGTGCATTTCAAGAAGCCATCTCCCTTCACCACCTGGAGCCTCAGGAAATAGAATATCCGAGGGCTGTAAGAAACCTTGGGACAAGCATGGACAATTAGAGTCTGCATGCATAGCTGACATTTACTTTTTGTGCCATTCCTTTGGTCTCTGGCATCATAAGTCTGCTTCCTTCCCCACAAACGTACACAATTTATTTATTGTTTCATGTTGCTTAGGTCATCTGTGAATGCTCCATTCTGCTGATCTGAATAAACTCCTGATTTCCAATGACTTATTCTATTTACTCTTTCAATCTCTAAAATTGGAGGAGGACAGCCTCCTGAGACAGTAGGGCGCCACCAGTAACAATTCCCTACAGCTTATCTGAGCTCTAAAGGGCAAAGAGGTGACAGACGACAGCTTCCCCTTACAGGAGGAGAGGGAGCAGAATTATTCTGCGTTGTTGTAGTGGAGGAAGAGCGGACAGTAATATAATAGGACCCAGATTATTAGAGAAATTCCACATAACCTTCTCTCTCTGTCTTACACACACACACACACACGCACGCACGCACGCAACAAACAGGGACCGTAAAGACACACAATCCCGACCCTCTCCCGCGACACCTCGCCCCTCTCGCATCCCCTTGGCACCTTCCCCGTCCCCGCCGCACGCCCTGCGAGCCCCGAGAACACTAGGGGACGCTGGGCCTGGAGTCATGCAAGGATCAGCCCGGCGCCCTCTGCTCTCACAGTCGTCACGTTCCCTCGCGATAGCGCCGGGCCCGCGCCGGCCTTCACCTTGATCCGCACGTAGCAGTGGGTACCCAAAGAGGGGTCGTTCAAGCACGCTGGAGGGTGTTCCCGGGCGACCCTCCGGAAGGTCTGCGTGGGTCCCTTGCCGATGCTCCACAAAAGTTTGAGCAGGTAGACGGAAGCGCAGAGCCCGCAGTAGCAGTAGACCAGGGACCAGAAGAGCAGGGACCGGATCGTGACCATCAGGCGGGGGAGGCAATCCCGCAGCCTCGCCATCGGGCGGCGGCAACAGCGGGGTCCGCTGCACTTCCGAGGCGCGGGGAGCAGCGGCGCGCACTCCGGCTACGGAGCGAGACTGCAAGCGCGGCGGCGCGTCAGCCTCGCCAGCCGGTCCGCTGTCGCCGGCTCCGCGCGCGCCTCCCCGCGGGCCCCCAGGCGTCCGTGCCCGGCGCGGGTCCGGTGTCACAGCCCCGGGCTCCCGCACTCACGGTGAGCTCTTGAGGCCACTGCGCCCAGCCCCGGAACGCCGCGCCGCAGACCCACTGCGCTGCGACGTCCGCCCCGGACGAGATAGGCAAGGGTGGAGACCCGGCCTTCCTCCGCAGAGTAAAATCCCATTTCAGAATTGCTAAAATGTGGGGAAAATGAAGATGAGACTTTCCCAAATCATACTAGGTATTGTGGACGGAAGAGCCACTCAATTTGACCAGTGTTCAAATCCTCCCATTGTCCTCAATTAGGCCTTTTTCTGGATCATGGAATTATGGGGCGCGTGGAGGAGGAGCAGTAAACGATTTTCATACTACCTGACAGACATTATTTCTTTATTCATTCCAAACAATCATCTGAAGGTGTTGATATTCTCCAACTAGATTCAGAGTCGTTATCTGCCCAGCCAGGTGTTTGGTTCTAAAGTCAAGCCTCTGGAAATCCCTGGTCTTTTTTCTGTTCCTCTTGAGTTTTTCCTTTACAAGAATACTGTATAAATAGAATCATGTAGTATGCAACCTCTTGTTTCTGGCTTCTGTCGCTTAGCATAATGCATCTGAGAGTCAACTACACTGTTACATATATTGTTTCTTTTTTATTGCTTGTGTTTTGTTGGATGGATGTACCATAATTGTTTATGGAACAGTCCCCAGTTGAGGGACATTTCAGTTTTTTCCCCAGTTTTTAGTAGTTATGAATAAAGTGACTCATGTAAAGTTTTTGGTTCGAACTTAAGTTTTCATTTCACTTGGGTCAACACTTAGAAGTGGGATTCCTGGGTCAGGTCGTTAAGTGTGCATTTAGCTTTATAGGAAACTGCCAAAATGGTTTCCAAAGTGGCTGCAATTTTAATTCACACTAGCAATGTGTGAGAGTTATGATTAGGTCATATTCTCTTGTTTTTGTTTTTGTTTTTTTTCCTTTTGCGGTACGCGGGCCTCTCACTGCCGTGGCCTCTCCCGCTGCAGAACACAGGCTCCGGACGCGCAGGCTCAGCGGCCATGGCTCACGGGCCCAGCCGCTCCGCGGCATGTGGGATCTTCCCGGACCGGGGCACGAACCCATTTGCCCTGCATCCGCAGGCGGACTCTCAACCACTGAGCCACCAGGGGAGCCCAGGTCATATTCTTGAAAGCACTTAGTATTGTCAAAAAAAAAAAAAAAATCCCGATTTTAGCCATTCTAAGAGTTGTGTAGTGTGGTATCTCATTGAAATTTAAATTTGCATTTCTCTAATGATAATAATGTTGGGCATCTTTATGTACTTGTGTGCCACTTGAATATATTCTTCTTTGACAAAGCAGCTGTCCAAATCTTTTACAGATTTAAAAGAAAATTGGGTTGCTTATTTTCTTACTATTGAGTTTGAAAGTTCCTTATATATTTTGGATATGAATCCTTTATCACACATCATGTGGTTTGCAAATATTTTCCCAGTCTGTCTTTTGTTTTCATTTTTAGGGACTTCTGAAGAGCAGAATTCCTTAATTTTGATGTTATCCAATTTATCACTTTTCTTTTATACGTGGTACTTTTGGTCTTGCATGTAAGAAATCTTTACCTAACTTAAGGTCAACAAGGGTTTTTTTCCCCATATGTTTTCTTCTAGAAGTTTTATCATTTCATGTTTTATGTTTAGGTCTTCGAGTTAATTTTTGCATAAGATGCAAAGTATGGGTTGACATTTATGTTTTCCATGTGGATATCCAATTATTTTGGTATCATTTGTTGAAAAGAATATTCTTCCTCTATTGAACTGCCTTTGCACCTTCATTGAAAGTCACTTGACATGTGGGACTATTTTTGGACCCTCTAGTCTGTTTCATTGATTTATATATATGTCTATATTTTCTCCAATACACACTTGTCTTTTTTTTTTTTTTTCGTCTGCACTGTGCAGCATGCGGATCTTAGTTCCCCAACATGTACCCCCTGCATTGGGAGTGTAGAGTCTTTTTTTTTTTTTAAGGTTTTTTTTGGCTGCGTTGCGTCTTCTTTGCTGCACGGGGGCTTTCTATAGTTGCTGCGAGCAGGGGCTACTCTTTGTAGCGGTGCACGTGCTTCTCATTGCGGTGGCTTCTCTTGTTGGGGAGCGCAGGCTCCAGGTGCACCAGCTTCAGTAGTTGTGGTGCACAGGCTTAGCTGCTCAGCGGCATGTGGGATCTTCCTGGACCAGCGATCGAACCCGTGTCCCCTGCATTGGCAGGCAGATTCTTAACCACTGAGCCGCGCCACAGGGAAGTCTGAGTGCGGAGTCTTAACCACTGTACCAGCAGGGAAGTTCTAATGCACACTTGTCATGACTGTTGAAAGTATAGTCAGTCTAGAACTCAGGTGGTATGAGTCCTTCAAATTTGTTCTTTTTTTTTTTTTTTGTGGTACGCGGGCCTCTCACTGTTGTGGCCTCTCCCGTTGCGGAGCACAGGCTCCAGACACACAGGCTCAGTGGCCATGGCTCATGGGCCCAGCCGCTCCGCGGCATGTGGGATCTTCCCAGACCAGGGCACGAACCTGTGTCCCCTGCATCGGCAGGCGGACTCTCAACCACTGCGCCACCAGGGAAGCCCCAAATTTGTTCTTCTTTATCAAAATTGTTTTGGCTATTCTAGTTAATTTTCCATACAGATTTTAGTATTAGCTTGTCAATTTTGGCAAAAATTGTTGATTGGAATGAATTGAATCTATTAATCAATTTTGAGAGAACTGATATTTTAACAATATTGAGTTGTTCAATCCATGAACATATCTATCCATTTATTTAGATCTTCTTTGATTTATCAGTTTTTCATAGTTTTAAACATACGGATGTTGCATGTATTTTGCAAGATTTATACCTAAGTATTTCTTTAAAAAATATTATTGTAAATGCTATTTTTCAGTTTCCAGTTGCTTGCTGATTCTAGGTGTTTACATGATTTTTTTTGTTTTATGTCTCAAGTCCTGAGACCTTGCTAAACTCACTTTTTAGTGCTGGTAGCTTTTTGAAAAATTCTTTGGGATTTTCTGTGTAGACCATCGTGTTTTCTGTGACTAGAGGCAGTTTTATTTCTTCCTTTCCAATATGTTTGCCCTTTATTTCTTTTTCTTCCCTTATTGCACTGACTAGGACCTCCAGTACAACACTGAGTAGGAGTTAGAATGGGCATCTTTACCTTGTTCCCAATCATAGGGGGAAATCATTTAGTCTTTTACTATTAAGCATAATATTAGCTGAAGATTCTTTTCTTCTGAGCCACGCAGCTTGCAGGATCTTAGTTCCCTGACCAGGGATTGAGCCTGTATGCTCGGCAGTGAAAGCAGGGAGTCCTAACCACTGGACCACCAGGGAATTCCCTGAAGATTTTTTTAGATGTCATTTATCATATTGAGGAAGTTCCTTTTTATTTCTAGCTTCTGAGAGTTTTTTTTTTTTTTTTTCACAAATGGGGGTTGAATTTTCTAAAAGGGCTTTCTGCTTCTCTTGAGATAATCACAGTTTTTCCTTTTTAACCTACTGATATGGTTAATTACATATAAATTTTTTGAATGTTGAACCAGCCTTTCATTCCCAGAATAAACCCCAATTGATGATGAAGTAGTGTATTTTTAATATATTGCTGAAATCAATTTGCTAATATTTGATGATTTTTGCATTTATATTTGTTCTTCTTATATATTATGGAAGAATTTATATAGAATCGGTATAATTTGTTTCTTAAATGTTAGATAGAATTCTCCAAAAAAGCCATGTATGCCTGGGTTTTTGTTTTTTTTTTGCTTTTGTTTTTGTCTTTTTTTTAAATGGTTCTAAAATACAATTCAATTTACTTAATATTTGTAGGATTATTCAGGTGATCTGTTTCCTCTTTGGCAGTTTGTATTTTTAAAGAATTTTATCCATTTCATATAAGTTGTTGAATCTATGGCCATAGAGTTTTTCATAACATGCCCTTATTATCTCTTGAATGTCTGTGGATCTGTAATAGTCTCCCTTTCACACTTGACATTTGTAATTTGTGTCTTCTCTTTTTTCTTGGTAGGTCTGTCTAGAGAGCTTATCAATCTTATTGTCTTTTTAAAAACAGAAACAGCTTTTGGTTTTATTGATTTTTTTCTCTATTTTTTGTTTTGTTTTAATGAAACTTAATTTCATTTAAGTTTAAATGACTTCTGTTCTTTATTATGTCCTGTGTTCTGCTTGATTTAAATTTAATTTGCTTTTTCTAGTTTCATAAGGTAGAAGCTTAAATGACTGATTTGAGATCTTCCTTCTCTTTTAATATAAACACTGAGTGCTAAAAATTTTCCTCTAAATATTGCCACTTCACTGCATCCCACAAATTTTAATGTGTTGCATTTTCGTTTTCATACAATTCAAAATATTTTCTAATTTTTATTGTGATTTCCTCTTTTACCATGGGTTATTTAGAAATGCTTAATTTCCAAATATTTTGCAGATATATTTTTATTATTAATTTCTCCTTTAATCTGGTATGGAATCTTATAAACTACCTATTCTTTTAAATTTGTCAAGGTTTGCTTTATGTTCCTAAATACAGTCTATTTGGTGAACGTTCCAGCTGCATTTGAAAAGTGTATTCTGCTGTTGTTAGCTAGAGTGTGGCATTAATGTCAATTAGGTAAAGATGGTTAGCAATGTTGTTCAGGACTATTAGATCTTTACTTTCTGCCGACTCATTCTATCAATTGCTGAAAGAAGAATGGTGAAATCTGTCTGTAATGGTGGATTTGCCTACTTCGCTTTTTAGATCTATCAATGCTACTGTTTTTGCTTTAGCCAGTTATCTTTTTTTTTTTTTTCCTTTGGCTGCACCACATGGCTTGTGGGATCTTAGTTACCCGACCAGGGATTGAACACAGGCCCTTGGCATTGAGAGCACAGAGTCCTAATCACTGGAATGCCAGGGAATTCCCCTTTAGCCAGTTATCTTTTGGAGCATTTATAAATAATAAAAAATGAGTTTTATAATTACCTCCATTTATGCCATATCTAGTGTTCTTTATTCATTGTATAGATACAAGTTTCTCACTGGAATCACATCCCTTCTACCAGAAGAACTTCCTTTAATATTTCTTGTAATACAGGTCTGCTGGCAATAAATACTTTGTTTTTGTTTGTTTGAAGAAGTATTTATTTCTCTTTCAATTTTGAAAATGTTTCCAGTGGATATAGAATTCTAGGTTGACAAGATTTTCGTTTTAGAGCTTTAAAGATGCCATTCCACTGTCTTACGACTTTTACAGTTTCCGATGAGAAGTTTGCCATATTCTTTTATTTATTCCTTGTATTTATTGTGTCATGTTTGTCTTTGGTTTCAGCAGTTTAAATATGATATATCTAAGTGTGTGGGATTTTTTTTTTTTTTTGTATTTATCTTGCTTACCATTTTCTGAGCTTCTTGAATTTGTGGTTTTGGATCTGTCACTATGTTAGATAATAGAAAATATATATTGGTCTCTGCCCCGCTTCCTGACAGATAGATCCTGAAACCCTTGTAATTTTCTAAGTGATAAGAGAACTAGGAGCACCTGTTATTCTAATATTTGGTCTCTCACCCATATCTGATACAGGGCTCTTAAAACCCTTGTAAATTCCTGGTGATAAGAGCCCCAGGAGGATCTTTTGTTCTAATGAGTTCACTCTGGGTGAGCTCCTGAATGGCTCCAGGTGGGGGCTGGTCACCAGAAAGACCAAGACATGTTTAGAAGCTTGGAATCTTCAGCTCCACCTCCCTCCTCCAGAGGGGAGGGGGGCTGGAAATGGAGCTAATAATTGATCATGCCTCTGTGATGAAACCTCTAAAAAAAATCCCAATAGTATGGGGTTTGGGGAGCTTCCAGGTTGGTGAACATATCCACATACAGGAGGGTGACACACTCCCAACTCCACACGGACAGAAGCTCCTGTGCTTGGGACCCTGCCAGACCTCATGCCCTATGTTATCTCTTCATCCGGCTCTTCATCTGTATTCTTTACTACATCCTTTAATACACTGATAAACATAAGTAAGTGTGTCCTTCAGTTCTGTAAGCTGCTCTAGCAAATAATTGAATCTAAGGGGGAAAATGTCATGGGAACCTCTGATTTGTCTAAATCAGACAGAAGTTGTGGATAATCTGGGGATCTACTACTTGTGATTGGCGTCTGAAAGGTGCATCAGTCTTGTGAGACTGAGCCCTTAACCTGTGGGATCTGATACTATCTCCAGGTAGATACTTTCAGAATTGAGTTAAATTGTAGGACACCTAGATGATGTCACAGAGAATTGTTTGGTTGGGGGAAATCCCCCACACATTTGGTGACTGGAACTGAAGCGGTCTGTGTGAATAATAAAGGAAACACACAGGAGGAAGAACTGAGGGTTTTTCCCTACTCAGGAGAAGGAAACACTGGAGGTTTTTTTTTTCCCCAATACAAATTAAATTTGGAGAATTCTTAGCTAAATATATTTAGCTAAGAATCTCAAATATTTCTCCAGTCCCATTCTCTCTCTCTTCTCTTTCTGAGATTCCAATTAGACATATGTTAGATTATAATGCTGCCTTGCAGCTTTTGGATGTTCTGTTCTGTTGGTCCCACCACACCCCACTTTTTGTGTTCTTTGCTTTTTTGTGTGGTAATTTCTTTTGATCTATACTTAGTTTCACTGATTCTTTCCTTGGCTGTGTTGATTCTATTGACAAGGCCATCAAAGTCATTCTTGATTTGTTACCATGTTTTTCATTTTCTAGCACTTCCATTTTATTTTTTCCCATAGTTACTATCTCTCTGTTGAAATTATCCATCTGATCACACAGTCCATTTTTCCTCTCCAGCTTTTAATACATTAATCATAGTAATTAAAAATTCTCTGATAATTGCAAGTGTGTGTCATCTTTGAGTCCATTTTTGTTGATTGCTTTGTCTCTTGACAGTGTGATTTTCTTTTTTCCTTGCTTCTTTGTATGCCTCATAGTTTTTTCTTTTTTTTTTCTTTTTTTTTTTTGTGGTATGTGGGCCTCTCACTGTTGTGGCCTCTCCTGTTGTGGAGCACAGGCTCCAGATGCGCAGGCTCAGCGGCCATGGCTCATGGGCCCAGCCGCTCGGCGGCATGTGGGATCTTCCCCGACCAGGGCATGAACCCGTGTCCCCTGCATCGGCCAGCAGACTCTCAACCACTGCGCCACCAGGGAAGCCCTTTTTTTTTTTTTTTTTTAAGGTTTTTCTTGAAATACATTTTGTGTAAGACAATAGAGACAAAAGTATATACTTTTTATGCCTGGAAATTGACACATTTTTTCTTTTGCTAGGCCTTTAGTCTGGAGGTTGAGTCAATCTAGTCAGAAGTTGAGCTGGATTTGGACTTTATTGTTGCTACGGTTATCCTCAGTACACCACAGATTCTCAAATTTCTCTGGTGTGGATCTGGTGTGAATCATGAGGTTGCATCCTGGTTTGCCAGTGAATTTTTTTCAATAGTTGCTACATGCTCATCTTTAAGTCTTTCTTTATGCTTAGTGTTAGTTACAGTCTCTTTCCAGGCTCTTGCACCTCTGATTGCAGTAGACTGCTTTTACTTGTCATTGACTGCATTTTGCCCTGGTGGTAAGAAGGGCAGGGCAGAGAGGAGCATTCTCTGCTGTCCTAATTCAGCCTCATCAGCAGGCAGTATGTCCTTGGATATCAGAGTGGGACCTTCTCAGTGATCCTTCCCTGCCCCCAGTGACACGGTATCTCTAATGGTCTGGACCCACAATGTATTTCCTGCCCCTCTCCCAGGATTAGAAGTTTTATTTCTATTTCCTTCCCCCAGTTGCAGTGGGTCTTCATTTATGCCCTAAAGTTGATAGAGTTTGCTATTCTTCCTCCGGAAGCTTAAGGCTTATATTTTTTAGGGAAGATGGGGGAGAAGGATCTGGGGGGCCTTTGTGCTTTTCCTGTATCTGCTGCTCTTCTCTTCTAGGCCTGCATCAAGAGGATGGCTTTCTCAGAACGCTCATCCTGCCCCACCCCCACCCCCAAATCTTTCTTTTAAGTACTGATGAGGTCTGTGGAGAAGAGCCTGAAAGTGATGGCAGATTTCTCTTGTGCTCCCAAGGGTTCTATATTCTCAAGCTAGCCCACACCAGCCTTTAGCAATTAGTTAGAACTTTTAGATAATTTGTTATTGTTGTTGTTGCCAGATTATATAGCATTTGGTGGTACCTACCTCAGGTAAGCCAGTGCTTATGTCATGTCTCTCCTTTGATGCATTGTGTTTCCTTAGATTTTGGGTTACCCTGCAATGTCAGCCCTCAGATTAATTTAAGTTTTAATTTAAAGATTTTCTGGCTTTTTAATTCATTGTAATGATGGGAGAAATGCTTTTTCCAGTTTTCTAGATCCTAAGTGGAAGCCCGATTCCCTAATTTTTAAAAATTGAGATATAATTGACATATAACGTTGTATTAGTTTTAAGTGTACAGCATAATGATTTGATATCTATATATTGTGAAATGATTACCACTATAAGTTTAGTACTTATTTTTTAGTTTTGAGTATTACCTTTTTAAAATTGACATTTCAAGTGACATAATCACAAAGTTATAAGAGAAATAATAGAACCTGTGTATACTTTATCCAGTGTACTTTACGCTTTCTAATTGTATCATATATGTAGCTTTGTGTACCCACCACCAAAATCAAGAATACGGAACAGTTCCATTACCACAAGTATCCCTCATGTTGCCCTGTAATAATCATACTTACACCTCATTCCTAACCTTTGGTGACTGCTAATCTGTCCTCTGTTTCCAAAATTTTGTCATTTCAAAAATGTTATATAAGTGAAATCATATAGTATATGATATTTGGGATTTTTTTTCCTATTCAGCATAATAATTCCCTATAAATTCAAGTCATTGTATATATCAATAGTTCATTCCTCTTTACTTCTGAGTAGTATTCCACAGTATGTATATATTACAAATTATTTAACCATTTACCTATTATATGACATCTGGATGTTTTCCAGTTTTTGACTTATGAAAAAAGCTGCTAGGAACATTTGTGTACAGGTTTTTGGGTGATCATAAGTTATCATTTATCTTAGATAAATGCCCAAGAGTACAATTGCTGTGTCACATGGCTTTGCATGTTTTGTTTGTAAGAAACTGTAAACTGGTTTCTAGAGTGGCTCTACTGTTATATTCCCACTAGCAATATGACTGACCCAGTTTTTCTCCATCCTTGCCAGCATTTTGTGTTGTCACTATTTTTTTATTTTAACCTTTCTGATAGATGTACAGTGATATCTCATTGCAGTTCAAATTTACATGTCACTGATGGCTAATGATGGTGAACATGCTTTCATGTGTATATGCCATAGGTATATTCTGAGGAAATTTTGTTCACGTCTTTTGCCCATTTCCTAATTAATTTTTTTACAGTTGTTTTGAGAGTTCTTTATTGTATATGATATTTCTTTGTCAGGTATGTGGTTTGCAAATACTTGTTCCTAATCTGTAGTTTATCTTTTCATAGAACAAAAGTTTTAATTTGAAGAGCTCCAATTTATCAATTTCTCATTTATGGATCATGCTTTTGGTATCGTCTAAAATCTTTTTGCTTAACACACAGAGCCTAAAGATTTTTCTTGTTTTTTTTCCTAAAATTTTATGGTTTTACATTTAAGTCCAAGATGCATTTTTGAGTTACTTTTGCATAAGATGTGAGACTTAGGTTGAGACTGTTTTTTTTTTTTTTTTTTAGCTATGGATATCCAGTTGCCCCGGTACCATTTGCTGTAAAGACTATCCTTCCAGGACTTCCCTGGTGGTGCAGTGGTTAAGAATCCACCTGACAATGCAGGGGACACGGGTTCAATCTCTGGTCCGGGAAGATCCCACATGCCACGGAGCAACTAAGCCCGTGCACCACAACTATTGAGCCTGTGCTCTAGAGCCCACGAGCCACAACTACTGAGCCCACGTGCCACTGCTGAAGCCCATGCACCTAGAGCCTGTGCTCCACAAGAGAAGCCACCACAATGAGAAGCACACACACCACAACGAAAAGTAGCCTCTGCTTGCCGCAACTAGGGAAAGCCCTTGCACGGCAACGAAGACCCAACACAGTCAAAAGTAAACTAAAAAAAAAAAAAACCACAAAGACTATCCTTCCATCCTTCCTCCACTGAATTGCACTTTTGTCAAAAATCAATTGAGCATATTTTTATGGTTCTACTTCTGGGTTCCCTATTCTGTTCTAGTCCACTGATCTCTGGGTCTACCTCTTTACTAATACGTTTCTTGATTACTGTAGTTTTAAAAAATATTTATTTGTTTTATTTTGGCTGTACAGGGACTTAGTTGTGGCACGCAGGATCTTTGTTGCTGCATGTGGGTTTCTTAGTTGCAGCATGCGGACTCTTAGCTGCAGCATGCATATGGAATCTAGTTCCCCCACCAGGGATCGAACCTGGGCCCCCTGCATTGGGAGCTCAGAGTCTTACCCACTGGACCACCAGGGAAGTCCCCACTATAGCTTTTAAGTTAGCCTTAATGTCACACAGAATGATTCCTCATGTTATTCTTTTTTGTCAATATTATTTAATTAATCTAGTGCTTTTCCCATTCCACATACATTTTAGAATAAGCTTGTTTATGTCTATGAAAAACTGCTGGAGTTTTGATAGGATGTGATTTTGAGGAGAACTGACATCTTTACTATGTTGTCTTCCAATTAATGAACACAGTATGTCTCTTCATTTATTTAGGTCTTTCTATTTTGATTTGTTCCATAAGCATTTTGTACTTTTCAGTATACAGATCCTGTACATGTTTTGTTAAGTGTATACCTAAATATTCCATATTCTTTCAAGTGATTATAAACGTTACTGTTTTTAAGTTTTCACATGCTCATTAGCCTGCAGAGATCAGATTTTTGTATGTTGATTTTGTATCCTGTGACCCTACTTATATCATTTATTAGCTGTAGTTTTTTTTAGATTTCTTGGATTTTCTGTGTAGAAAATCATGTGCAAAAATTCAGCAGCTGTTCCTTAAAGCAAGATTAATTTAGGAACTGTTTTAACGTTATAGTTACCCACCAAAAATAGCCTATGGTGAAATCTTGCAGCCATTTACTTTAAAATTGGAAATATAAATGACTCCTACTGCTTCTATTATTTAACATTTTGGGAAATTATAGCTAAAGAAATAAAAAAACACCAAAAACAGTTTTATTCATTTCCAATTTGTATAACTTGGGGTTTTTTTGCATAGCTCAAATAAATCACACTTGGAGTAGAATTCTTTTCATACATTATGGGATTTGGTCTGCAGTATTTTGTTGAAGATTGTTGTGTCTAAGTTCATTAGAGATAATGGTCTGCAGCTTTTTTGTTTTTTGGTTTTTTTTGGTACTGTCTTTTATTTTAGTATCAGGGTATTACTGGCCTTATGAGTTGGGAATTATTCCCTGTTCCTGTTGATAAAATTTGTCCTGTTGACAAAAATTACAGAATAGGCCAATTTCTGGAAGAGGCATTTTCTAGAATAGATTTTTTTCTTGCAAGAGATTGTTTTACACTGGTATTAATCCTTCTTTATATGTTTGGTATAATTTTTCAGTGAAATCATATGGGATTGGAGATTTTTTTCAGAAGCCATTACATTATGAATTAAAAAAAATTTTTAATGGTACAGGGCTATTTAGATTATTTCACATTAATTGAGTTTTGATGGTTTATGTTTTTTGAGGAATTGGTCCATTTCTTCAAATTTATGAATGTAAAGTTATTTGTAGTATTTCCCTTTTATTTTTTTAATGATTATAGGATCTGTAGTGATTTGTGTCTTTTTCTTTTTGTTATTCTTGCTAGAGGTGTATGTCTTTCTCTAACCAGTTTCATGGGTGCCAAGCAGGCAATCAGATTAATGAAGACTGGAGTTTTGCCAAGTGAATTCAACAAAGAAAGGAACAATGGAATTGAGAGTATATGAAAGGGAGCGATTATAAATGATAATGTACTACAGACTCTGGATGAGGAGAGATGTGAGGGTGTGAGGGGAGAGGTACTGTGAAAAGGCACTAGGGTTAAAGGATTGTAGGTCCTAGTGAGGTCTAATGATTGCTGGAGTCGGGACCTTTCCAGATTAAGCTAGAAAAAGACAGGAGTAAATAGTGAGAGACTAGGATGCTTGAAACTGAGATTAAGGAAGAGTTATAGTTGTTGGCAATGACAAAGGAGTGGCTAAAGTTGATTAGATATTAAGGCCATTAGCAGAGAAGTCAAGGGACTGAGAAGCATCAATTAGAGAGTGACAGTGAAACAGAGACTAAAATCTCTGGGGAACAAGGAGTGAACCAGGGATGCGCTAAATGATTATGGGTGGTATAGTCTGATGATCATGAAAAACTTAAAGCTGGGATATTTAGGGAAGGAGAGAATGGTCTGCAAGTAGCACTCCCAAGATAAGAAAACCATTAGTGGAAAAACAAGTACTAAGTGACAGCCTGCAGGAGAGAGCCAGGGTTCAGTTAGAGCAGTGATTCTCAAACTTTAGTGTATATTAGAATCACCCGGAGGGTCAACTATAGGTTGCTGGACCCCACACCAAGAGGTTCTGATTTAGTAAGTCTGAAGTCTGAGAATCTGCATGTTCCCAGATGATGCTGATGCAGCTGGTCCATGGACCACACTTCCAGAACAACTCAAGAACAAAAAGAGGAAAAAAAAGCAAAAAGGTTGATTATATAGAGAATGTTAACACACCCCTCACAGACTGAGCAAAGGTTCAAGCGTTAAATTGGTTAAACTAAACACTGATCACCATAACATAGCTCTCTATAAGGACTGCTGCAAATGTTTATAGGAGAACCTCAAGTAAGCCATTAAAAGCCATGTAAAAGGATATGTTAATGAAGCTGAACTTTCTTTTTAGATATAGACAAAGATCATTCATTGAGCAGTTTTATTAGTTATTGAAAGGCAGTTGTTGAAAGATTTAATGTGTATTTGACAGAAGTAAATTCTTATTTACTATTTTTATTCTCTTAAAAATGGAAAATTTCCCACAGATCATAAAAGCATTACATAATCAATATTTAAATGAACCAGAAAATACTGAAAAGTCTACAGAAAATGGAAAAAAACCAAAAAGCAAAAAAAAATCCTGTAATCCCATCACCTAGAGGTAACCACTATGCATTTCTGAAGTATCTAAGACTATATATATAAATATAGATTAAAATATATATCTATATGATCTTTTAGGAAAAACAATGTATGCTGTTTAGTATATGCATACTAATTTCTTGGTTAAAAATATAGTTTAATAGGTATAGGTATGATTTTCACTTTAATTCTGGCTATGTTTCATGAAGGTATCATCACCATTTTAGCTACTAGTTAATCATGTTTTTAAAATGGTCAATAGTTTAAAGATATTTCAAAAAATTATCATATTGATTATAAAAATAAATGAAGCCAAGAAAACTTTCTCTTTCTCTCTATAATACACATACACTTTGAATTTTCACTTTAGATGATATTGGAATAGTGCCTGAATGTTACACTTCAAGAGTCCAAAATTTGAAAATACATGAAGCTGATATACATGATTTATACATAATTCCAACTTGAGAATGATGAAACAAAAATATTTTACAGACTTAAATACTTAGTAGAGTTAAGTAAAAATTTAGATTTCCATTGCTATCACATATGCATATTAAGAAATGTATAGATTCTTATAAAAACTTGCATACATAATATCTACTGCTATTTTGCCTCAAATTCAACATCTTTCAAACCGTAGGTAATATAAATTTTGAATATACAACAAATAGAGAATCTTATGTAACCTGACAAAGAAACCAGGTATTGTTTGTTAGAGGTTCTAAATATTTTTGAAGGCAGACAAATATTTGTTTTAAAAGTTAAAAACTCATGGTGATCATTTTGTAATGTATAGGAATCACTGTGTTGTACACCTGGAACTAACAGTGTTGTAGGTTAATTATACTTCAATTTTTTAAAATAAATAAAATACTGAAACATCTGCATTACAAAAGGGCCCATCACTCCATAATATAAGGTTTGAACTCCATTAAATGACAACTCCCTCTAAAAAGCAAAATTAGAAACTCAACAAGAACTATATTTTTGATACCCTTGTATGGTCTTCATTTTTTAAACAGGAAGATACCATCTCTTTTGGATTTTCATTGCTTAGACAGGGCCTATAATATATAGTAGACTATTTGTAAAATGAATAACATTTGGGAATTTATTCAATTTTTAGGGATCCACAACTATAAAATTTCCTGTAAATTATGTCATTAAAAAAATGAACATATATCTATTAAAAAATGTTAAGTGAAAATTGTTTAATCATCTTAGAGCAGTCAAAATACAGTATAAGATTGGTATCTTGGTGTCTGAAAGCAATCATTTTACCATTTGCATTTTAATCTTTTGTATTATTCATTTAAGTTGATGGTTAATTAAAAAACCTAGTTTTAATCAAAGTTGTTTTCAAACATTGTCATAATGTCACTTTGAAGAGTCATATCAATGGTACCAGCCATCTGTAGAAAAGAAGAGAAAACGTAAATGTTACTTAAAAAGTTTATACCTTCATTATGTTACATCTATATGAAAAAATGATAATGCAACATTTGGAACATACAAAATGAATGCAATTTATTTAACATAATGAGTTTGTACATAACTTTTAATATCTGTTCAAATACTATCTGATTTTTGTTAAAATACTGTTCACGTAATAAATAAAAATAAGTTTAAAACTTACAAGAACACAAAGAACAAGTTTAACCTATCTCTCCAAGTAAGAAAGTTCTGTTAATAAACATGAACTGAGATTACATGGTTTCATGTATGTCTCCGGCCAACACAGTGCTAGACACATAAAATTATTTTCTGAATGAACTAGTATCTTACCTATGTGAGAGAACTATACTATGTTTAAAGCCAAGGGCTTTCCATGCTTTTGCCAATTACTGTGTAACCTAAGGCAAATGATCTAACCAAGTTTATTTTATATACAGATATTTATGAAGAGCAACCAGATTGCATGTATAACACTCAGTACAATGTTGTTTATTAAATGCTAAAAAGCTAAATAAAATAAGCTAAAGTATAGGAAAAGCTAATTAAGACAAAAGAAACAAATGTTTCTTACTATACTCTGAAGCCTTCTCTAAAAGTCCTTGTGATACAAGTTAGATAGTATTTGCCACATCTGAAATGACACCAACTAGGAAAGTTCAAAAAATGTTTTGTTTTGTTTTGTTTTTTTAAATCAGTGAAGAGTAGCATCCATAGTAGTAGGTAAAAGCACCAGTTTGCAACCAGTTGGTTGACTTCCTGGATGGGAATCAGTGTTTTCTGGCTATGTGGAAGAAGACTTGGAATTATGACTTAGCTACCAAAAGGATATTAAGAAGCTATGTGTGACTCTTAAAAACTATGAAAATTTCTTTAAATATGCCTTAGAGACAAAAGGGTAAATTCTTAGATCTTAGCCTAGGCTATTTTCCTAATGCCAGCTCTTAGGATACCAAATATCTAGCCCAAATAGTTCCTTAAAAGTATTTTAACCCTCCAATGAGAGTTGGATACACTGTCCTAGTTTAAATATCACTGATACTCCTAGAAGTATCCAGACATACTGCAAAATTCCAAAAATATGTAATGAAACTTGTTTTGTTCAAAAGTACTTTGGGAAATTTGGAGTCAAGATGGCAGAGTAGGAGGATGCGGAGTTCATGTCTCCCCACAACTAGGGCACCTACCAGACACTGGTGGGGGACCTTGACACCCAAGGGGATGGGAGGAACCCCTGAGTGACCGGGTAGGACATGGAGGGGAGTGAGTGGGGAGGAGTGGAGGCTGGATGGGACTGGTGCTTCTGAGGGGTGGCTGGGAGAGGGGAGGGGTTCCCATGCCTGGAGGGACCCTCAGGAGTTTGGAAGATCAGACTGTACTACAAAGCTACAGTAATCAAGATAATATGGTACTGGCACAAAAACAGAAATATAGATCAATGGTACAGGATAGAAAGCAGAGATAAACCCATGTACATATGGTCACCAAATTTATGACAAAGCAGGCAAGAACATACAACGGAGAAAAGACAGCCTCTTCAATAAGTGGTACTGGGAAAACTGGACAGCTACATGTAAAAGAATGAAATTAGAACACTCCCTAACACCATACACAAAAATAAACTCCAAATGGATTAAAGACCTAAATGTAAGACTGGACACTCTAAAACTCTTAGAGGAAAACACAGGAAGAACACTCTGACATAAACCACAGCAAGATCTTTTTTGACCAACCTCCTAGAGTAATGAAACAAAGCTACAGTAATCAAGATAATATGGTACTGGCACAAAAACAGAAATATAGATCAATGGTACAGGATAGAAAGCAGAGATAAACCCATGTACATATGGTCACCAAATTTATGACAAAGCAGGCAAGAACATACAACGGAGAAAAGACAGCCTCTTCAATAAGTGGTACTGGGAAAACTGGACAGCTACATGTAAAAGAATGAAATTAGAACACTCCCTAACACCATACACAAAAATAAACTCCAAATGGATTAAAGACCTAAATGTAAGGC
>NC_041217.1:103089208-103091064 GCF_002837175.3 Physeter macrocephalus
AATGGCCATCATCAAAAGATCTACAAACAATAAATGCTGGAGAGGGTGTGGAGAAAAGGGAACCCTCTTGCACTGTTGGTGGGAAAGTAAATTGATACAGTCACTGTGAAGAACAGTATGGAGGTTCCTTAAAAAAACAAAAATAGAACTACCATATGACGCATCAATCCCACTACTGGGCATATACCCTGAGAAAACTATAATTCAAAAGGTTTTGACACATGTACCCCAATGTTCACTGCAGCACTATTTACAATAGCCAGGACATGGAAGCAACCTAAATGTCCAACAACAGATTAATGGACAAAGAAGATGTGGTACATATATACAATGGAATATTACTCAGCCATAAAAAGGAATGAAATTGGGTCATTTGTTGAGACGTGGATGGATCTAGAGACTCAGACAGAGTGAAGTAAGTCAGAAAGAGAAAAACAAATATCGTATATTAATGCATATATGTGGAATCTAGAAAAATGGTACAGATGAACCTATTTGAGGACAGGAATAGAGACGAAGACACAGAGACTGGATTTGTGGACGTGGGGCGGGGGAGGAGGGGGGAAGCGGGGGAGGGGGGAACTAACTGGGAGATTAGGATTGACATATATACACTACCATGCGTAAAATAGATAGCTAGTGGGAACCTGCTATAAAGCACAGGAAGCTCAGCTCGGTGCTCTGTGACTTCCTAGATGGGTGGGATGGGGGGTGGGAAGGGAGCGAGGTCCAAGAGGGAGGGGATATAGGTATACATATAGCTGATTCACTTCATTGTACAGCAGAAACTAACAACATTGTAAAGCAATTGTACTCCAATAAAAAATTTTTTTTTAATAAAAAGTAAAAGTATTTTGGGAGCTCCCTGGTGGTCAGTGGTTAAGACTCTATGCTCCTAATGCAGGGGGCCCAGGTTCGATCCCTGGTCGGGGAACTAAGATCCCACATACTGCAACTAAGACTGTGAGCTGCAACTACTGAGCCCGCATGCCACAACAAAGACCCAGCACAGCCAAAAATGCATAAATGAATTAATTTAAAAAATAAACTAACTTTAAAAAAATGAATAAATAAAAGTACTTTATTTTAGATTCTCTTCCATCTTGACTAAATCTGAACTAGTGGAATACTTATTGATATCGAACTGGTTATTGCCTATACCAATTAACCTTAGATACCACGATTTAAATACTAAGGCTCTCTGCAGCTGACACCATAACCTGGATATTCCTTTTTTTAGTGGTCCTAATATACACTTCAGCCATTCAAATTTAAGATCAAAAACTGGGTCAAAGGAACTGGCATAAGCTCTGGTAGGGAGCTTATGCTAGATGTCAAGTTTTTGCAGCTGTTTACAATACGGATCTGTCAAGTAGCAGCAGCATAAGAGTTTGGGTTGTCAAGAATGATAGTAGGTAGCTCCAAAGTCAGGTTTTCAAATGTCAAGCTGCTAGAGGTGGCATTTTTAGTCACATTTCAGTGGGTTCCAGAAAAATGCTTGGGGTTTAGAAATTATATCAGGTTACCTAGTTGGGTTGTTAGGTGGCAGGTAGGTTGCTGAGATATCACTTGTGGGTGACTGAAGTCAGGCCCTTGTGAGTACCAAAAGGAAAAATTCCTAGATCACTAGAGAAATACTTCTATTAAAGTACTAATTAGGGCTTCCCTGGTGGCGCAGTGGTTGAGAGTCCGCCTGCCGATGCAGGAGACACGAGTTCGTGCCCCGGTCCGGGAAGATCCCACATGCCGCGGAGCGTCTGGGCCCGTGAGCAATGGCCGCTGAGCCTGCGCGTCCGGAGCCTGTGCTCCGCAAAGGGAGAGGCCACAACAGTGAGAGGCCCATGTACAGCAAAAAA
>NC_041217.1:103091589-103144267 GCF_002837175.3 Physeter macrocephalus
AAAAAAAAAAAGTACTAATTAAACTTTAATAAAGAACTCCTAAAAAACAAACAAAAAAATAAAACAATATAAAAAATTTGCTGTTTAAATTAATTAAAATTAAATAAAATGAAAAATTTAGTTCCTTAGTTGCATTAGCCACATTTCAAGTGCTCAATGCCATATGTGACTAGCAGCTATTATATTTGATTGTATAAAGCACATTCCTATAATTGTAGAAAGTTCTATAAGACCATATTGCTCTAAAGTAAACTCCACCATATGTTACAACACTGCTAAATGCAATTTGTTTCTGACTTCATACTATAGATAAGAGGCTGACAAAACTTTTGTATATTATTTCCTAGGAAATTTACTTGTATCATAATCAATACCACAGCCAAAGCCAGTAGATTTTTTCTTCTGGAACTAATGTTTCTGTATGTCCTATGAATTCACATGAGTTTTCCAGGATTACAAAAATATCCAGCACCCAATAAGGTAAAATTTACATCTGGCATCAATGATTACCAGGTAAGCAAAGAAGCAGAAAAACACTATCTGTAAAGGAGATCAATCAATCGAAACCAACCTAGAAGTGACATAAATGTCAGAATTAGCAGAGAACCCATTAAACAGTTATGATAACTGTATTCCATTTGTTCAAAAGTTTAATAGAGATACTAAAAACATTAAAAAGACCCAAATCAACTTCTAGATATGACAACTATAATGTCTGAGATGGGACAACTTCAAGTGGCCTAATACAAAAGTAATTGGAGTCACTAAAAGGAGAAAAGGGAGGGGCTTCCCTGGTGGCGCAGTGGTTGAGAATCTGCCTGCCAATGCAGGGGACACGGGTTCGAGCCCTGGTCTGGGAAGATCCCACATGCCGCGGAGCAACTGGGCCCATGAGCCACAATTACTGAGCCTGCGCGTCTGGAGCCTGTGCTCTGCAACAAGAGAGGCCACGATAGTGAGACGCCCATGCACCGCAAAGAAGAGTGGCCCCCGCTTGCCACAACTAGAGAAAGCCCTCGCACAGAAACGAAGACCCAAAACAGCCATAAATTAAAATTAAAATTAAAAAAAAAAAAGGAGAAAAGGGGGAAACAGAAAAAATATGAAGAAATAATGCCCCACATTTTTCCAAGCTTGATCAAAACTATAAACACATCACTCCAATAAGTTCAACAAAGCACAAGAAACATGAAGAAAACAATTAATGAAAACACAGTGTTTAACTTGGAAGCAACCAGGATGTCTGTCAATGGATAAACTGTGGTACATTTATACAATGGGATATTATTCAGCACTAAAAAGACATGAGCTAGCAACCTACAAAGACATAGAGGAAACTTAAATGTATATAACTAAGTTAAAGAAGCCAATCTGAAAAAGGTATATATACTGTATGATTCCAACTATACAACATTCTGGAAGCGGCTAAACTATGGTAGTAAAAAGATCAGTGGTTGGCAGGGGTTCAGGAGGGAGGGGTGAACAGGAGGAGCACAGTGGACTTTCAGGAAAGGGAGAGTATTCTGATGATACCATAATGGTTGGTGTATGTCATTATACATTTGTCAAAACCCATAAGAAGCACAACACAAAGAGTGAACCCTGATGTAAACTATGGACTTTCCTTGATAAAATAAGATTGATAATGGTGTGGCAATGTTGGTTCACAGATTGTGTAACAAATGTACTGCCCTAATGCGGGATGTTAATGGTGGGGGAGGTTGTGTATTGGTGGGGGAAAGGGGAGAATATGTGGGAACTCTTTATACTTTCAATTTTGCTGTGAATCTAAAACACTTTAAAAATAAAGTCTATTAATGAAAAACAAAGGCCAAATAAAGATATTTTCATGTATACAACAGCTGAAAGATTTCATCACCAGCTGACCCACACCACAAGAAATGTTAGAAAGAAGTCCTTTTAGGGAAAAGGAAAATTATACCATTTGGAAATCTGGATCTAGACAAATCAATAAAGAGCACTAGAAACGGTAACTACGTAGGTAAATAACAAGGTTTTTTTTTTAATGTCATTTAAAACTTTTAGAGACAATTTGACTGCTTAAACAATGGTCTAATGGCTAGGAGGGGGGAATGGAAGTACACTATTGCAAGGCTATTATACTAAATGTGAAGTGGTGTGATATAACTTAAGAGAAGACTGTGACAAGCTAAAGTATATATTGTAAACGCTAAAGCAACCACTAATGTAACAAAGTGTTACTGATAATAAGCCAATAAAGGAAATAAAATGGAATCATAAAAAATACTATTAATCTAAAAGAATGCAGGGAAAAAAATAAGAACAGAGGACACACATCAAAAAATAGCAAGATGATGGACTCAAACGTAACCATATCAATAATCATATTGAATGTAATTGGTTAAACACTCCTATAAAAGACAGAGATTGGATTTTTTTTTTTTACGTCAAGACTATAGTATATATTGCCTGCAAGAAAATCAATTTAAATATAAAGCACAGATAAGTTAAAAGTAAAAGGATGGAAAAAATTTTTGCGCCATGCCATCACTAGTCATAAAAAAGGTGAAGTGGTTATATTTCACAGGAAATAATATTGCCAGGAGTAAAAAAGATCATTTTGTAATGAAAAGGGGGTCAATTAATCATGAGGACGTAACAATTCTAAATGTCTATGCACCTAATAACAGCTTCAAAATAACATGAAATAAAATTGATAGAATTACAAGGGTAAAAAGACAAACCTATAATTATACCATCGTAGATGCCAATGCCCTTCTCAGTGTTTGATAGTGCAAGCAGGCAGAAAATCAGCAAGAATTTAGTAGACTTGAAAAACGTTACCAACCAACTTGCCCTGTTTAATAAATACTCTACCCAGCAGCAGCAGAATACACATTCTTCTCAAGTGCACACAGAATATTTACCAAGGTAGATCATAATCTGGGCCATAAAACAAGTCTTAGTGAATTCAGAATTCAAGACATTGTATGTTCTCTGACCACAATGGAGTTCAATTAGAAATCACTAATTTTCTATTATTTTCACTAGCCAGAAAATTTCCAAATATTTGGAAACTAAATAACGCACTTCTAAATACTCCACAGATAAAAGAATAATCCACCTCAATAAAAAAGGAATTAATTCTACTTTTTAAAACATCAGTTTTTAAATATTAAGGACTCCTTAAACACAAGTCTTTTTTTTTTTTTTTTTTTTTGCTTCCAGGTTTGTTAAGATATAATTGACATGTAACTTCTTCATCTAGTGTTCAACTAAATAAACACTGACTAGGGACAGATGGCATATCTTTTAGCCACAATTCATAGGCAGTTTATGGATTTTTCAAGAGTAATAACAGTAAGTGATTTTACCTATGTGCCAGGCATTTTCAGATGTGCTTAATACATGTAAATTCATTTCACCTTTTACCTTTATTATCCATACTTTACAGATAAGGAAATTGAGGCACAGGGAAGTTAAATAAATAGCCCAGGCTCCAACGTCTAGTTAATGGAAGAACCAGGATTTGAACTCAAAGTCTAGTAGCCTCCAGGATTGATACTCTATTATTACACTATGCTTGTGTCTTTTGACTATGAAATTTTAATTTTACTCTCTGATTTTAGAACTGATCCTCACCAAAGAGCTAACTGTCACTGAAGAACCACCCAGAATACATCTTTGAACATGTAAAGACACTGCTCTGTTAAATCTTTCCTTTTGTTCGTTAGATTTAGTAAACGAAAATTCACTTACTGCTTCTCTTCTCCTCCGCTCTTGCTCTTTCTCCCTTGCTAAATTACGGTCTTTGAGAAGCCAGAGTTTGCCTCCATCTTGAGCTTCCAGTGACTGCTGATGTTCTTTCTGCACTTCTCCAAGACACTTGTTTTGCATTTTATTTGGAAAAGATTCTAGAGTGAAGCCATGGTCCCTTAAAGAAACAGTGAAGTTCAAAGTAGGTTTCAAACTCCTTAAAAGTTTTTATTATGAAGATACATTGTTAAATGACAAATATAAAGCAATGTTCTAGATACCCTTTTTTGTATGTTATGACATTATTTTTAGTATTTTTGATGTCAAATTTTACATCGGGCAATCTATCTTAATGAAGAGAAGGTTTTAGAAAACTATGACCAAGGTTTACCATCATCTTCTTACACATAGAATGGAAATATTAAGACATTTCTGGAAAATAATGATGTCTTTATAATTTAGCAATATTGGTATCTTTAATAGCTTCTTCAATCACTTAATTATTTGTATCCCCTTCAAAATAGATACTACTACTTACCAATTTTTTAAAAAATCAATAAAAATTTATTTTTCTAAATATAATTTGCTTTGTGGTCTACTAAATAGCTGAATTATAGCCACTTACAAAAAAGAAATTTATTTTAAATACATGTCTGTATCTCTCAAAGCCTCCATTAATCCAGTAAATTACACACCTTTGATTTTCTTGAAATACTTTTGGTTCCTTTGTATTTTGTTCCAGATGTTTCTGTATTAGTTCCTGTGTTCGAGCTCTCACTTCCTTTTCTATCGCTGCTTTTCTAAATTGGTTGAAGAGCTCATCTGATGATTTCAATACCCCTGATGTTTTGACTGGTTTGCCTAAACTTTTCCAAGAATCTGCATTCTTGATCTTTATATCCTAAAACAAATATTTGATTCAGTATATGTCTACAGATGTCAACTAAATTTTGGAAGAAAAGCAATATTTTTTGATATAGTAATAGATCAAAAATAAAGATTCTGAAGGCTTCAGGTAACTTTACTAAACTTAAGTTAAAGGTTAATAAAGTAGAAAAAATAGGATAACAGATTAACTAAATTCAACTATTCATCTAAGACCAAATTAAAATAGCATGCTTGACAATTATTTCAATTTAATATGAAACATATATGTTAAGGGTATGACAATCTATTAAGAATACAAAAATCCCCTGGTCACTGTAATCAAGATGTTTATGAACAAGGTCCTACTGTATAGCACAGAGAACTATATTCAATATCCTATGATAAACCATACGGAAAAGAATAAAAAAAAATATATATATATACATATATATATATATATGCATATATATAACCGAATCACTTTGCTGTGCGGAGTAATTAACATTGTAAATCAACTACACCTCAGTAAAAAAAAATTAAGTTACAAAACTTAAAAAAAAAAAAAGACATTTCTTGTCTTATGAGAAAAATAAAGCCAAATATACAAGTGATTAATCAGAGGGAAAGTAAGACGATGCCAGAAGAACAGCACAGTATTTGTTGAGAACCCTCTGACATAGCTATGTTTTCCTTTCTTTGGTATGAAGAAAAAAATTAACTGATTGTGATCACTGTTCTTAACTGCGATATGCCAAGGTCTAGATCAGTGCTGCCCAATAGAAATATATATAGTTTAAAATCTTCCAGTACCACAATTTTTTTAAACTAAAACTTTTAATAATATATTTTATTTCACCAAATATACCCAAAGCATTATTATTTCAACATGCAGTCAATATAAAAGACTGAAGATAATTTTATTTATTTATTTATTTATTTACTTACTTACTTACTTACTTACTTATGGCCGTGCTGTGTGGCTTGTGGGATCTTAGTTCCCCTCCCAGGGATTGAACCCAGGCCTTTGGCAGTGAAAGCATGGAGTCCTAACCACTGGACCACCGGGGAATTCTCTATATTTTTGTAATGTCTTCTAAATTGGTGTTTTACATTTATAGCACATCTCAATTCAAATGCTTAACTTTGATTAGAAATCATTGATCTGTAATTAGACTTCATAAAACTTACAGTTGAAAAAGTAGATATGCATAATCAAACTGTTCCTTACATTCTCCAATAACTGAACTGAGTATAAGTTTTTAAATTTAAGTTAATTGTAACTTCTAAAACTGAGTTTCTCAGTTGCACTAGACATTTCAAGGGCTCATATGTGAGCCACTATATGTGGCTAGTGGCTACCATACTGGACGCTGGATATTACATGTCTAGATGGCCCTTCTAATACTTGTCATATTCTCCAGGATAGTTAATGTTATACCACAAAACAAGTCTTATAAATTTAAGAGGACTGAAATCATATCAAGTGTCTTTCCTGACCACAATGATATGAAACTAGAAATCAGTTACAAGAAGAAAACTGGTAAGTTCATAAATATGGAGATTAAACAACATGCTACTGAACAACCAATGCGTCAAAGAAGAAATCAAAAGAAGTTAAAAAAAATACCTTGAGACAAATGAAAATACAACATACCAAAAGGTATGGGATACAGCAAAAGCAGTCCTAAGAGGGAAGTTCATAGTGATAAATGCCTACATCAAAAAACAAGAACTATCTCAAGTAAACCTAACTTACACCTCAAGGAACTAGAAGAAGAACAAATGAAGCCCAGAATTAGAAGAAGGAAGGAAACAATAAAGATCAGAGTAGAAATAAATGAAATAGAGACTATAAAAAGACCACAGAAAAGATCAATGAAAATAAGAACTGGTGTTCTGAAAAGATAAGCAAAACAGACAAACCTTCAGCTAGACTCACCAAGAAAAAAAAAAGAGGACTCAAATCAATAATATCAGAAATGAAAGAGAAGGGACTTCCCTGGTGGTGCAGTGGTTAAGAATCTGCCTGCCAATGCAGGGGACACGGGTTCAAGCCCTGGTCTGGGAAGATCCCACATGCCATGGAACAACTAAGCTGGTGCACCACAACTACTGAGCCCGTGCTCTAGAGCCCACAAGCCGCAACTACTGAGCCTGTGTGCCACAACTACTGAAGCCTGTGTGCCTAGAGCCCATGCTCTGCAACGAGAAGCCACCACAATAAGAAGCCCACGCACCGCAACGAAGAGTAGCACCCACTCACCGCAACTAGAGAAAGCCTGCGTGCAATGAAGACCCAACTCAGCCAAAATCAATCAATCTAAGAAAAAAAGCAAAAAAAAAAAAGAAATGAAAGAGGAGATATTACAACTGATACCACAGAAATATAAAGGATTGTAAGAGACTACTATGAACAATTATATGGCAACAAACTGGACAACCTAGAAGAAACTGATAAATTACTAGAAACATAAAATTTACTGAAAGTGAGTCATGGAGAAATTGAAAATGTGGACAAATCAATTACTAGTAAGGAGACTGAATCAGTAATCAAAAAATTTCCAAAAAGTCCAGGACCAGATGGCTTCACTGGTAAATTCTACCAAACATTTAAAGAAGAATTAATACCAATCCTTCTCAAACTCTTCCAAAAAATAGAAGAGGAGGGAACATTTCCAAACTTATTTAACTAGGCCAGCATTACCCTGATACCAAAATGAGATAAGAACATCACAAGAAAAGAAAATTACACACTAATATCCTTGATAAACACAGGTGCAAGAATCCCAAACAACATATTATTAGCAAACCAAATTCAACAATACAGTAAAAGGATGATACACTATGATCAAGTAGGATTTATTCCAGGGATGCAAGGATAGTTTAACACCTGCAAGTCAAACAACATGATACACCACATTAACAAAATGAAGGATAAAAATATGATCTTAATAGATGCAGAAAAAGCATTTGACAGAATTCAACAGCCATTTATGATAAAAACTCTCAGCAAAGTAGGTATAGGGGGACTATATCCTAGCATATAAACACTATATATGACAAGCCCACATCTCATATCATACTCAGTGATGAAAGGCTGAAAGCTCTTCCTCTGAGATCAGGAATAAGACAAGGATACTCACTCTCGCCATTTCTAGTCAACATAGTACTGGAAGTCCCAGCCAGAGCAATCAGGCAAGATAAAGAAATAAAAGCACTCAAATCAGAAAGAAGTAAAACTGTCACTATTTGCAGATGACATGATATTACATATAGAAAACCCTAAAGACTCCATCAAAAACATTAGAATATAGAAATTCAGTAAAGTTGCAGGATACAAAATCAATATACAAAAATCCACTGTGTTTCTATACACTAACAAACTATCAGAAAGACAAATTAAGAAAAAAAATCACATTTACAATTGCATTAAAAAGAATAAAATACCTAGGAATAAACTTAACAAAGGTGAAAGACCTGTACACTGAAAACTATAACCGTGATGAAAGAAATGGAAGAAGATATAGAGAAATGGAAAGATATTCTATGTTCATGGACTGAAAGAATTACTATTGTTAAAACATCCATATTACCCAAAGCAATCTACAGATTCAATGCAATCCCTATCAGAATTCTAATGACATTTTTCACAGAAATAGAACAAACAATCCTAGAATATGTATGGAACCACAAAAGACCCCAACTAGTCAAAGCAATTCTGAGAAAGAACAACAAAGCTGGAGGTATCATGCTCTCTGATTTCAAGCTATATTACAAACTTACAGTAATCAAAACAGTGTGGTACTGGCATAAAAACAGACACATAGCACAATGGAAGAGAATAGAGAGCCCAGAAATAAACAAATGCACTTATGGTCAATTAATTTACAATAAAGGAGTGAAGGACTCATTTCATACTTGGGCATGTGTTCTGGTGAGTGAGTAGTCCCTGAGCTGCTGCAGAAGAAGATGGGGAAAGAGGAAATTAAAAGAGCAGTGAAGGAAAATAGTGTGGATAGGCTAGGCTTCATATAAATTGGCTTGGCCTCAGAGTCTTGTGGGAGACAGCCAGTAGCCTCATTATTATTTCACTGGAAAATTTAACTTTCTGTTACATTTAAAATAAAGGAAAATGACCTACAAAAACAAACAAAGAAAAAGGAGTGAAAGATGTAAAATGGGTAATGGACAGTGTCTTTAACAAATGGTATTGGGAAAACTGACCAGCCACATGCAAAAGAATTAAACTAGACTACTATCTCATACCATATGTAAAAATCAACTCAAAACGGATTAAAGACTTGAATATAAGACCTGAAACCATAATTATAACTCCTAGAAGAAAACATAGGTGGTAAGCTCCTTGACATCCATTTTGGTGATAATTTTTTGGATCTGACACCAAAAGCAAAGGCAACAAAAGCAAAAATGAACAAGTGGAACTACATCAAACTAAAAAACCTTCTGCTTAGCAAAAGCAATCAACAACAAAATGAAAAGGCAACCTACTGAATGGCAGGAAATATTTGAAAATCATGTCTGATAAGAGGTATATATAAAGAACTTAGAAAGCTCAACAGCAGGAAAACAAACAAGCTGAAAAAAATGGGCAGAGGACCTGAATAGGCATTTTTCCAAAGAGAACAAACAGATGGGCAACAGGTCCATGAAAAGGTACTCAGCATCACTAATCATAAGGGAATATTAATCATAAGGGAAGTGCAAATCAAAACCACAATGAGATATCACCCTCACACCTATAAGAATGGCAATTATCAACTGTTGGCGAGGACATGGAGAAAAGGAAATCCTTGTACAGTGTTGGTGGGGATTTAAATTGGTATGGCCATTATGGAAAACAGCATAGAGATACCCGAAAAAAAAAAAAGTAGAACTACCATATTATGCAGCAATCCTAGTTCTGAGCATATAGTCAAAGGAAATGAAATCAGGATTTTGAAGAATAACTGCACTCCCAAGTTCATTGCAGCATTATTCATAATAGCCAAGATTTGGAAGTAACACCATGTGTCCATCAATGCATAAACAGAAAAAGAAAATGTGGCATATATACATGATGGAATATTATTCAGCCACAAAAAAACAAGGAAATCGTGGATGGAACTTGAGGGCATTTATTATGCTAAGTGAAATAAGTGGACAGAGAAAGACAAATACCATATGATCTCACTTATATGTGGAATCTAAAAAAAACCCCAAGAAACACCACTCCCCCCCCACCAAAACCCCCAAATTTATAGATACAGAGAACAAAGTGGTGGCTGCCAGAGGAGGGGGAGTGGGTAGTGGGCATAATGAGTGAAGAAGGTCAAAAGGTACAACCTTCTAGCTGTAAAATAAGTAAGTCATGCGGATGCAATGTACAGCATGGTGACTATAGTCAATAATACTCCATTGTACGTTTGAAATGTGCTTAGAGTAGATCTTAAAAGTTCTCACCATAAGAAAAAAATTTTTAACTATGTTGGGAGATGGATAGAATAGACTTCCTGTGGTGATCATTTCTCAATGTATTAAGTTGTATACCTGAAACTAATAATATTATATATCAGTTATACCTCAAGTTAAAAAAAAGAGTTAGCCTACTTATCTGGGGTAAGGAAAGATGACAATGCAATACCTGAACATCCTCTGTTTAAATTTTTTTTGATAATTTTCTCCTTAATAATTATGCTTGATTCCTCTTTTCATATTATTTCCATGAAATATTAGGGAGAAGTTTGTCCAGGGTCCCAGGTAAAGCAAAAGAAAATTTATGACAAGACTTTTCCATAAGCCTTTTAAATTTCCATCCTGAAGTCATCTCACCCCTACTGTACACACAAGACCTTCACCATTGGTCACCCAGTTGTGTTTATGAAGTCTTTCCTGTATGTTGCCAATAAAACCTGTTTTCGTTCTTACCCATGGAATGGGCTAAATACTAGTTCCAGACTTCATTTTTCTACTGAGTTAGTTAAAGAATCTTGCCTTCAGATAGAGATTTGAAACAGAACAGGTAATACCTGGTAGTATACTTAATAGGAAATAAAGGGAGGATGAAACCCTGGTCTCTGGCTTGATCCTGGAAATGTCTATCTAATTGCAATAAAATTTTGGCAGATCCTAAAACAAGAAAGTTCATAATTGTGTTTGGAGTACAGTACAGTTTTTCAGACATCACAGAGAAGAATAAGAAGACTTTTGACAGGCAGATATGAGGATGGAAAGCATTCCTCACTGAAGAAAGAACATAATAATTAAAGATATTACTAGATATATCTGGGGAGAAATGAAGAGTTCAATTTCAGTGAATTACAAGGCATATAGTTAAGACTGAAAGGCTAGATTGGAGTCATAATGTAAAGGTGTTTAATCTTCACTCTGGAGTCAAAGTTAGAAACTACTGAAGGTTTCATACATATTAGTAATCTGATCAGAGCAATACATCAGGAGGAACAGTGTAAGAATGTTAAAAGCAGAATGGATTAGAACAAGGAAGGTTTCAAATTAGTCTGACCAGTTATAAATATTACAAAGAGCTCAGACTGAAAGCAATGAGGTCTGGTCTCTGAGGCGGAAGTGGAAAAGGAAACATCTTGAAAGTAAAACCCAAAGAATTTAGCAATTCCTTGGCTGTAGGGGACTGAGAAATCAAAAATGATTAAAACTCACAGGATGTCAGGTCTAGAACTATATATTTGAGTCATTTGCAGAGAGACTGTAACTGAAGTCACCACAGTGGATGTTCAACCAGAGAGAGAAGTAGTAGAAGACCCTGGACTCCTTACCCTATCAAGACTTTGGGAGGGATGCAGCAATTTTAGACATCATTGGTTCCTCTGATAGGGCAAATTACAGGAATAGGGGAACAGCTGGATTCTAGGTAAAATTAAGGCACTGCTTCACAACTGGGGTGATTCTCCTTTGCCCAGGGAAGACCTATGGCAATGTCAGCAAAGTTTTTGGTTGTCACGTAGTGGTAGGGGAAAGGGTGTTGCTAGCATCTAGTGGATAGAGGTTAGGGTTCCTGTTAAGCATCCTACAATGTACAGGCCTACTCCCAACAAAAACTTATCCAGTCCAAAATGTCAATAGTGCTATAGTTGAGAAAGCCTGGTTTAAAATGTAAAAAGTGGAGAAATAAGACAAAAGGAATAATAGAGGCTATAGAGATGGCAGGAGAGCTCCACAAAAATCTGTTAAATGAAAGAAAATGAAGAACAGAGATAGAGAAGTCTTGGCAAGAAGGGATATCTTTTCTTGAGGCAGAGGTAAGTAAGAGACGAACAGCAAAGCTAGGGCTCTGAGTAAAACAACAGAGGTTGGGAGCTTGTTGAAATGTTTTATTTTAGGATCAGCTCTTCTTTGGGCAAGATGCTTGAGCTGTCTGGGCCACAGTTTGTTCATAAAGACTAATTCTCAAAGATCTGTTCTTTGAGAACCAAAATTCTGTAGCCTTTTTTTTTTTTTCAGTAAGTGGTAACACTGCTGATAGTGAGCAATGGTAGGAAATAATGTGAAGGATGGAAACAGTTTAAAATCAAGAAAAAAAAAGAATGGAAATGGTTTGTTGTGAAGAGAACAAGCCACACAATTCCACTCCTCCTCAAGCTTTCAACATTTTAGTTCCTACTATATGCTAGACATTAGAAATCAACAGAGAGTAGACTTATGTCATTTTTACCTTTAGCACAAACTTCAATGGTATGACATATACTTGATGTTTTGCTGCTTATTTTTGCTGTAATCTCTTTGCCCTTTTGAAAATTTTCTTACTGTTTTCAAACTTATTTTGGGTCAGTCAAAATTATAGTTTTGTTAAATTAGAAACAAAGAGTTTAGTACACAGTAAACCAAATATTTGAGAAACTCTACTGCATTATTCTTTGCATCCTAAAGGGGATAGATGACACTTCCAATGTTTAAACAAAAAACAGTAACAATAAAAAATTTATGCTGGATATCAGGAGAGGCACTTTTTAGAAAAAATTTTATTATTTTTTAATTTTCCCCCTTGGCTACACTGCTTGCAGGATCTTATTTCCCTGACTGGGGATTGAACCCGCGCCCTTGGCAATGAAAGCAAGGAGTCCTAACCACTGGACCAGCAGGGAATTCCCAGCAAAGGTACTTTTTAAATGGTTCTTATCAATAACAAAACACCCATATTAAACATAGGTAATCTTTGATGATAATAAGTATTAGCAGAGCAGTATGTAAGAAAGTCAAAGATTCTAAGAATAAGAAAAAACAAGGGCCAAAGCAATATGCCCCTCATGGTGAAATGTCAGATATTCCTAAGTGTGCCCAAGCAGTAAGATTTGTCCTCTGAAGTACTTACAAGGAAAAAAGAAAGGAAAGAATGGAAGGAAGGGAGGGAGAGAAAAAAGAGGGGATATGTGAATATCTCATTCATAGTCCATTTCTGAGTTACTAGATTCAAATGTCTAGAAAAGTACCTGGTGTATCTAATGTATCCCAAACATCTAGAATACTTGTTGAAAGACTGATCAATGTGTGGTTTGAGATTAAGTGCACCAAAGACTCCATGAGGAAATCACCTACAACAGATTCTAAAAGATAGTTTTATAACATGTTTTAAAATCAGGATAGCTGGCAAATACCAGCATTATAGAATTTACAATTTAAACACAAATATGGGGACTGAAGGTAGAGCGTGGGGAAGAGTGTTGCTCACAGTTTAACTTTTTTTTTTTAATAAGTAGGCAAAAATTAGGCTTAGAGATCCAAAATTCATTCAAATTAGGGCTTAAAATACCTCTGTGCCATTTCTATATTCAATTTTAAATCCCTTCAGTATTTGTGAGAAAAAATAACTTTACTCTTACCTTTTGCACTGGAACTTGACATTCTGATTCTAACACCACTGTGTCATTATCACTGGACTGATGCATCACAGTTAGGCCATTCAAGCGTTGTTCAGGATCATCTGGATGCACACATTTTTAGAATAGTAGTCAAGTTATTTCATCTTGATTCTCCAGAATTTGACATTTCCACCCCCCCCTCCCGGTCAGAAACTATGAAAATAAAATAACTAGTTTTTTTACGCTTAATTTTGGAGTATTCTTAGTTGGAGAATTGTAATACTGTAAAATAAACATTTTCACTTGAAATTTTACCTCCTTTATTTCTTTTCTTTTTCTTCTTCTTCTTTTTTTTTTTTTTTGTCAGCATAAAGTATAGCTGATATTGTGGCTCCCCTACCAAGACCTATTTTAGCTTTCCCCATGGTATAGCAGTCTTTCAGCTTGTAAACTGACCTCAGCTCCAGAGATGGGTCTTCATTGGCCAAGCTAATTATGGTAATCCTACCCCCACACCAGTGAATCATTTAGAAGAGAGGCCCTTAAACCACTGTAGGGCTTCCAGGGAAAGAAGCCAAACTGGTAGCCAAATTGAGAACAAAGAAAATACAAAGAATTGAAGAACGAAGATACCAGACACCTAAACTACCCAGTGGGGGATAGGAGTAAGAAATGCAAAATGTTGTTTGACTCTGAGGTGAAGAGAACAAACCACACAATCCTGTTGACTGTAAAGCTTTCATACAAATATTTCATTTATTACAGGTGAAAATAATTTCAGAAATAGAGCTTGAGCCTTTGTCAAACATGTCTAAATGACTGACCTACTTCTGGACTACAATATGTATGATAACAAAATTCCTTGTGTAAGCCAATTTGGAGCTGAATTTTCTGCATTTGTGACCAAAAGCATCCTGGTGTATGAAACTTAATTAGGTCATTTCTGTTTCAGTTCTCTCCAGCTCTTGTCTATAGGTCCTAACTAGTAGCAAAAGGACAGAAGAGAAAAATGGAAACTTGAGTTGCTATCTTTTTGTTAATTGGCTCAAGCTCATAAAATCCTGGCCACTTAGAGTTAGGAACTTACGTTTAAGCTCCTATCACCCATCAATTCCTTTGATTCTCTGGCTAAATCACACTAGTTGAAGGTGAGGCTTGAAGAAGGGAGGAACTCTAAAGGATAGGAGTGAGCACAGGAGGGTGAGACAAAACAGTCAGTGGACGGATGAAAGAAAGAACAGAAAGAAAGAACAAAGTATAAATTTGTGTGTTCCTACGTGGCCCAATGCACCTATTTTCTCAGCTCAACAGGGAATGGAA
Organism: Physeter macrocephalus; assembly: GCF_002837175.3. Taxonomy (NCBI): domain Eukaryota; kingdom Metazoa; phylum Chordata; class Mammalia; order Artiodactyla; family Physeteridae; genus Physeter; species Physeter macrocephalus. Next base: position 103,106,346 of record NC_041217.1, read on the forward strand.
AAATAGGGAGAAAAGGTCTAAGTACAGAACTACATCCCCTCTCTGCTTGGGATCAGATATTATTTAAGAAGTAGAAAGAGTATATATGTCAAGAGAAGTATATTCTAAACGACTCAGTTTGTTGACTCTAAGTTGGTAAGTGGTGACAGTGCCATTATCAAGAATTAAAGAGGAAAGATTTAAATGTAGGAATTAAAAGGGGGAAATTCAGTTTTGACATGCTGTATTTGACATGCCTATGTGCTGTTTAAGGTATTCAGTAGAGTTGTACAAACACGCCTGGGGTTTGGATGCTTGAGTTGTAAAAATGAGACTAGAAGTCATAGACTCCAAGAAGATCATCCAGGAAGGATGTATAGATTGCTGCCTTCCAACCTTTTACATGCCATAATAAGTAGAAAATGATCAATGTATGGCATACCTGGGTAAATGGGAGGTCTGCTCCAAGCCTATTGCTATGAGAGCTGAGGGGGAGGTCCTAGCTTAGTAAGCCTATGCTTTGGAATACGGCTAGAAAAGCCTGGAGTAAAGTAAAAAGAGGCTTAAGGATGTAACTCAGAGTATTATCAACATTAAAGGTAGGCAGATAAAGTAGGTGTCTGTAAAGAACGTTCAGAGATGGGATGATCAAGAGAAGAGTGTCATAGAAGCCAAGGGAAGTGTGTCAAGGGACCAACTCTCTGAAAAACATTTTCATATGGATGCCCTCTGGCACCTCAAAACACTACAAAACTCATCTTTCCTCAGACATCTGTTCTTCATCTGTGTTCCAGGTCTGTCAACCTGGACCAGTATCCAGCCACTATCCTCTGAGCCACCAAAGCTTATACACCCCTTTGTTATTAAAACCCAGCATATATTCATCTTTTGCAGACCTGCTCACTCCACTCTTGTGATTTCTTTCAACTATACCTTTTTCTTTCTTTCCATCACTTAGTTTTTTTTGTACTACTGCAACAGCCCAGTTGGTCTTTTCCTTCTCTGGTCTCTGTTCCCCATCTCTCCAACTGACCTACACAATACTGGCAGAGTAATTACACTGAAGTACACTCTGTTCAAAAAATCTTCATTGGATCCCCATGATAGTATAGGGGGAACAGATAGTAGGATAGTATAGGATCCCCTATACTATTACAATTAAGTCCAAAAGTCTCTAGGTATTGAGGTTCTTTATGATCTGAACCTGATCTACCTTTCCAAATTTATTTCCCTGTATTCCGATTTATCCAAGCAAAGCTTTAATCACATTGAATTACTGGTCACCTAAATACCCTCATTCGTGTTGTTCCCTCCATCCAAAATGCCTTTTGATCCTACTATACATCAATACACATCTTTCAAAGAGATCAGGTAATTCTGCCTTCCTCATCTACTTAAATTTCATTTTTGGTTCTTTTAGGGCACATTATTTTAATTTTTAAAAAATTTTATACACACACACACACACACACATCCACAGACATATTTATTTATTTGGTTGCACTGGGTCTTAGTTGCGGCAGGTGGGCTCATTAGTTGTGGCATGTGAACTCTTAGTTGCAGCATGCATGTGGGATCTAGTTCGCTGACCAGGGATCGAACCCAGGGCCCCTGCATTGGGAGCACAGTGTCTTATCCACTGCGCCACCAGGGAAGTCCCTATTTTTACTTTATATACCAGTTGTTTACTTCTCCTACTAGATGGCAAACTCCTTGATTTACCTTTTCATTTGCCATGTTAATTCACATTGATGCGACAGCATAAGTTTTTTTTTTTTTTTTTTAATTCTTAATACAACTGAGTGAAGATTTTTTTAAGAGCTGTGGAAGGATAAATTATAAAGATAAGTTTAGTAATCCTTCATGACTAAAAACTTCAACTTATTTTAAGGAAAAAAAATTAGACATCTTCCAATTCATGTGGAGATGATGGCAGAGGTTTTGAAGAAAACTGATAACACTTAAAACTTCAACTTCTTAAATATTTATGTACTCTTAACATTTTTGCCAAACTACAAGAAAACTTCAGTAAAATTTTTTTTACTTTTTTTGTTTAAAGGTTTAACCAAAAATTTATTTCCACCAAGATTAAACGCCAGAAAAGTAAAATTCTATATACATTTTATAGCTTATATATATTTGCAGTTTCCCTTGGGCATAGTGCCACCTACAGTTGGCAAATGCAAACCACTTTGGTTCTGAAAAATCTGCTTAAGTGCAGTAGAACAGCCATTCGGCATCATCCAAAGTTTCCCTTTACACAATATTATTACTCACAATCACGTACAAACAGAAATGGAAGGAATACAAGAAACGGATCCCGACCGAAGATTTAGATATTTAAAGCCTGACTTTTCATAGATAGGACGTTTTCTTAAAATAGGAACAAAAGACCATCTTGACTGCATTCTTTCCATTATTTTTCTTTTTTTTTTGGCGGGCCTCCCACTGTTGTCTCTCCCGTTGCGGAGCACAGGCTCCGGACGCGCAGGTTCAGCGGCCATGGCTCACGGGCCCAGCCGCTCGGCGGCATGTGAGATCTTCCCGGACGGGGCACGAACCCGTGTCCCCTGCATTAGCAGGCGGACTCTCAACCACTGTGCCACCAGGGAAGCCCTCTATTATTTTTCAATGTCTTTATTCTTCTTCAAAGCTATCCCTATCATTCTCCTATGAACTTACTATAATGAAAACAGCAACTTTTCCCTACTCTGGTTCTTTCCGATTGACCTTCAAACACGTTCAAATCTTGCCGATTTCAAAATTCAAAACAAAACAACCTCTCTCCCAGTCTTAAAAAAACAAAAACAAAATACCTATCTTCCTGTTAAAGCCACAGCTATCTTCCCATCCTCTTCAATAAAATTCTTGAAAGACTGGTTTACATTCAGATTCCATTACTTCTCAATTTACAAGAATCTGCTTCTGTCTCAATCACAATAGCCATAAAAGAAGCTTTTGTAAAAGCAAAAAAAATCTCACATTGCCAATTTTAATCTTCTCTCCTCATTCCTCATGGTACTTTAAGGCTTTGTATATAGTAGGACATGATACTCGTGATGATGATTTCCTTCGAAAAACGTATCTCCTGGGCTTCTATTATACCATTTTTCCTTTTCCTCATAGCTTTGATTACCTCTTCTTTTAACTTATTAATTTTTTCTACTTTTACTGAGGGAGTTTGGTTACCCAGAATTTTGTCCTTGACCTTTCTCCTCCTGCTCTGTACATTTTCCTTCATTCTCATGGCTTCAAGTAGCTTCTACATATTGGTAATTCCTAACTGTAGTTCTTGTTACACCCTATTAGTTCCAGAAACCTATTTCTAGTTATATATTTCCAATTAGATATTCTGTAGCATCTTAAACATGTCCAAAATGAACAGTGTTTCTTATTTTCAAGCCAACTGTTGGATAATACTCTGGTAAGACACTTATTCTAATAAAGCTTAGTAATTCTGCCACAAAAATATCTAATTTAGCCACATCCTTTCTGTACTTACTGCCTTTGTTTTGGTCCTCATAATTTCTTTCCTAGCTGCAATCTCTTCCTAATGTAAAATCTGATTTTGTTATGCTCTTGTTTGAAGCTACTTTCTGTGTGCAAAATAAAAGATCCAAATGTAGCACTGGTATTTAAGGTAATTTATGACCTAGAACAACTACATCTTCAGTTATTCTCCTGAGTACCTTGAAAATATTTTTCCAGAAAAGAATGGCTATAAATATTTCATACTTTGGATCTTTGTTTATACTTCTTCCTGGGATGCCCCCCTCTGTTGCCTCAGATATTTTCTCTCTTGATCTCCACTCCTTCTCCAGAGTCAAGAGCTATAACTCGAGTTAAATGCAAAATGGAATACTCAAACACAGAATAGTAGGGAGCTTTAACTGGAAGCAATAAAGGAGAATCAAAACTTCTGTGTTCCTCCTAATCTGTGCTTCAGTAAAACAGCTTAGAAATTTCTTCTGTTTTGGAGAAACTCCTGCCACTGGAAGGCCAGGGAGCAGTCTAGATAGAAGGAGACATGGATATGGAATATTCACATCTGCTTCTGTCTAGGCCTGAATACATTTGTGTCTCAAAGTTCAGGCACTCCATAAGCTGGGCTCATCACTATCAGAGAAGTATGCTCCTGTGCCACACATCCCCAGGAGGACCAGGCTGAGAAAGGTGATACGTTCACTTCTGATAAGACTAACAGATAAGACATTTATGAAGTCAAATGAACCTAACAATATAGAAATTTCCAGTTTTAGAAGATGTTTTTGGTAAATAGGAACCACCACTAGGCAAGTATTTCTAGCCCAAGTTTCCTTAACTGTAAACTGTTTTTAATGTTTATAACTTTATTTCTCTACCTATAGAATCTCTATCTTTTCCCTATTCTAATCTACCTTTCCAACCCACACAGACATTATGGAAATTAGAGCAACATTTCGCAAGTCTGCTCAGAGCTTGCTATGAGCTATGGCAGTGACAGGTTTTTATGTATGGCTCACATGCCAATGTATATAATCTGTATGAAAGTAAGTTGTGTGTGAACTGCACATACAATTTTCTTTCATTCAAATGTAATGAGTACTTTGGGGTATATAAAGCATATGCTTCAGGGATTATTTCTAACCTGGAATTTACTAGTTATGATTTTCAGTATTCCAGATACATAACATTTAAGATAATCTTGGCATTTTCATTTAGAAGTCAGTTGTTCAATCACAGTCATTTACTTGTTAATTTCTTACCTGAAAGAGACAGAATTTGTAAAGGTGAAATGTTTTCCACACTCTGTAAACGTTCTGATTCTTGATGATTAAATACTAACTGGTGGTGATTTGGTGGTGCTCCACTTGAACATGTAGTCTGATGAACCAGGCTAGTTTTCCCAGAGGTTGTATATTGCACAGAAGATTGTATCTGCTAAGACAAAGTTAAACAAAACTATCTTTCAGAGCTTTAAACACACAAGAAGTATAACTAAGAAAATAGAAACACAAGAGGATAGAGTATAATTTAATACTGTCTTTGAATATGATATTAAATTGTCACACAAATTTTTAAGGTATAAATATCACTATCTTACAAATGAGAAAACTAAGGTTTAGAACGATTAAATAACTTGGCCATCATATAGCTTATAAGCAGAGTCAAAGTCTATGATCTTAGTTGCTAGTACACATAGACTTATACATATGTTATTAAACAGTGTTGCTTATTTTCAAATGCTTCCCTGTGATCTACTGAAAATAAAAACTGAGCTTTTATACCAAATCTAGAGACTAATCCACTTTCTTTACCCCCTTTTCCTTAGTGAATTATAGATATAAAAGGAGGGGGTGTTTAAAAAAAGAATCACATGATGGTTGAGCCATAGACTATCAACAAATTCTGATTCTGAACTCTGTTAACTACTTATTAAGAAAAAGTGTATTATAATAGCTAATATTTAGTTAACACTTACAATGTGCAAGGCACCAGGATAAGCCTTTTATATAGTTCTTAATTTCTCACACTAATCCTATGAGTTTGGTATAATTATTATCCCCATTTACAGTTTACAATAGGACTTAGATATAAGGAAGGTAACTTAACCTAAAATCTCACATCTATTCAGTGGCAAGCTAAGTTACAGTACCAAAGCCCAGGTACCTTATCTACTAAGCTCTGAGTTATAGATAGTACAGAGATGAATAAGACAATCTTCCTTCTCCATCTAATAAAGGGGTTAGAGTGAGTGAGTCAATAAGGCAAGTGTATGAATACCTATGCTAGTTTGAATAAAACAAAGGGCATAGGAATGTTTATCCCAACAATAATACAGACCCAAGCCCAAAGCTTAAAGGCAAATGCTGAGGTTTAAATCAGCAAAACAACACTTACTGAAACACACAAATATGTGCATTTATTCATGATCCTATAAATATATTTCCTCTTTTGTCTTAAATGAGCATTTTGTTCTTCAGTGAGTGACACTGAAAACACTCGGTCACAAACAGATCATAAAGATAGCATTCTATGTGCTATGTAGTGAGAATTATTCCAAAGTTTGTTCATAACTTGACATAATTTTCTGATTCCACTAATACCTATGGCAGACAGATCATCTGGATCTTCCTTCTACTCAAAAACTTTTGAGAGCTCACGCCTACCTAACAAATTAAATATTAACACTTTATCTAGGTGTGCAAAGCCCTCCCTATTATATCTCCAAAGCCAACTAATCCCATACAAACACCCTCTGCTACCATATTTCCCTGAACACACCTCCTGTGCTTTTTTTCGCTCTCTTATTGCTACTACCTCTGTTTGAAAAAGTAAGTCCCTAATCAGCATGTCAATATACTAACCATTTCTTCCCTTTCCCTATAATTTAAAACCCATTTTAAGCATTCCCTCCTTCAGGCAGTATATATATATTCCTCCTTCATTTTCTCAATAAATTATGAATATAGATGATTATAGCACTAATCATACAATCTCTTAACTGTATGATTATATCTCTTCTCACAACTAAGAGATCCTTCAAGACAGTATTATTTATGTTGTATTTCCCCTAACCTAGAGTTAGATGTTGTTAAGTAAGTTTACGATTTAATAAAAGGTATACACCTGTAATTCTATATTTGGGATGGGTACAAAGGATTAAAAGTTTTAAGAGGATTAGTAGTAAAAGATAAAATTTCCGAATTAGTAGTAAAAGATAAAAGAATTAGTAGTAAAAGATAAAATTACTTTTATCCTTTTCAAAGCACGTCAACTACTAATCAAACACAGATGTGCTAAAAATGAATAGTTGGTAATTATAAGCTTTATCTTTAGAACTCTCACTACCATTCCCCTACTACCTTTTTTGGAGAAATTCCACCTTACTGTGCATACCCTACTGTATGCACATGGGGACACCAAGACCTTCTCTCTGTATTTAGACTCTCAAGACTAAGCTGATATTTCTATAATTTGTTCTACTTACCTGTTTGACTAAATCATTTAAAAGTCACATCTTGTTAGAAAAATGTAACCAAATCATTTCACTATTCAATCTTCTTTACAAAGAAATCTTTGAACATTTAGGTGACAAATTAAAATAAGTGACAACTCTTCATGTAAATAAAATCAAGAACAATTTTAAAGAAAGCTACTACTATACCAGTGAGCTATAACCTACATAATTTTAAAATTCTAAGGTAAAAATGAAGAATTAACTTACCTTTACTTTCTCTTTAGAAGGAGAATCATTCTGTTTTACTCCAGTAAATTTAGGAAACATTTCTGCAAACGTATATAAATACCTTAATATTTGCCAACTTAAAAAATTACCATCATCTAAATTACAAATTTTTTCACATTAGAATGAAAGTGATGATTTTAAGAAAATGGTCAACTTCTTAACTCAAGAAATTCTTATATTTATAAATTTTTTTGCCCTCTTGGAATCAGTCAAAATTTCTAAAGGGATACTTGCTTTGAAAAGGTATATTTTCTTTTTCACATAATGGAATAAATATCCCCTCACAAATTTCAATTTGGATTATTAGGCAAAAAGAACAATGTGTTACTTCAGAGTAAAGAGCTTGAATAAGCGACAGTTTAAAAAGAAACAAGTTACAACAGAGATAAGGGTTTAAACAAGCAGTACCAATTATACTAAAATCATCTTTAGCCAAGTAGCCATTAAGAGGCTTAATTAAAATAATTGAGAATTTACTACAAGAGAAGGGTATGTCATTTTCTGTGAGGATACAGTCGTTTAATAAAAGTGAAGCTATTTGATTATACATGATAAAGTCTGCTCTGCTTGCTAAGCATTATAATAAAGATCCCAACTAATTAATACTCTGTATACTTCCGAGCTATCTGGCAGGCTCAACTACATAGAAACAAATAGGTTTTATAGTACCTCCTTTACCTTTAGAAATACCTTTACAGCTGAGACTGGCAGCAGAGTAGATATAAAAAGAGATCTCTCTGACATGGTGCTCATAAGTTCCTGTTTCTTGATCCTACAACTGATTCTGGTGCTATCCTCCCCAGTAAGAAGCCTAAGTCAGTGTGGTAAAGCACCAAACTGGTAGTTAATGCCTTGATTCACCTCTCTAGGCCAGCTTTCCTGAGCCTCCTGAGCATTATTTGCCTCAGGCTTCAGGGCACCAAGGCTGGTCAACACCAGGTCTTATTCAAACTTAAAACATTCTAATTTTAATAATTACCTTCTGCCTCCGGAAATGCCATCAGTTTCCACTGGATGTGTTACTGTTCTTTCCTAAAATGTTTGATGCTGGGCACTGTTAAAATTGCTAAGTGCCACTCAATGATGTGCTTTAATTTAAAGAATTCAAGTATTTAAAATGACATGGGCCATCTTAATGTCACTCCACTAAGTATTATTTTAAGTGTTGGGGGTTAGGTGGAAAGGGGAAGGGAAGAAGACAGACTGCAAAGATTGAGGGTATAGATCCAGGTAGTTTCACATTTAGGGGAGAAATTATGATTTCAGCTTTGATCAACAACAAAAAAAACAGACTTCACTAATACGATCATATAATATATGTACATCTATACATCTGTCTTAATTATCCAAATATGCACCTAAGCAAATTATTCAATGATATAAACTCTTAACTACAGTAAAAGTACAACATACCACATTAGTGTTCTGATGAAAAATTCAAGGGCATTATCTTAGTTAGTTCTCTGACATAAAACTAAAGCTCAGGACTATTATAAAAACTAGCACCTCAAAATCTAAAAAACACTAGCAAAAGGCATCAAAGATTTTTAATTTAAAAAAAAATAAAAAACACCAAATACAGTATGCCTCAAAAAAGTCTTACAGACTATAGATAGATTAATAATGATAGCCTAAAATTCAGTATTTTGCTTCTCATTCTTCTCTTATGTAGCTGACTTTCCAGGAACATAGTAAAATAAAACTGCATATTTCTGTTTATTTATGAGTTCCTGGCCTTTAGAAAAGGCAAACATACACATTTTCACCATCAAGCTTAAGACCACATTTCAACAAATGAAGAAGCCCTACCAGGTCTTACAAACATTAATAAAACTGAGCACTTTAGTGACAACACACACGCTTGTCAACTAACTTCACCAGGGATCTGTGATAATATGTATACCTATCTTGTGAGGATCCAATTGGATAAAATATGTTAACTACTAAACAAATGAATATTTTGCACATTATATAATATGTTTTATTTTCACAGCTCCCCAAAAACCTCAATATAAAACTTTGATTGGAAAGCTTTCATTTCAAACTAAGCAAAAATTTTAATCACAGAATCAAGATAAAGAGAGAGATCTGGCATCAAATATTTGATTGAAAGGTTTGTTAATAACCATCACCTATCAAAGCACTGAGATCAATGCTCCAGAGACACCAAATATTATCAGCAAGCCAGTACTGACTAAAAAATTTGATAAATTGAATATGAATATAATACCATACATAATGTAAAACCAGAATGTAATGCCATTACAGCAGAAAAAATTACTGAAGATTTTTAAATTAGAAAAACAAATCACACTTCTGTTATATAGGACAGGGTACGGAAAAGTGATTGGAAGTTATTACCTTATTTTATAGGCAAGGAAGTATGTCCAGAGATGTTGAATGATTTGCCCAAGCTTATCGCCTAATGTTCTATTGATAAATATCAAGTACTTTGAATGAAAAAATTCTGCTCCCTTTAAAGAATGTTTTGGTATTTTGATTTGAGTGTGTGGTGCTTATATAATATAGAAGAACAAACCGATTATAAGCTGCCTCTTCCTTTTACCAAAGTAATTTTAACTAGAGTTTAGAAAGTGGAAACAAACAAACAAAAAACACCTAGACTGATGATTCTCAAACACTGCAGCACATTAGTCACATGGGATACATTGTTTTGTTTTTGTTGTTTTTTTCTGGCGGCACCACATGAGATCATAGTTCCCGGACCAGGGATCGAACGTGGGCCTCCTGCATTGGAAGCGTGGGGTCTTAACCACTGGACTGCCAGGTAAGTCCACACATGGGATACTTTGAACACTACATTTACCTGGCCCCACTCTCCATTCAATTCAGATTTGGACACTATTTTTTAAAGTTTTACAGGTGATTCTAATGTACTACCAAGGTTGAGAAACACTATTCTAGACAGGCTGTTTATTCAGTAAGACCCAGTTTGAACAGAAAATTTTTAAATGCACATGACAAAGTTTATCCCTATTTATAAGACTCGTGGCTCAAGTACAGACCTCAATATATGCAAGTTTTTAATCAAGCCTGAGTCCTTGAATTTATCCTTCTGGGGCTTTAAAAACACTCTAATTGATGAGAAACTAATGAAAGTTTAAAATATTTAAATGATGAGTACTAATCATTTCTCTTAAACTTTCTAGCTTGAATGATGAAAAGTACTCCAAACTGTCATTTCATACTTCCTACATTTACTAAACCATTCTCCCCCTTAAAAGGTAAAATAAAATCTAAACTTGAACAAAGTTTGTCCTTTTTCCCTTGCATAAAAAAAAAAAAAGCATCATTGTCACTTCTACAGAAGATGTGGGTTGTAGTACTAAAGAGAAACGGTTATTTTACTCCTACTTTAAGTCGCCATAATTAAGAAAGTTAAAAAAAAAAAGAACAATTGTTACTTAAAGAATTTCATAAATTTCACTTTCAGAACATTACACTGAAGCCAATAAAAGCAAAACGTCCAAAATATGAAGTGACAAATTCACTTTGTCTTAACCAGGTAAAGAATTGATGCCATAACCATTCAATTTATTTGTGTATAACTGTTTTAAGAATTGAAATGATAATCATTCCTGAAAAATATTCTATTCCACACTAATCAAGTATCTGAGCTAACATTTAGACAGTTCCTGAAGTTATTTCCTACAAGGATAGAATCAAAAAAGCACTATTACCTATGAGCTGCTCTATTTGATGGTTTCTCAGTAATATTATTAAATCTGTTAATAATATTCCTCCTTATTATATTACTCAAGATAGCCAAACTTGTTGAGCATTAGAAAACTCTCAATTGCTTGTGTGTACATTCTAGCACAGCCTAGTTATGTATCTGGAATTCATTTTATTATCAAGCCTCATTTATATCTTTGATCTGGCATTTAATGATATTTTGGGTTATGAAAAACAGTTTAGAAAGGTTTTATATTTATACCAATGTTTGATCATTGTTCTTGTTTTTTAGATAGGATTTTATTTTATTTACTTATCTATCTACTTACTTATTTATTTATTCGGCTGCGCCTCTTGGCTTGTGGGATTTTAGTTCCCCAACCAGGGGTCGAACCCAGGCCCTTGGCAGTGAAAGCGCAGAGGCCTAACCACTGGACTGCCAGGGAATTCCCAATCATTGTTCTTGACTTCTTGGCACATGACAATTTGCATATGTCAATGTAACTCAAGAAGACAATTTAAACGGCAAAATCGAATCACATTGAAATGTGCAATTAAGTACTGCTTCTAGCCCACAGATTCCTTGATTATAGTTTTCAAAGATTTGGGATTTCATTACAAGTCTATCTCGGAACTGATTTAGTATCTTGTTTGAAATTATAACTAAAGAAATTTTACAATAAATCTTTCCTTGGAACTTACTCCCCTGCCATTTAATTAATCCCATTTAATGAAGCAGAATTACTCCATATTTTTTAAACATGCATAAAATAAGGTTTAAGATTACATAGAACATAATAATTAATGTGTAAACAGCTCTAACACTATTTATAACATTTAAATGTTTTTCACAGATGTCACCCTTAAAACATTTCAGCATACCTACACAGAATAATATTGCAGTAAAGAGAGCAACTCATAATACAAGAAAACTATAGAAGAACCTTAAGAGTCAATACTATTAAAGAATTTTGAAAAGTTAATTTAGAGGGCTGTCCTTGATAACAGAAATTATAAAAGATTGTGACTTGGTTAAGAAAACTGCATACAGTCTCAAGTTGCTATAAAAATCCAGGAAGACAGGTATTAAAAAATAGATTAAGAAAAAATTACTGAAGATCAATATCCTTCTATCAGAAAAGAATTTCTCACAGATGCTTTCAGAAAAGATTCCACTATTAAAATTTTGGGGAAATGAAATTATATGCATATGTCCTATTTTGAATAATCAAAACTCTTATTTAACCAGAGTTCTGATAATCAAGATATTCCTATTTTAAGTTTCAGCTCTTGACAAATCGTAATAAATTTTAAAGTTACAAAATCTTATTTACATTTTCAGTTAATTTTTACTTATGTAACATAAAGTTTTTGCTAATATATCTAATTTTCACAAATTATATTTTCTCCACAGCCCCATTTCCCCTCACCCTGAAACTTAGATTTGGGATTTGTCATCTGCTTCTTGATAACATCATGTGCATAATTAAGAATGGTAGATGCTTTGCTTATTTTTACAATAGGTATAGCTATTGATATAGTCTGAATTAATTATTTTTCACAATTTGCAGTCCTTTTACTTATAGTTTTTGTTGTTTTCAGGAAAGTTAAAAAAATGCTGTTAGCTTATGCACTAGAAATCAAGAGCCTTACAGTATTTTAATGGGTACAACTGAAGTTAACAGGAGAAAAGGTCCTATTGCTTCATTTACTAATTTATTTTATTAAGCAAAGAGATAATTGTTCTTTCCCCGTTAAGGTAAGCATTGCATTTGCAACTTATAACCTACATATACAGTGTTTTTCCAATGAAGTATGTAGTTGGTTCATAAAACAATGAAAATTTCAAAGATAAATGATAACTCATACTATCCTATCATATTAGTAGACAAACTGACCTTAGTGTCACAAACCTATATATTATCCATAAAGTAGACTGAAATATAAAAATTTGCTACCTTGATTTTAACAGTGTTTTTAAAAACATCCCCAGTTACTTGGAAAAGATGACATCAAACAAGAATAAAATAAAATAAAATAAAATAGTCATAAAATAAAAATTAAATAGTGTTTTAAAATCAGAATTCTGAGGCTGAGTTATTCTGCTAGAAAGTTAGGAAAACATAATATATATTACACTATTTTAAGAACACAATAGATGAAAAACATTCTTTCCTTCAAGCAACATATTGGAAGATTCTATCAGAAACTGATAATTCAAATTAAAATTAAGGTTCTTCATTGAAGCACTCTGAAGTACTTTTCTGCTAATACTCAAGGTATTTATTGATCAGTAGTCAATATATAATTAGATAATTTAATAAGAGTTTTATTCTACAAATAAAAGACACAGTGCTCTAACTTATTAGGCCATAAATTCTTTATTAGATGAAATTACAAATGCTAGTCACAATTTAAAATACTAAATGCAAGTTAGAGTTTTTTCAGTACTTTTTTATGCTTAAAAAGTCAACTATAAGAAAATAATGTATAATCTGAGTCCTAAATTAATTTAAAAATTTTCTAGTGTGACAAATTTCAACAAAAGTAAAAATTCTGTTTATTCTAACAAAAATGTTTACCACTATATACTTCAGAAATGTAAAAACAAAATGCAGACATTAGCACCACAAATAAAAGAGAACCAAAAGTGAAACAATGTACTGCAAGGCAGCAGATCCTTACTAACGAACTGAAATAAGAGGGATATCCTTACAAATGGTAAGAATTCCTAATGTGACAATATTCTGTGTGGGATGTTTTAAAGAGAGCTGAATTTCATGACAAACAAGAAATGTCTCACTTAAAATAAAGCAAAATGTTAGGCCTGGAAGTGCCGTGTATTTGAATGTGCCTTTTGGTGAACAATGATGGAATGCCTCTGCCAAGTCTGCATCCTGGGGCAGCGATTACCTGTCAACTACACAACCATCAGTGAAAGAGTACAAAGGAAACATGAATGCCTTAAGCTTGATATAGTTGATGATAAACTATATAAGGTAACATGGTACTTTAGCATAACTGAGAATCTGAATTTAAAGTACATTTTTCTATAAATGGATGATAATCTACAGTGAAGAAAACACTGAAGTGAAAAAAATCTGCTTTACACGTTTTCTGGGCTGACTGGTTTCTTAATTCAAAATGATTATTCAATTCAGAATATATTGTCACAACAGAGCACACGTTGCAACATTAGAGTGATTTGATATATCAGAGAATAAAGTGAAAGATGTCCTCAAATAATCTTTTATTAAAAAGTGAAAATCACCATTTTATTCTGTGCTATTTTTTGGTATTAGGATCTGATATTATATATCAGACTATCCCACCTTTAGTAAATTATTTTCAACATTACAAGTCTGTAAGTCACATACGTATAATATGAAGTTTCACTTTACACAGTATCTCTTTTAAGGAAAATAGTTCAGATTGTCAACATGCAATTAAATAATAAGTGTGGCATCCAAACCATAGATTCTGGGTAAGTAACAAACATTTCTTCAAACGATAAGTCTCAATATTACAAGAAAAATATTTTCCCACAAGCCGAGGTATACTTAAGGGGACAGCTAACCTGATTCGGAATCACTGCTGTCTGAAGAACTTGAATCACTGCTACTACTTTCAGACTCTGATGAGCTACTGCTGCTGCTACTGCTGCTACTTTCACTCAGTCGGGAACCACTTCCAATGGCCTTGGATGATTGAGTTTTCTCAGCTACAAAATACAAAAAGACATTAAAAATGGCAGACATTAGGCACTTCCCTGCTGGTGCAGTGGTTAGGAATCCACCTGCCAGTGCAGGGGACACGGATTTGAGCCCAGGTCCGGGAAGATCCCACATGCTGTGAAGCACCTAAGCCCATGTGCCACAACTACTGAGCCTGTGCTCTAGAGCCCGCGAGCCACAACTACTGAGCCCGTGTGCCACAACTTCTGAAGCCCACGTGCCTAGAGCCCGTGCTCCGCAACAAGAGAAGCCACCGCAATGAGAAGTGAACACACCGCAACGAAGAGTAGCCCCCACTCGCCACAACTAGAGAAAGCCTGTGTGCGGCAACAAAGACCCAAAGCAGCCAAAAATAAATAAATGTATTACTTTTTTTATGCCAGACATTAAATAGTTACAGGAACATTTTGAAAACCGCTACTTACGTTTTGTTTGATGTTTTCTAGAATTTAACTGATTATTGACATCCTGTAACCGCTTTTCCAATTCTTGTTTTTTCTGTGAATGAAGTTCTTTGGACTTCATTATTCTCTTACCTGTGTGATTTAGGAGAAAAAAAAAAGAGTGAGTACAACCAAAAACTAACACAAATACCAGACTGATTTCTACTAATATAAAGAAATACATGCCATGAGGTTTTAGTGGTCTTTTTCTTAGACATGCAGCAACATATTTTTCCAGTTCTCTCAGTGTTGATGCGTTCAGTGTTTCAAAGTCTATCTCTATCTCATCATGGTTGGAATTTCTCAGTGAAGTCTCTTTGGACAGTATTATATGAACGACTTGCCCAAGTTTATCTCCAGGGAGTTTGTTTATATCCAAGCTTAACTGTCTTTTCTCATCATAGTTCATAGGTTTAGCATTATCTTTATCTTCAGATTTCGCAGCAAAGACCTGTTGTTTCCCCTTCTTTGGCTGACTGTAACAAAAGTTAAATTTAATCAAATATATTTTAGATAATGTTATTTTAATAAGGCATCATTAAAGATACTTACTTGCGCTTGGACTTTTCCTTTAATTTTATTTGCTTAAACTTTTTCCGTGGATTTTCATCTCTGTTATCAATCTTTTCTTTTTTCTTTTCCTTTTTAGACTTCTCATTCTTTCTCTTTAGCTTATTGAAAGGTACTTGGGACAGAACCTGTAGCTGTTGATGAACAGCTTTAAGCTGATAAAGGAAAAATTCTTTAAACATTCATGGCTCTAAATAATTAAAGACAGTAGAAAAAAATGAAGGCACTCAAAAGTCAACAGTATCCTTCGTGAAATTCATTTCCTTCAGGTTGATATTTCATTTCACAAATTCATTATTTTGAAAGGCGTATGTTAAATTTCAAAGACTACCATGTACTCAACCCATAAACTTAAATATTCATCTAAAAACAGACCAAGAATCATTAATTTTTCCAGGCAGTCTTAAGTCTTAAATCATTGATTTTTCAGGATTGAGCTCAAAGCAGGTTAACATTTTATCACAAAAGGTAACAAATGTTAAATAAAGATCTCATTCATAAACTATACAGGTTATGTCATATAAATTGTTTCAATGAGAATCAACTCATTGTGATTAGGAATATAAATAACAGAATTTTAAGATGTATAGATTTCTGAGTAGGAAAAGACTATTAAACATTAAAAATGTGCCAATAAGTAAATAAAGTCACAGTTAACACGTGATCTAAATATAACAGCTTTTAATCTACAAATAGGATTTTATAATAGATCAGCAACAGCAGCAGCTCTTAGAAAGAATATAAAAACTTTGTATCAATATAAACAACTACCTGCTCCTGAAGCTTTTCAAGACTCTGAGCTTGTTCATCTTCAGAATCACCAGAAGAGTTATCTGCAGAGGAAGCTTCACTACTCCTTTCTCTACCAAGGGTTTCTGTGGTATCTGTTTTGATGTAACGTACAGGCATACTCTCAACAGGTTCATCTGGGATCTTTGCAAAATGCATTTCGAAAACGTCCTATAATGGAAAATCAGACTGTTAAGGTCTTCTGTGTTTCTGATTTAATGCAGCAATAACACCTTTTAAGAAAAGGTACATTACAGTGTCATTTTTTTTTTCCTGTCTGCACCTCGCGGCTTGCCGGATCCCAGTTACCCGACCAGGACTGAACTCGGCCCCCCGGCAGTGAAAGCACAGAGTCCTAACCACCGGACCGCCAGGGAATTCCCTCCGTGTCATATTTTGATGAGAATTCTATTTTTCCTTGTGGTACTCATTTCACAATATATACATATATCATAATGTCGTATACCTTAAACTAATACAATGTCAATTATATCCCTATAAAACTGGAGGAAAGGGGCTTCCCTGGTGGCGCAGTGGTTGCGCGTCCGCCTGCCGATGCAGGGGAACCAGGTTCGCGCCCCGGTCTGGGAGGATCCCACATGCCGCGGAGCGGCTGGGCCCGTGAGCCATGGCCGCTGAGCCTGCGCGTCCGGAGCCTGTGCTCCGCGACGGGAGAGGCCACAACAGAGGGAGGCCCGCATACCACCAAAAAAAAAAAAAAAAAAAAAAATTGGAGGAAAAAAAGATTTACCAGAAATATAATAAGACTCATGCTTCCCTGCCTACCAACCTTAGCAACTTTTCTCCATTTTTCCAGGTAAGACAGACCTCTCAGATTATATAGGGGAAGTCCTTTTAAGATCTCCTGCCCTGTGGCTGGTGCATCATTCTACTACTTCCCAATGGCTTAGCCTCAAAAGTCCTTGAGCCTTCCCTTCAGTGGGACACTGACTCCAGTCAACCCTCTCTCAGATACCTACTGTCCTCTCTTCACTACTATTTCCCCAGTACCTTCTATATGTAGGGCAGCTTCATTAACAGATTTACTATGGATGCTATGCCTCAGAAAACAACCCCCACAATTTTAAGAGTATAAATTATGCTTTACTACTTGGTGGGGGTGGGCGGCATATTCTTTATCTCTTGAGTTATGGTTCTAAAATTTTTAAACTATGTTCAGAGGAAACTCACTTTCAGAGCACAAGTAAAAACTCACCTGAAGCATTCTTGCCATTGTAACTACTTCATGATCTGGAGGATTGTATTTGTAGCAATTCATGAACATTAATCTAACATCTGCAGCAAATTCATACACATTTTTATATTCTTGGTTATCCATTTTCGCCTAAATTAAGGAAAAATTACAGGATTCATCAACAATATAGTTCAATAATTGTTTGAGCACCTATGTTAAATGTTTATATTATGAAATAATTCAAACATACAGAGGAATAATAGATAATACCAAAACCAGATACCCACCATCCAGATTTGACAAACATTAAAATTCTGCTATGCTTGTTTTGTATTTTTAGACTTTGAAAAAATCCAGTGAATTCTGACAAGTAGAGACAAAGGAGGGTGTTTCAAGTAAAGAAGAGAACAGGAACAAAACCACAAAAGCAGGAAAAAACCAGTGTTTCCAGATAATCTTGGATAGACCAGTTTGATTGTAGGAAAATAATGAATAAATAAACTCCTTAAATGAGCCTTGAACATCTAAATGAAAGGTTTATACTGTATTAAAATTCTCCTGGAAATGAAAAGACATTAAAAATTGAACAGAAGAGAAATATCAGGATGGGTTACATTTTTAGGTAGTTGCATATAAAGTGGATAGAAATGAGGATGCAGAGTAGCCAGTTAGGCAGCCACTATAAAAAGAAAAATGAGCAGTCAAGAAAATCCTATAGACTGCTGGGCAAAACAAGTGTATATTAACAGACAATCCATGAATAAATACAAAAGGCCAATAAACAAATACAGCATGCTAGACATCATTTGTAATTAAAGAAACACAAAACTAAAACAAGAAACATAATTTTCTACCACTCAGATCACTGGCAACTGGGAATGATTTCAGAGAACTAAATTAAATAAAGTCACTATCTTCTTATCCCTGGAATTCTATAATAGCCTCCTAAATAACCCAGCCTCCACATTGCTGCTACAGAAGTTACTGTAGGAATCAAATATGAGGACATAATCCTCATGTTTAATGCCAGCTCTAGGTAGGCCTCTACAATGGGGGTCTTTCATGTTCAAGCCCCAGTCTCCATCCAGTCTCATTTTCCCCTACTCATTGCTTCATATTGTGTCTCATGTTGGCTTAAATATTGTATTCTGGATGTTTTTATGATCTGAGGGCCTTCCAAGTTGCTCCCCCTGCCTGGAATGTCCTATAACTCAGGGGTCCCCAACCCTCAGGCCTGTTAGGAATAGGGCCACACAGCAGGAAGTGAATGGCAGGTGAGCAATTGAAGCTTCATCTGCTCCTCCCCGTTGCTCACATTACCGCCTGAACCATCCCCCCACCGACCCGTCCGTGGAAAAACTGTCTTCCACGAAACCGGTCCCTGGTGCCAAAAAGGTTGGGGACCGATGCTATAACTTACTAAGTCTTACTTATCCTTTAAGACTCAGCTCAAGTTTACCTATTTCAGGTTGTTTCATGACCTCTCATGTAAGTATTAGGGGAAAGTAAAAAAGCATATTTTGAAGAGATAATGCTTAAAATTTTTTTAGAACTTAAAACATGAGCTTCAGATTGAAAGTGCTAATTTCCAATCAAGATGAATAAAATTAAATGCACAACCAGTGAGAGGAAAGACAGACTGCCTACAAAGAGATGACAAGTAGACTGACAGCAGACTTCCTAGCAGCAACAATAAATGCCAAAGGATATTGTCCTAGTGCTGAGGGAAAATAACTGGTAATTCTAGAATTCCATAGTCAGTTAAAGAACCATTCAAGAATAAAGACAAAATACAGATACTTTCAGAGATAAGACTATTAAGAGTTTACTATCTATAAATGCTCATGGAAGAACCACTGAAGTTGGCACTTCAGCAAAAAGAAAAACAAACTAAGAGGGGAAAGAGTAAGAAGCAAGAAATGAGGGTGAGCACAAAAATTAGTAACATGTTAATAAACAATGTTGATGATGAAATAATAAAACAAAACTGTGTTTAAAAGAACCAAATTTCTAGAAAATAATAAAGAACAGGGAGTACAATGAGTAGTCATTCAGGAGGAATACTGAGATAATGCATCATTTTGAAAATGCTACAGTTCTACTCTTTTAGTAGTTTCCCTTAAAATGAATATACATAATTAAATTTTTCCAATAATTTAAAGCTTCCAAATCAGCAATAAAGAAAACTTACCAATCTGGCAGAAGACCAAAAAATGCAGAGAGGATTAGAAACCACATAAATGCCTTGCCAAAAAAACCTTTTTTGTATTATAATTATGCAAATTAAAAATACTTTTAATATACAACAAGAAAATATCTACAAAGTGAAAATTCAGGGTACAGAGTTGTATTACATACTGTAACTCAAACATTGTGGTAAATAACCATGAATGTGTTTGAACTGAAGAAAATAAAAAGATACACTTTAAAATGTTCCCATGATTTACTTCAGGTGGTATGACTACTGGTCATTTTTTCTTTTATCCTTTTCTGAATTTTAAATTTATGATGACAAGATTACTTTTATAATCAAGAAGTTTCTCCTATTAACACAACATTTACCTTGATGGTTCCAAGATCCATTGGATTTTTCACAATATCATAGTAGTTATGGAGTCCCAAAGCATTAACATCAACAGGATTATAAAAGGGCCATGCATATGACAAGTGTTTCTTTGCAAGCATTTCTTTAAGAATCTCATCACAGTGCCTTAATTGTTCAGTTACTTTAACATTCTTTACAACTTTATATTGTTGCTGAGAATCCATCAAAACATTTGTCAGCACATTTTCTTTTATAGGTGGCATTTTCCCTGATTTTTTTTCTGTAAGTGTTGGGGAAGATTCACCACTTGCTGTAACTACTGAAGCTGTAGGAGTTGTATTTGCTTTCCTCTTCACACCCTTTGTAACCTAAAACAAAACAATTTAAAAACAAAAAGAAAACTATATATAAGGTGACATTCAGAGCAACAGTTTTCACACTTTGATCATTACCCTTATCAGTTAAAAAAAGGAAATGATATTTAGCACCAAGTCTTCCATGTAGTAAATATTAGTAAAGGTTAATTTTTCTTTCATAGGTAAAATAAATAGTTCAGATATTTCCTTCCCACATCCCAAAGAACTGTCTGGTACAAACCTTTGAGACCAATGAAAGATGGGGGGGGAAGTCATGGTTATATCAAAAAAAGTTTCTGAATACCTGAAACCAGCTAGGGTATACAATTTTTAAAAAGAAAATTATCAACCCACCAAGTTGTGAGCCAATAAAAGTTATATAACCCAAAAAAGAAAAAAAAAAGTAGTTGGACAACTGATATTAATACTACAAAGATACTAAATCAGTTCAAGTTCTACCTAAGAAATCTCTAAAATTTGGTTTGCCTCCCAGGTCTCTGTTCACAAAATGTACACAGACAAAAAGATTGACTGCTGTATGCTGAAGATCAATTTTCTTATCAACTTAAAAAAAGGTATAAACTAACACACCATTGTAAAGCAATTATACTCCAATAAAGATGTTTTTTTAAAAAAGGTACAGACATCACAACAAACTTACACTGAAACATTTTAATGCTACAGTAAACTTACTTGGGTGCCTGTTTGTGAGTCAGAGTTCAGTGGAGCACTTTGTGCCATGTTTGAAGGAGAAATAGATGTTTCGGGAAATACAGAGGGAATTGCTTGCTGCTTAAATATTTTTTCCAGTGCTTTGAGGGATTGTTTTTCTTTAACAGAAATTGCTACATTCTGTTGAGTATCTAGTAAAGTGTGAACCAGAGTCAGTATCTGAGTAAAACATAAAACTATTTTTCTTTTAGCATTCTATTTTAATACATTTAGTTCAGCTTTTAAAAATATAAACACAGTTTACACTCCCATTCCCCTTTGAAACCCTCCCACACATACTTGCTGACAATTAGACTGATTTAGATATAATACTGGAGACTTCAAAACCTGTTATATTAATGGTAGGTTTATCAGTTTTATTCAAAAAGGTGCCTAGCTTAAACTCAGACTAACAGAGCTCTGTGATTTTAGCTTCAGGTTGCTGTAAACCCGAGCAAAAATTTCAGACACCGTGGTGATAACTATATGGTACTACGTGAGGTCTTCAGAATGCTCTGCATAAATATCCTAGGACATTTGTTTCAGATAGTCCATCACTGGCTAACACAGAACAACAGATGTAAACATAATTCTCTTATCAAAGGAACATTTGTGCATGTTCTTTTGCCCTATATGTTCCCAGACAGTGGTAGGACTGGAGACATTTGGATCACATCACCTTGAAATCTATTACAGTCAGCACTCAGTATCCATAGGTTCCACATCTGCGGATTCAACCAACCTTGGATACAACAGTCAAGAGGCAACCCAGGGATATGGGGGACCACTGTACTATGCCATTTTATATAAAGAACTCGAGCATCCGAAGATTTTGGTATCCACGATGGGTCCTGGAGCCACTCCGTTGTGGATTCTGAGGGATGACTGTATTTCAAAAGCCCATCCTTCCATCTAGGCAACTCTATTCTTCTAATTGCCCAGGCCAAAAACTCTGGAGTCATCTGTGACTCCACTCTCTCTCAAACCCAATTTCCAATCCATTAGCAAACTTTTTTGCTCTATCTTCTTATCCAGAATCCAACTATTATTATAGGTGGTAATAACCCTGAATTACTGCAGTAGCATCCTACAAGGCCTTCTTTCCTTCTGCTTTTTACATCCTATAGTCTATTCTCAAAACAGCAAGCAAAGGAATCTTTTAAAATTCAAATAAGACAAGGACACTTCTGCTCAATGTTCAGTGGTTTCTAATCTTCTCCTCAAGTAAAAGCCAGTCCTCACAATGGCTTGTAAGGAACCATATGACCTCTACTTTTTCCCCCTACCTCTGTGCTCCTTCCAACCTCACTTTCTATCACCCTTCTCCTCACTTATTTCACTCCAGACTACTGGCCTGCTGTCCTCAAGTTTGGTAACCATAAGCAGACTATTTTCTCTGCCTGGCAGGAGACAGCCTCACGGCTCACTTCAACACTCCCTTCAGGCTTTACTCAAATGTCACCTTCTCAAGCCACCCTATATAAAGCAACCCTCTCTATTCCACTACTCTTTAGTTCTCTTATTTTTTCCATGTCATTATCATATTTGACATACAACATAGAGTATCCCTGACTCTCCAAATTCTATAAATCTGGGAGTTAACAGAACACAGATGGACTTTACGAAAATATCTAATATCAAGCCCTGAAAAATACCTCAATATTTAGAGATTGAGTAGAAGAGGATGATAAGGCCAAGAAGACTATAGAATGGGAAGTAAACCCTCACAACTAGTGTGCACCAAGAAATAAAGGCATTTCAAGAGACAGTAGCCTTCTAAAGCAAATGATAGGGATCAAGTAAAATGAGAACAGAAAAATATTACTTAAATTTAGCAACATAAAGACTACTGACAAGAACCTTTCTAGTGATGTAGTAAGGCTAGAACCTATACTGAAGTGAGTTCATGAGTATGTAAGAGGAAAGCAAAAAACAGGACAGTGGCTGGAAGGATATAGGGAAAAGGTGAGTTTTAACGATGAGATACTAGAGAATGTTTACAGTATAATAAAACTAACCTGATAGAGAATGAAAGATTAATGATGCATGAAACAAAGGGGATAACCAAAGGAATAAAATCCTTAAGAAGGTAAGGAGGGAAGCAAGATCCAGGTCATAAATGAAGGCAATGGCCCAAAGTGATGGAAGGGAAAAGGCCTTTGCCCTAGCTGACCCCCCTGCCTGGAATGTTCTTTGTTTATAATCTTAACTTCTCAATGAGGCCTACTTTGAATCTATCACATATGTCTCTTTCACTACTAGAATGTAAACTCCGAGATGGCAAAAGTTTTTGTTTTGTTCATTGATATATCCCAAGAATACACAACAGTGTTCTGGTACATAAGAAGTACCCAAATATTTGTTCAATCAGTAAATCAACACCAATTCAATTCAAAGTACTACTTTAAAAATTTTTTTTCTTTGCCATAAAGTATCAACATGTAACCACATTATTTAGACTAGCTACCATAAGTATCAAAATGTAACCACATTATTTAGACTAGCTACCATCACATGGCAGTTTCCCTACCACTGTGCATAAAAAGTGACATGACTTAGGCAGTAGAAAGCTCCTACTAAAAGTTACTTGGAAACCTAGACCTTCACACCAAAACCAAATCCTACCTATCTGTCAAGGCCAAATTCAAGTTCTATCATCTCTAAAGCCTTTCCCAGCTTTTCCAGTGCAAGTCAATTTCTCACTCTTGAACCATAGCACACACCACGTGTAATTTCACCTGACACTTATTGTAATACATTGCCTTATTATTTTAAAAAGTTTTATTTCTAACTTAAATGTAAATTTAAACTGAGAGTTAGGGTGGTTATACTTTTTTGTAGTCCCAAAGTATGTGCCTTATAGGTACAAACATCCAAGTAGGTACTGACAGAAAAACAAAGTCAAAGAACTTTTGTCTAAGGGAAACCTATGCTTTTAGCAATAATCTGAGCACCTGAAATAAGTAGCTACAACTTAACCATCAAGAAACTGTTAAAGTGTTTTAAAGGAAAACATTCTAAAGGTAGGTAATTTTCACCTTGCTAGAGATAATATTTTAAGTCAGCAATAATTATCACCTTGTTTTAACAATTTAAGAAACATACTGATCTATGTGTTTTTTGCCTCACAAGGGCTTATCTTAAACCTCTTGTGGAAACCTATGCTTATATTGTCAGACTTACGATCAATCTTCTCCAAAAATAAAAAAATAAAAACTTTATTAAATAGTGAGTATCTCACAGGATGGATGGAAAGCAAGCTATAAGTCATGACCCATCCTAAAGATCTATTAACAACCAGCAAAAAAGTACATCATACTATCAATAAAACAACCTCAACCATCACCTGAATTGGTACTAGTCTCATATGTCCCAGCCACTTAACATATACTTTACAAAAATTTACAACCATGAAAGCTAAATATCTTCCAGATATTATAGATGAGGAAACTAACATGGAATGATTAAGGAACTTAACCAAGGTTTACAGCTTCAGTGACCCAAAGATAAACCAACATTTGACCTATGACAATCTTGATTAACCTCTACAATAAACCCATCTGAATACTTAAGATTAAATTTATAACTTCATATTTAAATATTAGGATTATTAGCAGTAAAACACCTCCCCCTAAAGTTCTGAGTTAAGAGCTAGAAAAAGAGAATCTTCAGACCCAACAGCAACATTTCATTCTTAGCTATGGGATCTTCTGACACAGAGAAATGCTGGCAATTTTGGCCCTCTTAATTAGTATAGCACAGATACATGATCCACTAAAATAGTAATAGCAACTATGAATTATTTGCTGCCTACTATGTGAATGGCACTATTCTATAGGAAAGTTTACTCCAAGGCCATAATCTATACAGTCCTCCCAATCTGGTATGATAGCCATCCTTGTGCTCAAGGTTTAGCAGATTGTTTAAAGGGACATTTTATTTTATTTTATTTATTTTTTTTTTTTGTGGTATGCGGGCCTCCCTCTGTTGTGGCCTCTCCCGTTGCGGAGCAAGGCTCCGGACCCGCAGGCTCAGCGGCCATGGCTCACGGGCCCAGCCGCTCCGCGGCACGTGGGATCCTCCCAGACCGGGGCGCGAACCCGTGTCCCCTGCATCGGCAGGCGGACGCGCAACCACTGCGCCACCAGGGAAGCCCGAAAGGGACATTTTAGATGTAGAAGGACTTCTAGATGTCTACCTCCTTTCAAGTATTTATTATTTATTTATTTATTTTTATTTATTAATTTTTTCTGGCCATGCCGCATGGCTTGCAGGATCTTAGCTCCCCGACCAGGGATCGAACCAAGGCCCTTGGCAGTGAGAGTGTCAAGTCTTAACCACTGGACCGCCAGGGAATTCCCAGGGATTTACTATTTAATTCTAGTCATTATACTTACACACACATTCAAATATATATGAAAAAGAGAAAGAAAGAGAACATAAACCTTTTCTTGCTTACCTTTCTTTATTCTTTCCTTACCACCCACAACTTGCTCTTCTTGTGGCATCTGAGATAATTTCTGCCTGAACAGCCTCTCTAGAGCTTGTGCCATAAGAACAATGTCATCTCCAGGCTAGAAAATATATAAAATGTAACATAAGTTTACACAGTATGGTCACTGTATCAAATTTCTATAATTCAGGCTACCTTAGTGAAGGCAGTGCCATAGTACTCTTAGACAGTATTTACTAAACAGTATTTATCGCTTCTAAATTAAGTATAGCAGCTCACATTTAAAATTCTAACATCCTGGGGCTTCCCTGGTGGCGCAGTGGTTGAAAATCCGCCTGCCGATGCAGGGGACACGGGTTCGTGGCCCTGTCCGGGAAGATCCCACATGCCGCGGAGCGGCTGGGCCCGTAAGCCATGGCCGCTGAGCCTGTGCGTCCGGAGCGGAAAATCCCACATGCCGCGGAGCGGCTGGGCCCGTAAGCCATGGCCGCTGAGCCTGTGCGTCCGGAGCCTGTGCTCCGCAACGGGAGAGGCCACAACAGTGAGAGGCCCGCGTACCACAAAAAAATAAAAAAAAATTCTAACATCCTACCCCTATAACTTCTAAAAAGGACTGAGGATGTCATTCTGAGCACTAAGGGTTAAAATCCAACCAATCCTACTAATACAAAAAGGTAATCGAAATTAGAATTTCTACCTTACAAATAGGTTAAAGCAAAACTTGTTCATGGCTGTGAAAAGTACGTCATGGTTTGACTGATGTGATTCAGTTTTCAATTAAATAAGCAATAAAGTGACACTGTAGAGCTAAGTTTAGCACAGGCTCCGGACGCGCAGGCGCAGCGGCCATGGCTCATGGGCCCAGCCGCTCCGCGGCATGTGGGATCTTCCCGGACCGGGGCACGAACCCGTGTCCCCTGCATCGGCAGGCAGACTCTCAACCACTGCGCCACCAGGGAAGCCCAGAGCTAAGTTTTTAAAATCTTAACTATCTGCTTAGAAGTCTTCATCTTGCTTTACTTGACTACTGAGAAAAAACTAAATTACAAAGCAAAGCCTAAAGCAGACACCTATTTCTAAGTTAGGTAGTTCAGGAAAATTACTGAATTTTGTTTGAAAAAATTAAATGTAAGAGGACTCTACAATTATTAAATTAAAATGAATTTGCCAATGTTACTTTCAGAATACCATTAGCTCTAATTTTTAAAAAATTCATATTAGCTAATAGTCTTAAATCTATTATACATAAGGTGGCACTAATGATTACCTTGGAAACTAAACCAACATTTCTATTACATTTCAGTGTCACTAGTGATTTTGAATAAATGGAATATAAGTTTAAAAATTTTTAGATAGCATAGAACAGCTTGAAAAGGATGCAGTACTTAGGGAAACAGGAATCCTATATGGAGGAAAGTTGAATACACAAATCCAATTTTATGGATGAAGACAAAAGTGAAGTTCAAAATGTCCACATATATTATCATACAGGCTAACACATTAACACAAATGCAAAACTACTACTGAGATATAACACAATGTGTCTGATCTTTAAGTTAACTTGTACGAAGTTTAGAAGTATATAATTTGGCCTTCCCTGATGATGCAGTGGTTAAGAATCCGCCTGCCAATGCAGGGGACACGGGTTCGAACCCTGGTCTGGGAAGATCTCTCGTGCTGCGGAGCAACCAAAGCCCGTGCGCCACAACTTCTGAGCCTGCGCTCTAGAGCCCATGCTCCGCAACAAGAAAAGCCACGGCAATGAGAAGCCCGCGCACCCCGCTCACTGCAACTAGAGAAAGCCCAGCCCAGCAACAAAGACTCAACTCAGCCAAAAATAAATAAATAAATAAATTTATTGAAAGAAAAAATAAGTATGTCATTTGTTTGGCTTCTTAGATTATAACTAGAGATCCATACCATAAAAATTTAACCAAGATTAGTGTATAATAAGATTTATCATTCATATTATAACTAAAATGGCAGAAGTGTAGTAGAGAACATTTTGAGATAACACTTTATTCACAGAAACCAGCAATCATTAGTATTTTACTTTTTAAAACATAATAAGCCATTATACCTATTCAGACAAAAATATAGCAAAAAATATGGCAAAATGAACAAATATTGATACATGAAAATTAGGAAATAAAGTAAAAAACATTATCTTTAAAAATATGGAATGTACCCCAGGTCAAGACTTGAAATTTGAAATCAGCACACTTGTTTATACACATCTCTTTGCTCTGTATGTAAGAGAAAAGAATTAGCAAGTATAGCATAAGGCTTACAGACCTTGTTGTATAAATAACAATTTGAAAACATTGTATTGAAGTCTTCTATACATTCTGAAGCTTTCACATAATATTTATGTTCCAAGCGCTTCTTGATTGTATTTAAATCCACTGGGTTTTTTATAATGGTATAGTAATCCTATGGTGTAAGAAGAAATTCTAAATGTTAGTAGTAAGAATGAATTCACTACAACAATTGGTACACAAAGAAATTTAAGAAGCTATACACCTGTTACTAGAGAGAGCAATTGATTAAAAGTGATAATATAGAAACCAAAACCTTTTGCGATGAGAAACAAAGTTGATTACCATGGCATTTTTCTTCAGATAGAAGGAAAAAAAAAGCCAATAAAGAAAGAATAATGAAATAATATAAGAGTAGAACCATTCTGGAAAATAACAAGGGCATGAAGAAAAAGAAACTAGAATTTATGGAGTCTGACAAATCCAGAGTACGATCCCAGCTCTACAGTTTACTAGTTATATTACAAATTACTTAACCATTCTGTTATCAGATGGCTAAAAATTCTTAATATAAGACCTAAAGTTGAATTCTGTATGTGAAACACCTGAGTCTGTCAGGACGTGTCAAGAGTGACTTCTTGGAGAAGGGAACACTTATGACAACCTTACACCAAAAGGTCAAGGGACATATGCTATATACAAGAAAGCATATGTTGATACTTACAATTTACCACAACTTGCTAAAATGAGAATTTCAATGCTCAGAAAAACGAGTTTTTTGTTTTAGGAAAAAATACTCGTTGGGATATTCTTTAGTGGTGCTGAATAATTTGTTTATTAAGTTAAATATATTTCATAATATTATTTCTATCAGAGGATATTTACAGGGTTTTACTTGTTTTAAACTAACATAATTATAAGACACACTCACGGGCAACTTTAGTTTGACAGCATCCACAGGCTGCTGAAAAGGCCAGGAAAAACTATGCTTCCACAAAGCCTTCAGGACAACTTTTTGTAGATACTGCAGTTGATTCGTCAATCGCCCATTTTTCGTAGTATTTATATACGCTGGTGGTGGAGGGTTAACAATAGCTGTTTGTTGACTTGGCAGAGACATTCTCAACTGCTTCAAGTCCTTATATTCTAGTGTTGTCTATAGGTACATGCCCTAAAAAACAAACAAAAAAAGAAACCAGAAAACAAACAACAAAAAAACTGAGTTTTTTGGGGTTTTTTTTGCGGTACACGGGCCTCTCACTGTTGTGGCCTCTCCCGTTGCGGAGCACAGGTTCCGGATGCACAGGCTCAGCGGCCATGGCTCACGGGCTCAGCCGCTCTGCGGGATGTGGGATCCTCCCGGACCGGGGCACAAACCCGTGTCCCCTGCATGGGCAGGCGGACTCTCAACCACTGCGCCACCAGGGATGCCCAAAACTGAGTTATTTTCAAAGCACCTTTAAAATGGTTTTTATAGAAACAGAAAAGTTTTCTTCAAGAGTAGCAGATTTCATATTTTAAAGCATATCATGACTAGGACAACAGGAAAAAAAAAGAAGAAAAAAGAAAAAAAGAAAAGCCAAATGATAAATTTATTTGTAAACAAATACGAACCTTTTTCTATGTAAGTACTAAAAGTTGTTTCATTATGTATGCCTCCATTTTGGATGATTTAAGTTATTCCAATCTTTTACAGTAATTTCTTTCTGCCTTTCTTAAACACAAATTGAGGCCTTAGCAGGAAAAGTCTATAAATTCCTGGTAAAAATGAAATAACAGGGAATGTTAAAGAGATGGTTAAAGAATAACTATCTGAGTATAAAGTTATTCTACAATTATTAATCAGTGAAGGGAGAAAGGCAAAGGAATTTTTCTGGCTAATTTAAATAAAGTGATTTATTTTAAAAGCGAATTATTAGTAAGAAAAATGACAAGTGTTAATATGCTACTCTTTAGTGAATATTTCTACACCTAAAATAAAATAGTTTAAAGCTTCACGAGTATTTCAGAAAGACGGTATCTAACATTCCTAGACAACATTATTACTTTAAGGATAAAAGAGCAAAGGTACTACCAAGTGTATCAGCAAAGTATGACTATTAAATAAATTGTCCATTTTTCAGTGTTAACATTTAGCCAATTTACCTTTTTTTTTTTTCATTAAAGCAGTGTTAGTTTTCAGCTCTTGCTGCATATTAATCACTTGTGGATCCTTCGTTTAAACTTGTGGCAAACTACATACAGCATAAAATTTACTATCTTAACCATTTTAAGTGTACAGTTCAGCAGTGTTAAGTATATTCATATTTTTGAGCAACTAACCTCCCGAACTTTTTCATCGCAAAAAACCCAAACTCTATACTATACCTATTAAACAACTCCTCATTCTCCCCTCTCCCCAGCCGCTGGCAACCACCATTCCACTTTCTGTTTCTATGAATGTGACTACTCCAGGAATCTCACATAAGTAGAATCATACTGTATTTGTCTTTTTGTGACTGGCTTATCTATTTTAGCATAATGTCCTCAAGGTTCATCCATATTGTAGCATATGTAAGAATTTCCTTCATTTTAAGGTTTAATAATATCCCATTATATGTATACACATTTTGTCTCCCCATTCATTCATTAACAGACACTTGAGTAGCTTCCACCTCTTGGCTATTGTGAATGGTGCTGCTATAAAAACACGGATGTATAAATATCTCTTCAAGATCCTGCTTTTAATACTTAGAGATATATCCCCAGAGTGCAGAAGTGGAACTGCTAGATCATATGGTAATTTTATTTTTAATTTTTGAGTACATTCCCACCATCTACAGGGTTCCAGTTTCTCCACATCCTCACAACATCTGTTACTTTGTTTAATAGTAGCCATTGTAATGGGTGTGAAGTGTTTTGGATCATTTAAAAAATACCAATGCCCTTCTGAGATGGCCCATCTACCAAGGTCCTCTTGCCTTTTGAGACGGACCACACTCTGTCTATGGAATGTGTATCTCTCTAAATAAATCCACTTCTTACCTATCAAAAAAAAAAAAACCCCAAAAAACAAAAAAACAAAAAACGAATGCGTAGGTCCAAACCTCTGGAGATATAGCTTGAGAATCAGTTTTGTTTCTTTTTTAAGTTCTCTGGACATTCTGATGTGCAGTCAGGTTTCGAACCACTACATTAAAATGAATTAACTTGGAGATGACGTATAATTTTATCTCATCATTTCACTTTTCTCCTCATCTTATACAAATATGAACTAGAACTCAATAAAAAGTCATTGATGGGGCTTCCCTGGTGGTGCAGTGGTTAAGAATCTGCCTGCCAATGCAGGGGACACGGGTTCGAGCCCTGGTTCGGGAAGATTCCACATGCCGCGGAGCAGCTAAGCCCGTGCGCCACAGCTACTGAGCCTGCACTCTGGAGCCAGCGAGCCGCAACTACTGAAGCCCACATGCCTAGAGCCGGTGCTCCGTAACAAGAGAAGCCACTGCGATAAGAAGCCCACGCACTGCAACGAAGACCCAATGCAGCCAAAAATAAATAAATTAATTAATTAAAAAAAAATTCTGGTTTACTTTGATAATCACATAATAATGTAGCATCACCTTGTCAATCATTCTACGGTTCCATGGGCAAGTTGCCTGAAAATCAGATCCCTTTTGTCTACACAATAGCTCATTATAAAATAATCTTGGGAATTCTGGAGAAATTCTTAAAGATAACATATCATTTATGGATTTCAAAAAATAAACAAGTTTATTTGAATTTTAACATCCACATGGTTTGAATGGTATACCACAAAGTTTCCTTTCCCACTGCTGTCCCCCAGCCAACCAGATCCCCCTCCTTACTCTTAGCAATTTCTTGTGTATCCTTTTTGAAACTGGTTCTTTACACTTAATTCATCTTAGAAAATGTCCCAGAGCAGCCCCCTCCCTCTTTAATGCCTGCATAGTATGTAATCTTATGGATGTGGACATATGGATATTATAAGCAATGTTGCAATGAGTATCTACTCATTAATAAGTAAATATATCGTTGCATATATATGCCAATACCTATTGGATATATTTCTTCCTTTCTTCTTTTTCTTCTTTTGGCCTGGCCTACTGGATTTATTTCTATTGACAATTTCTGGGCCGATGCATTAAATTTTGCTAGATATTTAACTGTTCTCTATAGGTTATTCCAACTTATAGAGTGAAATTTTAAACTTCTAAGAAAAAGAGCCTTTGGGGTTGTTGTGAATGTTTCAGTCATCCCTGACAAATACATATAGGCCAAAGATTTCCTGAAATGCACACATAAGCTAAAAAATGTTTCCAAAATGTTACAAGAAAAATATAAGTTATTTTGCTGTGTGGTGGCACTTCTGGTTGGGTTCATAGATCTTACACATGCAGGGAAGCAGTACAGCATAAAGAGCTTGGATTCTTTAAGAGTTCTCATCACAAGAAAAAAAATTTTTTTTCTATTGCTTTAATTTTGTACCTATATGAGATGATGGACATTTACTAAATGTATTGTGATAATCACTTCATGATATATGTAAATCAAATCATTATGCTGTACACCTTAAATGTATACAGTTCTGTAAGTCAATTATATCTCAATAAAACTGGAAGAAAAAAGAAAACAATAAAAAAAAACCCCCACTGTCTAAGGATCTATTGGTCTCGTCTGATTTTCTAATTCAGTTTGGTTTCGTATACTTTATTAACATTTCCTGAAATTTACCTTTTTTTCCCTGTTTTAAATTATTTTTGCTTAAAAGCCTCTGGTGTTATATCCCTCAAAGCATTCTCTTTTTTTTCTATTTGGGTTTTGTTAGGTTTGTAAAAGACTGCTAGGTTTGTAAAACCTAGCAGTTTGTAAAAGACCTATTTATTAGGTTTGTAAAAGACTGCTTAATAGTTTTGTTTCAAATACTCCTATCTCCTGTATATCCTGAATAAAAGTGGTGATAGTGAGATGAAAAAAAAAGTTTGGATTCTGAATATCAGATGCCTCTAGGGCTCAGAAAGATCGAAAGCAATCTGCCCTGTGATGAGCTCAAATACTGACTCCAAATCCTGCACCATCAAATTAGCCATCTCCAGTTCAAGGGAGAAAATGATTTCTTCGAAATAAAATCAGGCTTTATTTAAGGTCAATCAGGTTAATTTGTAGAAAATGTATATTCTTCACAATGGTTCAGTCTTCTCATCTGCTCCTCCCTCAATTTTCTTGTCTGAAATCTTTTCCCAGATACTCTAGATAACACCCCTGCTG
This sequence comes from Physeter macrocephalus, assembly GCF_002837175.3. Taxonomy (NCBI): domain Eukaryota; kingdom Metazoa; phylum Chordata; class Mammalia; order Artiodactyla; family Physeteridae; genus Physeter; species Physeter macrocephalus. Next base: position 103,139,571 of record NC_041217.1, read on the forward strand.
AAGGTCCTTGCTCTCTTCTGCCTGTATCTTCAATACTTCTATACTAGCTTACCCTCCATATAAACTTTCTCAAGTCTCCTTAAAAATTCCTCTCTTGATCCTATTCTATCCTTGTAGTCTCAATTTCTCTCTTCTGTATTTCACACCAGAGCATCCTAAAAAATAACAGTCTTCACTCCCCACATCACACATGACTTTTTCCTGCCATTCCTCTAAAACTCCCCTTACACTAAGGTTAATACTTACGATATTTACTTGCTAAATCCAATGGATTCTTTTTGAATCTTATACCTTACTTCACCTCTCAGCTATATCTGTCACTAGACTATTGTGACTCTCTTGAAACTCTTTTCTGGTTTCCAGGATACCACTTTCTCCAGATTCTGTTTGTTCACTTACTAAATATTTACAAAGCACCTACAATGGTGGCAAGCACTGAGCTAGGAATTGGGGGATACAATAATCTCTTTACAGAGACTTATAAATAGGCAATTCCAACAGGATACATATAATTATTGCTGTGACAGAGGTTAAGAGGGTGCTAAGGGAACAAATAGGTGGGTCAGATTAGAATTCCAGAGGAATTCATCATCTCATCTTCTGCTAACCCATTAATATCCTCCACAGTTTTTCCTTTGTCTTCTTTACTACTTTTCTGCAGATCTCAGCCACTCCAAGGCATCAAATACCTCTAAACAACTGACTCTTGAATATAAATTTACATATTCTGAATACTTATGGTGTTCCTAATTTCCATCTCTCAAACCACTCCTTTTGTTCAATCACTTGTTATCTCCCACCTGAATTCATGCAATGGTGATGCTGTGATTTTTGTTCAGCAACTTAAGATCATACTCCTCAACCTATAGCCCTTCATGACATACCAATAAACAAACCCTCTCATGGTCCCTTGCCTATATCACTAGACTCACCTCTTGCTACTCCCCAACACGGTGCCAGCCATGTTCAAAAATCTGCCAGTTTTCCACTGTCCCACCTACTCTTGTGCTCACACGTCTAGGCTTTTAGAAAATTTCCCCTCCTCACCAGAGCTCCCCTCTTTTTTTTTTCGGTACGCGGGCCTCTCACTGCTGTGGCCTCTCCCGTTGCGGAGCACAGGCTCCGGACGCGCAGGCTCAGCGGCCACGGCTCACGGGCCCAGCCACTCCGTGACATGTGGGATCTTCCCGGACCGGGGTACGAACCCGTGTCCCCTGCATCGGCAGGCGGACTCTCAACCACTGCGCCACCAGGGAAGCCCTCCCCTCACTCTTTAGACTAACTTCTATTTCGTCTCAAGACCCAGCTCAGTTATTGCTTACCCAGAACCCTCCCTTGCTCCCTTCCAACAACCCGGGCCCTTCCCACAGGCCCCAAAGCACCCTGTACATACCTCATTTTAATTCTTAACACAAGCCAGCCCTTGGGGCCTGCCCCAACTCCAGATTCCGCAACATCCAACAGAGGGTTTAGTATGTTCCAAGGGCTTAATAATGTTAGTTGAACGAATAAATGAATCAAGGATGGGAAATTTCCTGTCAGCTACAGCTAAGGCTCCGTGCTTTCTCCTGCATTCACGAAACTACAGTACAAGCAGCGATCCATCAATCCAAGACCTAAGAGAACTACAAAGACCATGAGTGTTTTTCAAATGGGGAGGTGGTTGGACCACCATCCCTTGGACCAACCTTCCTCTTCTCACCCCTTCCTTGGGAAAAAAAATAACAACCACCACCACCAAGCGTTTAAGAGAAAAGCCAAAAAAATTTTAGAGGGTCCACTGGGGCAACGAGCTTGCAGCTGGTAAGGCCACAGGAAAGTAACTGGCAGCTCACCTGGGCTGCAGGCACACGCCGGGATGGACTCTCTAACTGCCTCTGCTGTTGCACAATGTTGATGGGGGAGGGGAGGAGAGGAAAAAACGGTTATTCCCCACCCAGGGTGACAGCGAGGGCTCAGATCCCAGTGTAGTGCTTCCTGCAGGGGCCCCCTTACCCCTGTGGAAAGGACCTTCTCTGACCGTCCCCTTCAGCTTGCACGAGATGAAGAGCTGCACGGAAGTAGCTTTCCACCATCCGTCGCTGCCAGCTCTCGCCCCAATGGTGGCCGCTAGCGGGCAGCAACAGGCGCCTTTATTGGAAACCCTCCGCGGGCAACCTGCCCATTGGCTGGAGCGTGTCACGTGGCCCGGCCTGGAGTCCGACCGCCAAAAAAGTGCTTGAGGTCTGAGCTCTGCGGCCCCAGGTTTGAGCGTGGATCGGAGGTCATTCACTCACCAAGTGCACGTTTGCTGTGTGCTTTCTGAATGCCAGGCCCCGTACAGGGAGCTGAGGATTTAGGAGTAGGAGCGCCGCCCTGAAGGCGTTTACCGTCAAAACAAGTCAGTGGATTAGCCCCCATGTCGTTTTGGGGATTCGTGAGTTTTGACTTGCGGTGTTGTCATGTTTTTCATACTTTCCTCCCGCCCTCCCTAAAGCTCCATTCTCTTGAACGTAGTGAGTGCTCAGCATGTGGTAGCAGCTGAGGTTGGAGCCAACATGGTTCATTGGGTTTAAAATAGCACTTAAGATCTGTTTCACAACAGCTGAGTAAGGAGACTGAGTTTGGATTTTGAGAGTCTTGACCACTACCTCATCATTATTCGTGGATGTGAATTAGAAAAATATATTCAGCACAGTAATTGCCTTTTGGATCCAGCTGCAAACAATGTTTCTAAATTCTTTAATATTCATTCCTAGATGGAAGGGTGGATGAGGGAGGGGAGGACAAAAACAGCTGACGAACTGCTTGAGAAACCCGTCAAAAACCAATCAACCTCCAGTTTCCTGAAGCTCAAATCCGAGGGTCATTAACAGCTTGGCATGGCTTGATTCAGTCGCTTTTATGTGAGAGGAAAGGTCCTCAGGACTAAGTGTTCACAAGAAAGCCACACACTACTAGAGGTCAACATAAATAACTAGCTGCAGGCATTTTTACGTTAGAGAGACTCTTCTTACTCAAAAAGCTGAAAATGCTTTTCTTTAGTGAAAGAAAGGACTAAAGGTCTTTACTTCCAAGTAACCCAATGACCAAGAATTGTGTGGAAGAGTTAATACCATAGCATTTACTTTATTTAGATTTAATACTTGTGTTCTTGTTTTTGTTGTATAAAATCTCATTATGGAGGGAAAAGGTAAGGCTTAGGGTGTAACCTAGGTACAGACCTCTGGTGTGACCATCACACCATGAAAGAGCTAAGATTAGGTCTTACTGTTACACTCATTACAACTTAATTACATAGCACTTATTACTAAATTGTACTTATATAGCCATGGTTATATTTCATGTCTTATTTTCCCCACTAGGCAGTAAGCACCATGAGTGCAAGGTATCAAAAGCCTCTAAAGTGTATTATCATTGAGTATATTATCCTTTGATCCTGCTGGGTTTTAAGAACTGTGACAAAATCACATTTGAATTAAGGGTGGGGATGGGTGGGGAGAGGAAGTGTGACAAAACCAGATTTGAGTTTTTGAAAAACTTAAAATGGTTGCAAAATTGAAAAGATATGGAGAATGGATTTATTAGGGGGTAGACTCCCCAGGATTTGGTGTTAGATGGGATGTAAAGATGACTTGGGGTTTCTGGCTTGAAGAAGGCACCATTTATGGGGAAGGGGATTGTAGGAGGGGAAAGCAAGTTTGATGGAGTGGGGAGAGCATTAGTTCAGTTTTTTGGGGGGGCAGTTTATTTTTCCTTCTGTTCTGTTCTTAGTGGAATTTCTATCATTTAGCTGATTGACTTTCAAGAGTTCTCCTTAACTTTATCTTCCCATTCATTCTATTGATTTTTTTTAATTTTATTTTTTTAATACAGCAGGTTCTTATTAGTTATCTATTTTATACAAATTAGTGTATACATGTCAATCCCAATCTCCCAATTCATCACACCACCCCACCCCCTGCTTCCCCCCCTTGGTGTCCATATGTTTGTTCTCTACGTCTGTGTCTCCATTTCTGCCTTGCAAACCAGTTCATCTGTATCATTTTTCTAGATTCCACATATATGCGTTAATATATGATATTTGTTTTTCTCTTTCTGACTTACTTGGCTATTGTAAATAGTGCCGCAATGAACATTGGGGTGCATTGTGTCTTTTTGAATTATGGTTTTCTCTGGGTATATGCCCAGTAGTGGGATTGCTGGGTCATATGGTAATTCTATTTTTAGTTTTTTAAGGAACCTCCATACTGTTCTCCATAGTGGCTGTATCAATTTACATTCCCACCAACAGTGCAAGAGGGTTCCCTTTTCTCCACACCCTCTCGAGCATTTATTGTTTGTAGGTTTTCTGTTGATGCCCATTCTAACCGGTGTGAGGTGATACCTCATTGTAGTTTCAATTTGCGTTTCCCTAATAATTAGTGATGTTGAGCAGCTTTTCATGTGCCTCTTGGCTATCTGTATGTCTTCTTTGGAGAAATGTCTATTAAGGTCTTGTGTCCATTTTTTTGATTGGGCTGCTTGTTTTTTTAATATTGAGCTGCAGGAGCTGTTTATATATTTTGGAGACTAATCCTTTGTCTGTTGATTTGTTTCCAAATATTTTCTCCCATTCTGAGGGTTGTCTTTTCATCTTGTTTATAGTTTCCTTTACTGTGCAAAAGCTTTTAAGTTTCATTAGGTCCCATTAGTTTATTTTTGTTTTTATTTCCATT
>NC_041217.1:103144295-103235120 GCF_002837175.3 Physeter macrocephalus
AGCACCACTTATTGAAGAGACTGTCTTTTCTCCATTGTATATCCTTGCCTCCTTTGTCATAGATTAGTTGACCATAGGTGCATGGGTTTATCTCTGGGCTTTCTATCCTGTTCCATTGATCTATATTTCTGTATATAAAAATATACAGGTCTTTCTGTAAAAGGCCATATTGTCTTTTTTTTTTTGCTCATCACAGAGTTTATTATTAATCCACAGTGGTTTCAGTTTGCCCATTCCATACTATATTATTTCTCAATCCAATGGTTCATCTGATTTGCATATACTATCTTCAGTTTTGTTCCTTCAAGGCTTGTTTTTCGTTTTTGTTTTTTTAACATCTTTATTGGAGTATAATTTCTTTACAATGGTGTGCTAGTTTCTGCTCTACAACAAAGTGAATCAGCTATACACACACATACATCCCCATATCTCCTCCCTTCCACGTCTCCCTCCCACCCTCCCCATCCCACCCCTCTAGGTGGTCACAAAGCACCAAGCCATATTGTCTTGATGAGGAAGGCCCGCATACCACCAAAAAAAAAAAAAAAAAAAAAAAAAAAAAAAAAAAATGCCATTGGTAATTTGATAGGAATTTCATTGAATCTGTAGATTGCTTTGGGTAGTATGGTCATTTTCATAATATTGATTCTTCCAATCCAAGAACATGGTATATCTCTCCATCTGTTTGTGTCATCTTTGATTTATTTCATCAGTGTTTTATAGTTTTCTAAGTACAGGTCTTTTACCTCCTTAGGTAGCTTTATTCCTAGGTATTTTATTCTTTTTGTTCCAATGGTGAATGGGATTGTTTCCTTAATTTCTCCTTCTGATCTTTCAGTTTTGAACATGATGAATTCAGGGTGCCTGTAAGATATCTGGGTAGAAATTTTGAATAGGGAGTTTACTATAGAGTTCAAAATACAATCTAGGCTGAAGATGGGAGAGGAAGGCAAGAAAGAGGTTAGGAGCATGAAAAAGGTTTAAAATAATTATAGAGAACAGGAGAAAAAGCTGACTGGGGAAAGGTGTTAGTAAGACATATCTGAGAGAGTTGAGACCCAGAAATTGGTGACTGTTCATGGTAAAGTAAGATAATTGCTTTTACCCAACACTGAGATTTGCCAGGGATGTGTGACACAGACTTGTAGAGAAAAGTAGCTTCTAAAATATCGAAAAGAAAGTGGCTGAAGACCAGTATAGTAAAACTAGGATATCACAGGACTATTCTATGATAAATGTAAATAGTTGTAATTACATTTTTTTTAAGAAAAGCATCAAATGTAGTTCCATGAGATATGCATTTTAGTTTAAATCCAGATATCACATGAACATAGCTAAAAGACATTTTAAAGTTTCCATCCTTCATTCTAGCATCAGATTCAACAAGAGGAAGCCTAGCTCTCTGGTCTTCCATGGATTCACAAGTATCCCCAGAACTCAGAGTTAAAAGAATTTAAATTTACAGATGGTTTTGTATAGGAATTTGGAGGCAATAAAATACATATAGACATAGGAGTTGATTCATCACTAAAAATACAAATATTTATTACCTCTGTGTTGCTAAATCTAAAAATCAGTTCTTGCTGGTTCCTTCTTCATCCTTGTTCTTAGTGTTGAAATGCTCCAATGTTCAGTCCTTGGACCTCCCAATTGATACATCCTTCCATGTATCCAGTCCCAAGGTTTATCTGCTCTTGGCTCCCAAATTTACATCTTTCTAGCCTGACGTTTTCCTGAACTCCAGCCTCATACATCCAACTCCCTACTGGATACTTCCATGTGGAGAGTCTACAGAGCATCTTAAACGTGGTATATACAAACCTGAGCTCTTGATATCCACCTTCGAACTCCTCCACTCTGTCTTCCCCATCTCAGTAAATGACAACTGCAATCTTACAGTTACTCAGGCCAAAAATTTCAGTCATTCTCTCTCTCACCTCTGACAGCTAGTGAAGTCCAAAAAGAGTTGATTCATCAACAAATCTTTATGGTTACGTTTTCAAAACCTATCCAGAATCCAAACTATTCTGAGTCTATATAATTTTTCATCTAGTTTATTGCAACAGACTTCTAACTAATCTCCAATGCTTCTGCTTCTCCTTTTGGCCTTCTTCAGTTTAGACTCAACACAGCCATAGAATGATGTTGGTAATCAATTCATGTCACTCCACTTCTCAGAATGTTTTAATGGCTTCCCACGTCCCTCATAGTAAAAAGCAAAGTCCTTGCAATGGTCTTCAATGCTCAACATTAACTGCTCTTTATCCTCCTCCTTCCTACCCCCCACCCCACCATTAATACTTGATTTTATTGCCTGCTACTCTCTCCCATGCTCACTCCACTGCAGCCAAACTTGCTGCTCCTAGAACACCCTACCCATACTCCTGCCTCAGAGCATTTGCTCTAGGTGTTCTCTTTGCCTGGGAGGCCTTTTCCCCAGAGAGCTGAATGGCTTACTCCCTCAAATTCTTCAGATCTTGTCAGCTTCTCAGTGATATCTTCCATAGCTAGCTTATCTAAATTAAAGCATTATATATGTACACATACATGTATTTTCTCTATTCAACAAGATAACAAATGATTTTTTTTTTTTTTTGGTATGCGGGCCTCTCACTGCTGTGGCCTCTCCCGTTGCGGAGCCCAGGCTCCAGACGCGCAGCCGCAGCGGCCATGGCTCACGGGCCCAGCCGCTCCGCGGCATGTGGGAACTTCCCGGACCAGGACACGAACCCGTGTCCCCTGCATCGGCAGGCGGACTCTCAACCACTGTGCCACCAGGGAAGCCCACATACATGTATTTCTTATTTCCATCCTGCTTTACTTTTCTCCTTAATTCTAATCACTAACATACTATATATTTGTACTATTTATCTTATCTATTGTCTCCTTACCCTATTAGATTGTAAACACCATAAGGACAAGGAGTTTTATCAGTTTTGTTCATGATGTGTCCCAAGTACCTAAAACTGCCTGGCATATAGCAGACCCTTAATAATTATTTGATAATTGAATTAGTTAATACACGTTTGGATTGTTCTACTCTATCACAGAAAGAAGATATGTACCTATGACCATATAACAGGAAAAAAGACAGTTGAAATAAAGAACTAGTATAACCTGTGTTTATATATACATCATCATAGGTAAGTTTACCTGGATAGACCTACCCTGTGAGTCATATATTAAGAATAAGTAAATTTGGGGGATGCAAAATGCTTAGAAGAATTACAAATATGATTTTGAGAGAAGACAGAAGAATAATACTTGTGATGTGTAGGTTCCTCCATAAATGTTTGAGGAAACAGAGCCAATTAGTTGACAAAACATGAAAAAAAGGTTTTGAGTCAAATAGCACATATACTAACTTCAAGGGGAGGCATGACTTGTAATCCTAGTCTTGCTTTCTGCCTATTCAATTTCATGGTTTAAAATTTTGACTTACTTGCCTTAGACATTAATATTTTTATTAGCAGCTTTTCAGCTCTTATATATCCATTCATTTTTTTAAAAGTGAAATTAAACCAGTTTTTAAATTATTTTGACAATAAAATGTATAACATTTACCAATAGGTATAACCTTACAATTTTCTCTAACAAATTTATTTATTTTGCAAATAGTATTAAATACAATTAAATAATGCTCCTCAGATAGAGCTTAAAGTATAGAAGTTTCAAATTTGAATGCAAATGAACATGTATAGTAAATAATTATTTTAATATATTCATTTCAAATAAGTAAAGATTACAAATAAATAATTTTGGGAGGCTGGGCAGTAGACAGGGGCTCCATCTGTGAAAAGAGAAATCATAAATTTTGTATAGTACTACCACAAAACTTAAGAATTTAATCAGCCTAAGAAAATTTATTTGTAAAATTCTTCCCCATTAATCCTGTATATCAAGATTTTTTAAATAGCACAATAACACTGGAAAACACTAAAAGAAAGTTAATTTTGCATATAGAATCGTGAAACTATATGACACAGAGAACTTCTATCAGCAATAAAAAATATAAATCATGTACAGTAGAAAGTTACAGAAAATGTCTCTGTGAAACTACTATAACCTAATCTGGATGTCCTCAGAAATTCCTAGCCCTCTTGAGTCAACTGGATTTCTGTTTGGGCTTGACTGCATTTTCAGTCACCTCCTGAGAAAAGGAACTGAAGAGAGGGATTGGTGAGCCCCACCCTCTAAAATAAAAATAGAGGATCAAACCGCAGTGGGCTTCTGATTTCGATCCTAGAAGAGAATCAGAATCCAGCAATCCTTCACCTCCACTGGGATCAGTAATCCATTAACCCTATCACATTTTCACTATCCCTCACCTACATCCTCTCTTCCCTTATTATCCAACTTTACTGCTGTGGTCAATCATGATAATCCCTTCTTGTGATCACCCTCAGCTCCTCTGTCTCCTCTTGCTTCCTCCTCATTTCATACATGGCAAGGTCACAACCTTTATTAAGCCCTTATTAAAACTTAAATTAAATCCTTATTAAGCTTACATCTGCCCTGTGCCTTGCAACTCCGTTTGACTAAAGGAAAATGCACAACTGTGCGGTTAAATATTCCTTTAAATGTATATCCACGAACCGCTAATGGCCAATTGTACTGTATTTCTTAATCCATCATTTTTCTATTCACCTTATTGGTGAGAGCTTCTCTCACCTTCCTATTTAAAAGAGCAACCACCATTGCCACCCTTATACTCTGTCCATTTCCCAAATTTTCTCCATAGCATATATAGCCATCTGACATGTAATATAGTTGTTTATTTGTTCAATATCTATCTCTTTCTTGAATGGAAACTCAGAAAATGGATTTTTGTCTGTTTTGCTCACTAACCTAGTAAAGTATCTGGCATATAGCAGGTGTTCAGTTAATAGTGATCTAATAATGAATAAATGAATTGTTCCTAAAGACCTACTCTTTTTTATTATTAAAGTGTAGTTGGTTTGCAATATTATATTAGTTTCAGGTATACAACACAGTGATTCAATATTTTTTATAGATCATACTACATTTAAAGTTATTATAAAATTTTGCCTATATTCCCTGTGCTGTACAATACATCCATGTGTCTTATTTTATACATAGTAGTTTGTAACATTTAATCCCCTCTCTTGCCCCTCCCCCCACCCTTCTCCCCACTGGTAACCATTCGTTTGTTCTCTATATCTGTGTTTCTGTTTTGTTATATTCATTTGTTTGTTTTGTTTTTTCAGTTCCACATATAAGTGTTTGTCTTTCTCTGTCTGACTTATTTCACTTACCATAATATCCTCCAGGTCCATCCATGTTGTTGAAAATGGCAAAATTTCATTCTTTTTTATGGCTGAGTGGTATTCCATTGTGTTTATACACCACATCTTCTTTATCCATTCATCTGTTGATGGACACTTAAGTTGATTCCATATCTTGGCTATTGCAAATAATGCTGCTATGAATATTGGGGTGCATTTATCTTTTTGAATTAGTGTTTTCATTTTCTTTGGATGTATACCTGGGAGTAGAATTGCTAGATTGTGTGTAATTCTATTTTTAATTTTTTGAGGGACCTCCATACTGTTCTCCATAGTGGCTGCACCAATTTACATTCCCACCAACAGTATACTAGGGTTCCCTTTTCTCTACATCCTCACCAACATGTGTTACTTGTGGTCTTTTTTTTTTTTTTTTTTTTTCTTTGTGGTACGCGGGCCTCTCACTGTTGTGGCCTCTCCCGTTGGGGAGCACAGGCTCCGGACGCGCAGGCTCAGCAGCCATGGCTCACGGGCCTAGCTGCTCGGCGGCATGTGGGATCTTCCCGGACCGGGGCACGAACCTGTGTCCCCTGCATCGGCAGGCGGACTCTCAACCACTACGCCACCAGGGAAGCTCACTTGTGGTCTTTTTGATGATAGCCATTCTGACAGATGTGAGATTTGTGGTTTTGATTTGCATTTCCCTGATGATTAATGACGTTGAGCATCTTTTCATGTACCTGTTTACCATCTGTATGTCTCCTTTGGAAAAATGTCTTTTCAGGTCTAAAGACCCACTCTTCACCAAAGGTGAGAATGTAGGGGACAAAAGAGGTAAAGGGAACAGAAAAATCCTCTTGCCAAAGTAAAAAGTAGGAGACAGTGCCCTTAACTGGCCTGAGAAGAGGCCTGAAGTTCTCTGACAAGGCTCTATATTGACTGCAGAAGAGATATTCTTGTACTGAAGAGTGGATTAGGGAGCTCCTATATATTTTCTGGGATTGCCCAGCAATTTAAAAGGGAAACTAGCTTTCAAATATTGTTGAAATTGGGCTTCCCTGGTGGCGCAGTGGTTGCGCGTCCGCCTGCCGATGTAGGGGAACCGGGTTCGCGCCCCGGTCTGGGAGGATCCCACATGCCGCGGAGCGGCTGGGCCCGTGAGCCATGGCCGCTGGGCCTGCGCGTCCGGAGCCTGTGCTCCGCAACGGGAGAGGCCATAACAGAGGGAGGCCCGCATACCCCAAAAAAAAGAAAAAAAAAAATATATTGTTGAAATTGTATAAACCCTATGTATCTAAACTTCTATTAATTGGCTGAAAATTGGCAAATATATTCTCTATTGCATTGAAAAAGTAAACAAACCAAAGGAAAAATTTACACATGGAGCAATGACCTTGTCTTTTGGCTGCCTTTGACAGTCATGATCCATGTAATGGAACAGAAGAAGATTCCTTCAGTAATCCAGTGAGTCTTTCCAATATCTGAATTCTTTGATCAGAACTAAAATAGTGGTTCATAAGGGGGAAAAATCTCCCCTGACCAAATCAGAAAAAGAGCCATGATAGCAAAATTAGTTACAGTGTTTAAAAAAAATTCGAAGGAAAGCAAACCAATTTGCCAAAATTCTTTTATTGCTTATTCATTTGTTTCTTAGGAGGCTTTGTGTTGTTAATTTTAGTGAATTCTGACCCCTTGTTTAGGCTTAACAAATTCTAAGGATGCATTTCTATTGGAGAATTGTACATTGTAACTTGGCCATTTCTTAAATTGTTGTTGACACATAGGTAAAACTTATAATGTACACGAAGGCTCCTAAGAAACAAATAAGCAATAGGGGAATTTTATTTTGACAAGCTGGAACACAGATCATGAAAGGGGAAGAAATTCTTATTCATTTTGCTTTGTTTTCCTTTGAATTTGTTTTACTATACTTTTGAGGGATGATTATTAACACATAGGTAAATTTTAAAATGTTACTAGTGGTGAAAAGATTTTTGGCCATATTTAACGTGATAAAATTTCTTGACTAAAAAATTTTTGTATAGCTAGAACCTCAAACATATAACTTCTATGTATTTATTTACCTAGAAAGGCTGAGATTTGCAAATAAGTCAGAATCAATAATGCTTATGTTTCTTGGTCATAAGTTTCACCAGAAAATGATGCAATTCAAATTAAAAGTGATGAGATAATGTGTTATAACATCTCTTAGGTTAATAAACAAATTGTCTCTCAAAAGCACAGTAAGGTAATGTAATATTCAGAGATACAATTACCAATGCTACTAATCTGGAAAACATGTGCCTTTCCATTTATTTTACTTAATGCTGTTGCAGTCTCTTTTATAAAAGTAAGTCTTCAATACAATTGTTGAAGAATGAATAATTTGGGGTTTTTTTTCCACCATAATTTATTTAACGAATACTTGAGTATAGAATCTAATTGGTATATCTACCTTTTTATGCTTTTTGATGGCATTCGAGTAACTTACTAAGGTCAATTTCAAAAAACATCTTAGAATTCCGGATGGGAGGTTTCAGTTTTTAGGGCTTTGGATCATATCCCTGGTTTGTGCCCATGCCATTGTGCCCATGCCAAAGTGTCTATCCTGGGAACGTTGGAAACCTCTAACCAGGACCTGCAGGGCACTCTGCACAAAATAATGAGGTCACTAGCGTGAAGGGCTCTGGGCTCTGAAGCAGTTGGAACAGGTTCTATAACCTTTCCCAATATTAGATCCCTTCCAGGCTAAGGGTCAGGGAAAGGGAAACCAGAAATGAGATTGCCCTGCTGGGAGGATAAAAAGACAAGGGCAAGGGACCAGAAGTTATGAGAGGAAAGAACTGTTCAAGAAGCTTGAGAGGGGAATTAATTCCCTGGCAGTCCAGTGGTTAGGACTCCACCAAAAAAAAAAAAGCTTGAGGGATGGGGGAAAGGAGACGGATGTGAACTGAGGAAGAAAGCTCCCTTTGAGGTCCTGGCGGTCATGCAGTTCTAAGTGAGGACCAGTCCAACTGAAACAGCTAGCAGGACCCTGTGGGGCCTTCCTGGGAACAACCTCCCCACCTACCCACTGTGTCCCCTCCCTCTTGTTTGTAGAAAAGCTTTAGCCTCCTAGGCCTACCCTGATTTCTAAAGAACAAATTTAATCAGAGAAGTGAGAAAATGCAGAAACAAAGGAAAATAGTCAAACAAGACATAATAATAGTTTAGCCATAAAACAAAGTCATGGACCTTTATTTCCTCCTCAAGGGCTGTAAATAATATCCTGAGCAATATCCTTGAATTGTTTTGGAGATGCTAAAACCCCTACTAGGTGGAAAAAGTTAACTGCTTGCTGACCACCAGTGAATAGACTGCAGACCAGGTGGAATCAGAAAGCTGATGATTGAGATTCTGGAAACATCACCCTGTTACCTCACCATCAACCAATCAGAGAATTGTGCACAAGCTGATGACACACCCTGTGACCCTCTACCTCACACTGTCTTTAAAAATCCTTCCCTGAAACCTATCAGGGAGTTTGGGTCTTTTGAACAGTAGCTGCTCATTCTCCACGCTTGGCCCCATGTGGGGCGCCTTGCAGTAAGTGTTATACTTTCCTTCACCACAACCTGGTGTCAGTAGATTGGCTTTGCTGTGCATTGGGCGAGTGGACCCAAGTTTGGTTCAGTAACACAAGGGGGGTAGATAGAAAGCAGTGGAAATAAAAGTCTCTTTTTAGGGGATTCAGAAACTGGGACGCAAGAGTCTCCTGTAGAAGGGCCATCTCTGCTTCTCTCCTTCTGGCCATATTCATTCATTTCCTTCCATCCATGTCTTCTCTGTCTCTAGTTTCTTCCTCCAGTTCACTAAGTAGACAAAACCCCTTAAATAAAGTAGCTGGTGGTATGAAATCCAGGTTTTTCACTAATGCTGGTTTTAATTTATCATGAAGTCTATGTTGAAATGCTGCAAATCTGGATTAAATTATGGGAAGCATTTCACCATTGACTTGAAATGCGTCACAGACAAAGCATTAAATTACAGAGACTCACAAGGTCATAAAATTATTCCACGTTTCTCTTTCAGTCACTCTGATTATACCCAAGGAGAATACCTCCGTTTGTTGAAAGCTGTTTGTCTTGAACACAAGGCTCAGGCAACAGCATTTAAGGAGTACGGTGGGGGGATTATGGTGTAGAGGTCTATAGACTGCACTTTGGAAAACCCTGACCTAGACAGATACAAAATTTTTTTGCATGATCAAATACCCCATTAGTAAAAATAAGTTTAGCAAAACCCACAATATTTAATGTAATGAGTGATATAGTGAAAGCAATGCAGCATTTACACATATTTGCTAGTTAAAAAAATTTTTTTGGTTTATGCTTTGTGATAAAGATCTAGTTCAGTCTGCTTTGATATTTAGTTTTAATGACAGCCCTAGCGTATAAAGCTATGTCACCAAGATACAAAGAGTCAAATGGAAATACACAGTTGTCTGTACTTACTGAACCTTGATACTCATTATTCAGTTCATTTCAGCAATTTTTCAGGTTTTGTTAAAATCTGGCCAGTAAATTTCTTTCTTCTTTTTAAATTTTTTTTGCAGTACACGGGCCTCTCACTGTTGTGGCCTCTCCCGTTGTGGAGCACAGGCTCCAGACGCGCAGGCCCAGGGGCCATGGCCCACGGGCCCAGGCGCTCCGCGGCATGTGGGATCCTCCCAGACCGGGGCACGAACCCGTGTCCCCTGCATCGGCAGGCGGACTCCCAACCACTGCGCCACCAGGGAAGCCCTAAATTTCTTTCTTTTTTGGTGTCAATCAATGTTTTTGTGAACTGGGAGATTGTGCATTTTTAATATTTTTAACAAATAGGTTTTAATATTTTTAACAAAACCCATTGAAATTTCTAAACAAGTGATAAATTATGTCTCCAAGTCTTTTTACTATGCAGGTGAGCTTTAGATAGTTACATTGTTTTGGGGAAAAAAATTACCAAACAACGGAGATAATGTCACACATCAATTTTCAAATGTTCTTTCAATAGCATGAGTTTCTTTTAAAAAGCAGATGTTAAAAAAAAAAAAAAAGCAGATGTTTTCTTATTCATTGGATAACTGCTTGTAATGTCTATTAGACTGACACACTCTTTTGCCTGCCTGATGGAAAGCTCATAATATGTCAGTTTTGTCATTTTCTTATTAGCTTCTGTTTGCATTATTATTATTTTCAATATGTGTCTACTTTGCAGGAAGCTTTAAAGTCACACTAGATAATATACTGTGTGGGTTTCCTGACACAAACAGTCCTCCAATTTTCCAACACCAACTGGGTTTCCAATAATTTAATTCAATTCTGACACTAAGTGTCTGGAGTTAGCACAGACCCTACAGGTTAAGGGCTCTGTCCCACAAGACTGCCTCTATATCAGATGCCATCCACAAAGAGGGTACCAAGGCTACCCACAGTTCTGCCCAGCTGACTACAAATTTGGGGGTTCCCATGACCCCCTCCTCAGATTTGTAATTCACTAGAACTACTCACAGAAATCAGAAAAACACTTAAGTTTAAAGGCTTATTATAAAGGATACAACTCAGGATCAGTCAAAAGGAAGAGATGCATAGGGTGAGATATGGGGAGTTGTGGTATCGCAGGGGGTGCGCAAAGATTTCATGCCCTCTCCCAGTGACCATGCTCCCAGCACCTGTTGACTAACAGGGAGCCTCTCTGTATCTCCTTGTTTTAGAGTCTTTAAGGAATACAATCTTTAGTCCTTCTTCCCCTCCTTGGAGGTCAGGGATGGGCTGAAAGTGCCAACCCTCTCATCAAGTGTTTGGTCTTTCCAGTGACCAGCTCCTAGTGATCTAAGGGGCCTTACCCTGAGCCACCTTATTAGCCTAAACTCAAGTGTGGTCCCAGGGGTCTCTTGTGAATAACAAAAGGCACTTCTGTCACTGAAGAAATTCCAAGGGTTTTAGGTGCTCTGTGTTAGGAATGGGAGAAAAAGACCAAATATATATTATTATATAATATATATATACTATATAAATATGTATATTATACCACGTAATACTCTATATGACTCTTAACCAGGCCCACATAAATTGCAACTGTGATGTACTTAAAGTGAACAGTTGGGTAAGGGTACCACTGTTAGCTCCCACTTATGCCCAGGATACCTCACTGCAACAGTCAGGGTTTCTAATTGCAAAGAACAGAATCCACCCTAGCTAATAAATAGGAAGATCGTTTATTAAACAACAGAGCTCAGAAAAACATTGCTTATGTTTACCAGTTTATTATAAAGGATACAACCCAGGAGCAGCCAATGAAGAGGTGCATAGGGCAAAGTGTGGTGGTGGGGAGCACACCACCCTCCCAGCATATCAACGTGTTCACCAACCTAGAAGCTCCCTAATCCCATCATTTAGGGGCTTTTAACTAGGTTTAATTTCATAGGCATAACTGATTAAAAAACTGGCCATTGATGATTGAACTCAAACTCCATCCAGGTCCCTCTCACCTTCCCAGGAGTCAGGGAAGTAGGGCTGAAATTTCTAACCCTCTCGCCACCTGGTTGGTTTTTCTGTCGATCAGCACCCCATCTTGGAGCTATCTAGGGGCACCCCCCTGAAACATTTCATTATCATACAAAAGACACTCTTATCAATCCAGAGATTCCAAGGGTTTTAGGACCTCTGTGCCAGGAACTGGAACAAACACCAAGTATTTAATTTTTATTGCACCATAATTTCATTTAAAGAATACAAAATTTGCCATTGTTTTGTGATTGAAAGGTCCTCCTCCTCTAAATTTTATCTGTCTTGTTGGGTGTGAAAGTTAACAAGTGGCTATGTAACATGAAACTGCAGCTGTAGTGATTTGTCTACCTTTCACTGATTCAGAAATTTTTGTCCAAGCAAAGTTCATTTTAAAAGCAGAATTTTATATATATATATATATATATATATATATATATAACTGAATCACTTTGCTGTATACCTGAAACTAACACAACGTTGTAAATCAACTATACTTCAATTAAAAAAAAAACAAAAAAGGAAAAGAGGAAAAAAAAGCAGAATGAGTGTTTTATATGAACCATAATCAAAAGAAGTGCTTTAATTTTAACTGATTTACCATGATTGGTACTTGACTAGCAAATGTCCATAACATAACAATTTTCTTAAAGTGTAGAAGGATAAAACACTATCTCAGGAATAAAAGACTAAACAATAGTACTTTCTAAGAAGGCAGACCTTATAAAAGCCATTATCAGTAGGTTAAAACACTCCTCAGAAAGAGTAGATTTAAGTTGTGAGTCCATAAATAAAGGTGATGTTTTCTTCTTGTCTGGTTGATCTTTAAGGATATTTATGTGACATTTATTTGACAAAATGAAATGTTTTATATAGCAAGCTAGGAATGGTAATTTCAAAGTAAATTGGGAATTTTTCTGGCTTGTGCAGTCATTACGTTTTTTAAGATAGTTATTTTTAAGAGATATTGCATTAGTTTGTTAGGGCTGCTATAGCAAAGTACCACAATCTGGGTAACTTAAAAGAACAGAAATGTGTTCTCTCAGTTCTAGAGGGTTGAAGTCTGAGATCAAGGTGTCCACAGGGACGTTCTCCAGGGGAGAAACTGCCCTATGCTCTTCTCTCAGTTTCTGGTGTTTCCGGCAATCTTTGGCATTCCTTGTCTTATGGACATTCCATGTTACATCTTAATTATGTCTACAAAGACCCTGTTTCCAAATAAAGTCATATTTGCAGATATGGGGGGTTGTGTGTGCTTAAGACTTACACATATCTTTTTGGGAGATGCAATTCAATCCACGATTTAGGGTCCCTGGCTGTTCTGGAAATAAAAGTAACAAAGGATAATGGGAGCACACAAATTTTACTGAATTTTTACATGTACATGGGAGCCTTCACATGAGAGTGAAAACCCAAAGAAGTGACCAAAGCAGGAGGCTTTTGTACCTTTAGACAAAGAAACCAGAAATTTGTGTAGAATTGACAAGACAAAGGGGTTTGAGCTAGGGGTAGTAAGTGGTGAAGAAGTAACTAGGAGGACAGGGGTTAATTTAATGAGAGGTTTGTTTGTATAGATTTCTTGGCCCCAAATTCCCTGGTTCAGGTGATAAGAATTTCTCCCTTCCTCCTGGTAGAGGGAGGGTACATTTCACTTGGGAGTTTTAAGACCTGTTTCAGGGAAGAAGGGCAAGAGGGTGAAGTTAGCATGACTTTCCTGTTTCTTCTGCCTTTTTCTCAAACTTCTTTAGCTTAAGATCTTCAGTGTGCCAAGGTGCCATATTTTGTGGTAGCATGTCCTGGACCGCATCAAGATAATAATGTCCTCACCATCGCTTCCATTGTAGGGCATAGTCAGTGAAATATGCTAAAAGAAAGAAATTAGAGGCATAGGACTGGGAAGGAGGAAATAATCTGTCATTATTAATAATAGATTTTAGCAAGGTGGCTGAATACAAGATTCTATGCAACAGCAATAAACAACTAGAAAATGTTTTTGAAAGAAGACATTGTTTTCAATAGTGTCAGAGAATATTAAATACTTAGGGAAGACATATAAGACTTCTAAAGGGAAAATTATAAAACTTTACTAAGAGACATTAAGGAAGGAAGACTCAAATAAGTGTAGAGATAAAACATGCCCGCAGAAAGGAAGAAGGATCAGTATAGTAATGGTGTCGTTTTTTCCCAAATTGCTCTGAAGTTTCAATGCAATTCCAATCAACATCTCAAAAATTTTTTCATGGAACTTGATAAGAAGATTTTAAAGTGTATTGGTAAATAGAACTGAGGAAAAATGGTTGTCCATTTGCAAAAAGATGAAATTGGATCTCTAATTTGCAACAACTCTAGGGACTTCCCTGGCAGTCCAGTGGTTAAGACTCCGAGACTCCGAGCTTCCAATGCAGAGGGCACGGGTTCAATCCTTGGTTGGGGAACTAAAATCCCACGTCATGCAGTGTGGCAAAAAAAAAAAAAAAAAAATCAACTCTAGATGGATTAAGAAGTTAAATCTCAAAAACAATACTTCAAAACTTTTAATAGGAGCTTCCCTGGTGGCGCAGTGGTTGAGAATCCGCCTGCCGATGCAGGGCACACGGGTTCGTGCCCCAATCCGGGAAGATCCCACGTGCCGCGGAGCGGCTGGGCCCGTGAGCCATGGCCGCTGAGCCTGCGCGTCCGGAGCCTGTGCTCCGCAACGGGAGGGGCCCGCGTACCGCAAAAAAAAAAAACACAACAACTTTTAATAGAAAATATAGGTCATCTGAGGGAAAAATGTCTTAAGACACAAAAACCACTATTTATAAAAAGAGAATGTAGATAAATTAGACTATATTAAAATTTAAGAACTTTGACAAAAGATTCTTTACTAAATGCAATGTATTACCCTGTGTTGGATCTTGGAACAGGAAAAGAACATTAGTGGAAAAAATGGTAAAGTCTAGAATGGAAAGAAACTCACATTAACAATTTCTTTCTATTTGAAAGTTGTCAAGAGAGTAGATTTTAAAAGTTGTCATCACAAGAAAAAAATTGCAACTATGTGAGATGATAGGTGTTAACTAAATTTATTGTGGTAATTATTTGGCAGTACATACATATGTCAAATTATTATGTTCCACACCTTAAACTTATACAATGTTATATGTCAGTTATATCTCAATAAAACTGGAAAAAACAAAAACAATTTCTTTCTAGAACAAGAGTGAAAGGTATACTTTATTAGAAGGTATTAGGTATTACTTTATAAAGATGATGCAGCTCGATATCCCCAGTTTGTATCTTTTATTTGCCAGCACTATCCATGTAGGAATTGTAGCTGACGAGAGAGAGAGAGAGAGAGAGAGAGAGAGAGAGAGAGAGAGAGAGAGAGAGAGAGAGTGAAAACAAACCTCAAAACATCAAAGCATATCAATTTACTCCCTCCCTTTCCCTGCGGAAGACCTTCGCATCACACCCTCCCCTGTGATTTCTCATTGGATGTCTGTCTCTTCCTGGGCTCTTCAGGCCTCTCATAAAAGTCTGAATTCTCCATCTCAGTCCCTGTGAGCCTCCTGCTCAGGTTTGTAGGGTCAGGATTTCTCATCTTTGTCTGTGTTGGAACTGCTTTATTGATGCCTCAAACTACTGGTCAGTCACTCTCCGGAGGCCTAGTGAAGGGGTTCTGCACCCAATTCCACAGTGAGGGACAGAGCTTTCTGTTCCCCACAATGAAAAGCTAGGAGTCCGAGAATTTGACTTGATTCTGACTCTACCTGGAGATAGCATCAGATTCCACAGGTTGAGGGCTCAGTCCTACAAGACTCACCCCTTCACCACCACCCCCGACCCCCCGGCCCCAACTTCAGATGCCAGTAGCAAGTCCAGGTTGTCACCTGTACTTCTGATAGACTGACTGTAAATCAGAGGTTCCCACGATCCCCTCCTTGGGTTTGATTAATTTGCTACAATGACTCACAGAACTCAGGGAAACAGTTTACTACTTACGTTTACCTGTTTTTTAAAAAAATTAATTAATTTTATTTTATTTGGCTGTGTCGGGTCTTAGTTGTGGCATGCAGGCTCTTTGTTGCGGCACATGGGCTCCAGAGCACGCGGGCTCAGTAGTTGTGGAGTTCAGGCTTAGTTGCCCCACAGCATGTGGGATCTTAGTTTCCTGACCACGGATGGAACCTGCATCCCCTGCATTAGAAGTCGGATTCTTAACCACCGGACCACCAGGGAAGTCCCTTACGTTTACCTGTTTTTTAGTAGAAGTATTAGGATAAAGACTACAAATGATCATCCTGATGGAAAAGATGCCCAAGGTGCGTGGGAAAGAGTGTGGAGCTTCCATGCCCTCCCCAGGCGTGCCACTCTCCCAGCACCTCCATGACCAACCTGGAAGCTCTCTGAACCCCACACTTTCAGGATTTTTATGAAGGCTTCATCACATAGGCATGATTGATCATTAATTCCATCTTCAGCCCTTTTCCCTTCTCAAGAGAATGGGGGGGTGGGATTGAAAATTCCAAGCTTCTAATCATGGCTTGTTCTTTCTGGTGACCAGCCCCCATCCACAAGACTGTCCAGGAGCCCACTAGAGTTGCTTCATTAGAACAAAGGCACTCCTATCACTTAGGAAATTACAAGGGTTTCGGGAGTTCTGTGTCAGGAACTGGGGACAAGGACCAGTATATATTTTCCATGATCTCACACCTAGTTACTTCTTTTCACCTTGCTGACCACCTAGCTTCTAGGTCTGCATCCTTCTAACCACCGCACTGGCCATGTTCTCCATGGTCCCATGGTTCCATAAGGCTCCATCCCAATTTGGTTAGTAATTTTAGGAATCCCATAGGCTCACTGTCATTTTCCTGATGGTGATGTGCAAAAGCAACGGACAGGGGCCTCTGTTCTAGGTCCAACTTCACTAACCAGGGGGACCTTAATTGATCTGATTTTCCTCTTGTAAAACAAGAGCACTGGATTCAATCATCTCCAAATTTCCTTCCAGTTCTTTTCTTTTCTTCTTTTTTTAACTGATGTGAAACATTATATTAGTTTCAGCTGTACGACATAATGATTCAGTGTTTGTAAATATTGCGAAACGTTCACCCCAAGATGTCTAGTTAACATCCATCACCATACATAGTTACAAAAATTTTTTTCTTATGATGAGTTCCTTTCAGACCTAAAATTCTGAGTCTGCAATCCCAGGCATAACCTCTTGACTTTCTTGGGTGTTGTCCTAGAGCCAGGCCACAGCTCCTGGACCCTGCCCCTGCCCTGTTTCCCCTGCCTCAGTTCCTGCTTGACGTATGTCCCTCTGTGGCTCATACATGAGCACAGCCTCTTCTCCCAAATGCTATGGGCTTGGCTCCAGCTCTCCTGCATTTATATGTTGCCTTGTGTTACCTTTTTATGTGCATGCATTTTTATCTCCTCAGGTGTATCTTAAGTGCTTTTAAGGTTACGGCCCTGACTTGTAACCCAAACCGACCTTTCCAGGTTACCTGCCTATAGTGGACATTCAGTAAATGTTTCTTCATTGAAGAGTGTCTTGAGAATTTATGTACCATTGTTATGAAAGCTATTTTTTTTTTGAGACAAGCTAGTAAAAATAGCATAGCTCTGGCTTGCCCGAGTTAACTTGTTTCAGTGTAAAGATACTATGCTTTCTTCCTCTATAACCCTCCTTGTGAGTTCCCCTAAAAGAGCTGTCTTTATAAACGTTTTGAAAAATTTATGTTCTTATGGGAAACATTTCTCCCCAGGCATTCCATTAAACTTGTCTGTCAGGTTATTTGGTATTTTATGTTGTTTTGTCAGAGAGTTACTCAGAATTATTAGGTCATTCCACTACTTAAAACCCTCCAGTGCCTTCCCGTCTCTCTCAGAGATCCCAATGCCAAATGTGAATTCCTGACCATGGCCTATACCGAGCTGGCATCCTTACCACCTCTCTGATCCTGATACCTACCGCCTCCTTACTCTCTGCTCCGCGGGCCTCCTTGCTGTTCTTCAATCACATCAAACATATTCCACCTCCAGAGTTTTGTACTTCCTGTCCTCTTGGCCTGAAATACTTTTGACCCCCAAATATCAGTATGCTTTGCCTCTTCACTTCCTTCAGGATTTTCTTTATTGAGTGGCCTTCCCTGGTAACCCTACCTGAAGTGGAACACACATCGCCCTTCTGTTCACTCTCAAGTCCCTCAACTCTGTTTTGTTTCTCTTCATGGAACTCATCATCAACTAATATATTTCATATTCATCTACTGATTTTCTCCCCCACTACAACCGTAAGCTCCACTGAAAGCAGGAACTTTGCTTGTTTCTCTGCTGTAACTCTGGCACAAAGTAGCACCCAATAATTACTCGCATGTTAAATGACTATGTGCTGGAAAAAACAACAACAAAAAAACCCAGATCTGACTTGAAAAAATGTGGTGTTAGATCACAAATTTTAGTTCAAGTACATTACAGTTATGTAATTATGTTGCTGGTGCTGTTTTTTTTCTGCTGGCTCTGTGATACAGCATTGATCAAGTCAGTAAAAGTTGATAAAAATTTGATAAATTGAGAAGACTGATTCAAAGTTCCTAAAAATAGTAACAAGATTTGTTTCATTAATTTTCTTAACATTAGCATAGTTAAAAATGAATTCTTTGTGTGGCCACTAGGTGACAGAATATACACACATACTTTGAAAATGGAAGTTTGTCTTGGGGTTCACCTTTTGGGAGCAGTGATACTAATCCCCTCTATTTGAAGAGTACTTTATAGTAGACAAAACACTTTCACAAAAACTATCTAACGAAGTCCCTGTGAAATAGGAAAGACAGGTATTTGTTTGTTTGTTTGTTTACTTTTAATCCATTTCCTTTTTTTAAATAGGAAAACTGAGGCTCAGAGTTTAAGGGATTTGCCCAAGGGAGTAAAGAACAGGGCTAGGCCTAGAGCCCATATCCTGGGCCTCCTAGTCCAGGGATCGTTTCACAGTTCCACTCAAAGAGGGGAACGTGACAGTCCTGGAAATTTGCTGTTGGGTCTAAACTTGCCGTGATGAAAGAGCCTGAAAATACAAATAATTTCCAGCTTTTAAAAAGTAAATGAACCATAAAAGCTTTCCAACCTTCCCCGCTCCCCCCTTTTTCTTTTTTGGCCACGCCGCACGGCTTATGGGATTTTAGTTCTCCGACCAGGGATCGTATCCGGGGCTCCAGCAGTGAGAGCGCTGAGTCCTAACCACTGGACCGCCAGGGAATTACCCCAACCTTCCCTTTTGACTTGGGATAGATCCTGAAATGCTTCTCTTTTTGGATCTCCCCAGACTTCAAAATACGTTTAGGGGAAAAAATAGTTTAAGTTATGAAGCTTCCACATTGTGTCAGCAGACAGTCTCAGTGGGTAGCAGGGCGCCTAGGCACATGACAACATGTGCCTGATTCTTGGAAGTTTCTGCCTCCTAAATGGTTGAGTGGTTTGGGTGGTGTTTTCTGTGAAGAGCTGAGGTGTGCGATCCCCATTAGCATTAATGGGAACTGCACATGTGTTGAGCCCTGGATGGATCTGGAAGAACACTCATGGAATAGCAAAAAAATCACCTGCACATAAAAAGTATCACTTAAATTCATTAAATATTGCTCTTAGCTTTACCATAAGCAACCTACTGGTGTATTTTTAGCACAGATTTCTATTGACAGAAATGGGATGTAACAAAGTCTCCCTTACTGATTGCACCTTGCTACAGTGCCATGTGGCATATTAGAAATAACTTAGGCTTTGAGGCTAAATTCTGGGATGCGATTCTAGTTTAGCTACTTAGTGGTTGTGTGATCTTCAGCAAGTGATTCAGCCCCTCTAAACCTCACTTTCCTCCTGTGTAAAATGAGTATAATAATAACTGCTTCACAGAGGCAGTATGAAGATGAAATGAGAGAGTAATTATGAAAAAGGTTTATAAACTAAAATCCTTGTATACAAAGTTATTGTTTTTATCAGAGAGGCAGGGAGAAAGCATGTATTTTTGTTTGTTCGTTTTGTTTCATTGTTTTTGGGGTTTTTTTCTTTCCTTTTTTTTTTTTTAAATAAAGCTGGAGGTCTTGGGCTTTGTCATTACTAGCTGTTGACCTTGAGTTACTTTATTCAAATTGCTGAGCCTCCATTTTCATGGGTGTGTGTGTGTGTGTAGGGGTGGGTGGTGAAATAATCAGCACCTCATTTGTTGAGGACTTCCTAAGTGCCCGACACTTGCCTAAGTTCCTGACATAATAACTGACTTAATCTCTACACCTACTTCTGAAGTGGATTTGTTAAAACTGATTGATTATTAAAATCTTGGCATATTAGAGCTAGCGGAGTCTTTAACCAATGTGCTCTACCCTTTTGTTTTATCCATGAAGAAAATACACTCAGGAGATGAGGTAAAGTGCTTGAGGTCACATGGCTAGCTGTGAGGGCAGCTGAGACTAGAAAATAGCCAGTGGCTGGTTTCCAGGACATTTCATTGTCTCAATTCCTATAATGTCAATTCAAAGAAATGCAAAATGGAGAGTTACTCCTGTACATTTTAGTCGGGTTGAAGGGATGAGTAGTGATGAAACTGTGGGAGAGAACAGAGAGGTAAGAGAGAATAACAGAGGTGGAGGACTTCCTGCAGGAGAAGAGATTTGAACTGGGTGTAGAAAAACAACTAGGATGTGGTAAACAAAAGGAGGGAAGAGATGTTGCAGAAGGAGAAAATGGCGTAAATCAAAGAGGGGAGGAAGATAAGAATACGGAAATTGCAGGCACCAAATCTTCCCCTTAAGGAGAAGTTGCAAATGAGGGAGGATGGGTGGTAGGTGAGGAATAGAGGCCAGGGACCTGGGATACCAGGCAAGATTTGTTCTTAATCCTATAATCAATGAGAACCGTTAGTTAAGCAATTCATTCAGGTGTTTGACAAAGGTTTATTGGGCATCTACCGTGTGCTGTGTTCACTTGGGCACTGGATATATAGTGCTGAACAAAAGGGGCTTTGTCCCTACCTTCGGGGGGCGTTCAATCTAGTTTGGAGAGATGGACGATAAACTGGTAAGTCAATACAAACTGAGAAATGCTAATGGAAGTCCTGGACAGGGTGCTGCCTTAGAGAGCAGAGGAGAATGCCTCGTTACACAGGGAAGCCAGGGGCAGGCTCTCTGAGCAAGTAAAGAGGCCCATGTGGCTAGAACACTGTTAGTGTGGGGCTGGAGGACAGGCTGGGGAAGGGAGCTGGGTTGGGTAATGTGGGATTTTGTTCTAAGTGCAAAGGAAGTTCTAAGTGTGCTGGAAGTTTAGTTATAGTTTAGTGATATAGTCTGATGTAAAAACTGTAAAAGCCATTCTTGGCTGCTCTATAAGGAATGAACTATGGAGGGGGGAGGAGACCAGAGTGGAAACAGGGCAACCAGTGCTGCTAGGGGGCCATGGCAGAAATTCTCAAGAAAGACAAAGGTACCTTGAATTGAGGTCATAGCAATGAAGCAGTGAAGCATCGCATCTTCAAAGCAATGAAGATAGATGGGCTTGGCTGAGTGAGAAGATTTGAAGGTAGGTTCTTCAGAACTTGTTGATGAATTGGCTCTGAGGGATAATGGAGAGTGTAGTGGGTCGAATGATGGCCCTCAAAAAGATACATCCATGTTTTAATCCTTGGAGCCTCAGATTGTGACTTTATTTGGAAAAAAAGGTCTTTGCAGATGTAATTAAAGATCTCCAAATGCAATCATCCTATATTATCCACATGGGCCAAAAATCCAGTGACAAGAGATTTTATAAGAGACGCAGACAGAAGTGGAGAAGGCATGTGAAGACAGTCACAGAGATTGTAGTGATGTGGCCACAAGGAATGTCTGGAGCCACCAGACACTGGAATAGGCAAGGAAGGATTCTCCCCTATAGCCTCCAGAGGGAGCACAGCTCTCCTGACACATTGTTTTCAGATTTCTGGCCTCCAGGGTAGTGGGAAAATACATTTCTGGTGTTTTTCAGCTACCAAGTTTGTGGTAATTTGTTAAGGCAGCCACAGGAAACTAACACAGAAAGGGAGGTGTCCAGGATGACCCTCAGGTTTCTGGGTGTTTGGTGTTGATATTTACTGAGTTGGGGAAGTATGGGCTTGGAGGGGGTCCAGGGGACATCAAAAGTTCTAGTTAGGTGAAATAGATAAACAACAAATGCCTACTGTATAGCACAGGGAACTATATTCAATACCTTGTAATAAGCTATAATGGAAAAGAATCTGAAAAAAATATATATATGTATAACTGAATCACCTTGCTGTACACCTGAAACTAACACAACTTTGTAAATCAACTAGACTTCAATTTTTTTAAAAAGACAAAAAAAATAACAAGTACTGGCAAGGATGTAGAAAATTGGAACTCTTGTGCACGGTTGATGGGTATGAAAAATGGTGCAGCCACTATGGAAAACGGTATGGTACCTCCTCAAAAAATTAAAAATAAAATTATCATATGATCCAAAAAAAGAAGTTCTAATTTGGATGTGTTAAATTTGAAATGCTTGTGAGATGTCCAAGCAGAGATAAGTCGGTACGTAGCTGGATGGAGGAGTCCGGAGCTCAGAGGAAGGATTGGGAGGGAAGGTATAAACTCGTCAGCATACAGATTACATTTAAACCACAGAAACTGATGCATTATTTTAGAAAGAGAGCATATTGTAGAACCTCGAAAGATTTGTGAACAGCTGCATGCAATAGTTCAGTCCATCTGTGGGAAACTCCTCAATCCTTTGCCTCATGTTTTTTTCTTTTCTCACCTCTACTGCCCACATGCTGCAAGAGAGGAAAATTATAGGAAGAGCATGGCTGACTGGGATGGTAGTGTAACTTCAGGGCAAAACAATGCCATTATGCCTTCCCAAATAATTTATCTGTTGACTGATGGCTGGCCTTCCATGATTAGAGATTTTTTAGGTTTTAAAATGTAAATATTCTTTTGGAGAAGTCATATGCCACTTTTTCCTTTACATCTACCTCAGTGAGAATTTGTTTAACAATCAGATGCTTTCCTCAGAGCAGGTTATGACCTGGTGATGACAGGAGTATGAGAGAACAAAGGCATAAAGCCTGGGGCTTAAGCTGGGCCAGCTGAGTACAAACAAGCAATCAGAGAACGCAGGACCCTGAAGCCTGGCCGTGACTGCTCCACTGCTTTGCCAGTGAAGGAGAAAGCAGCGAGAGAAAGATTCTCCCCTTCTCTACCTAAAACTCATGCTCAAACTTCTTTCCCTCACCCCCTGGAGTACCCCTGATGGAATCGGAGCTGACATGCCCTTCTCCAGAATGAGAAGTCAGAGAAACACCAGTGGCACACAGCAGATGGTTTCCCACAATTACAATAGGAAATCTATGGCATGGACTTTGCAGCCTTCTGGTAAGGGCTGTTCTGAAGTTTCTCCTCTTTCCAAGGCAAGGGCTACTTTCACTGGCCTGTTGATATTATCTCCTCTTGTCTCCAAGGCTACCATCATCAGTCCAGCACCAGCCCACTGGGACTCCTGAGGTACCGCATCAGATACCCACCCACGGCCAGATTCCTTGCAGCCCCTCCACCTGCCCTGGACCTTCTTGCTAGCTCTGCTGTTGGAGGGAGGGTTTCAACATGAAGCATGCTTCTCACCCTTCAGTGTCTTCCCACTAATCCTTGGATAAAAAAACGATAAAGCTTGATCTAACTATTCTGTACTTCCGTCTTCATATCATCTCCTGCCCCTACATACTCTGCTCTCTGAGACCCAGCTGCAGGACTTTCATTCCGTTTTTCCAGCTCCATAGCTCTCTCCTTGCTCCCTGGGTCTGGAATGTTCTCCCTGCCTCCACCTCCCACTCCTTTACTGGCCTTCCGTCCCCTACCCCCTGCCCCAACACAGAATCACACACTTCATTAGGGAAGCTGTCCTAACTGCTCCTTTTACCCACCATATCAAATCCCCCTATTTTCAGCCTTATAGCTCTGTATACCTTTTCTGCCTAGTCCTTCTGATGGTTGTATATATAATAACTGTTTACAAATATATTTGTATTTTTGTTAGTGGGCTTATTTATGTTTTGGCTGCCTTGAGTCTTAGTTGTGGCACTCAGGATCTTCATTGCGGCTCTCAGGCTTCTCTCTAGTTGGGGCGGGTGGGCCTAGTTGCCCAGAGGCATGTGGGATCTTAGTTTCCCAACCAGGGATCGAACCCGCGTCCTCTGCATTGGAAGGTGGATTCTTAATTTATTATTTAGTTATTTATTTATTTTTAAATTTTTTTTTTGGCTGTGTTGGGTCTTTGTTGCTGCACATAGGCTTTCTTTAGTTGCAGTGAGCAAGGGCTGCTCTTCGTTGCAGTGCACGGGCTTCACACGCAGTGGCTTCTCTTGTTGCGAAGCACGGGTTCTAGGCGCGCAGGCTTCAATAGTTGTGGCACACAGGCTCAGTAGTTGTGGCTCAAGAGCTCTAGAGTGCAGGCTCAGCAGTTGTGGCACACGGGCTTAGTTGCTCCGCGGCATGTGGGATCTTCCAGGAACAGGGCTTGAACCCATGTCCCCTGCATTGACAGGCAGATTCTCAACCACTGCACCACTAGGGAAGTCCCTTGGTGGGATTATTTGATTAATGTCTCTCCCTACTAGACTTAAATCTTTACCAGGGCAGGTGTCTTGTTCATAGTGGCATCCCTAACATCCAGCCACCCTTGGCCTGTGACAGGGTCACATTGTATGTTGGCTGAAGAGATGAAATGAATGGACATATATTGCCACTAATTATTGAGCTGCTAGATGAATTCTAAGAATTGTCAGGATGGGTCTCTTCTATGTGGCTTTTTAGGGTTTGAAAAGTGATTCGTAATGATATTGAGTCTGATTCTCCGCTCGAGGAGAATGTTCATTCCCAGAGAGCAGGAAAGAGAATAATGTTATCTATCAGTTTTCACTTATGATCATCAATTCACACCCCCCAATGAAAGGAGAGAAATTCTTGCTGGTCCCAGGAGAAATGGAGTCGCTTTTTGATAGCAACCAGCAGGACGAATTTCTGTGACAGTCACTTTTGAATGAAAAGAAAGCCCAGTGAAGGGCTTGCTTTCCCTCCTAGCCTCTGGAGGCCCTCTCCCCGCCCTCACACCTTAACAATGTGCAGTGGTTATTTGAGAATGCATTTGGCCTCCCTGAAAGAAGATGATGACCACACTCAATCACTTTAAATAAAAAGAACACAGGGGCTAAGCGTGATAAAACTACCAAAAAACATTAATTTAGGGGAAAAAAGCCAGTGACATCTCAAATGTAGTTCAAATGCTGTTTCTTTTGAATATTAAGTCTCCAATACATGGCCCTAGTCCGCAGAGTGATGAAAATATGGTGTACATCTGTACATTTGTTTTCTCATGGCTTGTGTTTAATTATCCACAAAGAAAAAGGATTCACAAAATGTTTCATGTTCTTCTCTTTTAACTGCCAAAACAGGAACTTCTGAGGCTTTGACAGAATTGGTTGCAATCCCTTTGAAAGTTTTATTAATGTAGCCAGAATATGTTTTTAATCTTTCATATTTTGATCACTAAAATGTATTTTCTATGATTTGTTCATGCTTGTTTCTACTGTATTTTAAGTAAACAAGGAACGAGCAGTTCTTATCTTGTAAAATATATTGGGCTTTTTTTTTTAATGCAGAACTATGATGATTAATGAACAAACTAAATATTAAATCAGAGGATTCTTCTTTGTCTAGGACATAAAGGAATTCTTGAGAACATTTGAGAGATTGGTATCTGCATTCATTTTAACGTAAACATCAGAGACATTCCACTGCGAACATATTTTGTTCTTCTAAAAAATTCTGTATATGGATGCTGTATTTTCTATGTATTTGTGGATGTAAAAAGGCAAATAAATGAAAGTGCTTATTTTTTGTCTCAATTGATATTTTTTGATACTTCAAGTGTGTGTTTTTAGTAGAGTACTTTAAAAAAAAGTGTGCATGAGAAAATATTGAATACTTACTCAACAGAATCTATTATCATAATTGTCTTTATTATTCATATTTTTTAAAGGTTCATTCCAGTTTCATAGATCTCATTGTTTGGGGTGTATTTAAAGTATTTGGAGGATAAATAGCAGGCTACCTATCCATAGTTGCCTGAACAGAAAAACAAGATGCCTTGTCTTCTGGATGACAAGACATCTTGTTTATCTCAAACAAAATAGAATTCTTGGGTTAACAGTCTCAAAATAGGCATAACTCAGGTAGTTTTAATGCACTGCCCAAACAAGCAGGCATTTGGTAGAAATACAAGTCAAAGCATTTGATTGAGATAAGGTAATGCCATCTTTTTAAAACTAAAAGTTTTGTCTTTTGTGGGTTTTTTTGGCCGTGCCGCGGGGCATGTGGGATCTTAGCTCCCGGACCAGGGATTGGGATCGAACCTGTGCCCCCTGCATTGGAAGCGTGGAGTCTTAACCACTGGACTGCCAGGGAAGTCCCTAAAAGTATATTTTTTAATTAGTTATTTTGACTTTGCAGAGTCAAATCCTCAAATCTTTGTTTCTTGTTAAAAATCGCACTATAATTTGTACCTACAAAAGTCTATTTTAAAAAAACCCAGTACTTCAACAGATCTTACCTGTGTTACTAGGTTTACAGAGACGTAGACACTGTAGCCTAACAGACCATTTAAAGATTGAAGAATGCCTAGAAGTGGAAAGATAACAACTTCTAAACATCAGGCAATCTGAAATAGGATTTCTGACAGCATGTCATAAAGAACCACTTTTCTTCCCTCTTTTATTCACTAACTGAGCAAGTACTTAAGTGCTTCCTACATATCAGCCACTGTTCAAGGTGTTGAGGATACAGAAGTGAACTAAAGAGTTTAAAATCCAGCCTCAGAGATCTTCTATCCTGCTAGGTGGAAGTGAAATGCTTAACATTTAACCACATCTTTTCTTAATCCAATAATCAATCACATGTTATTAAAATATCCCTAGATTTCATCATGGATTAAGTTCAAGAACACCTATGGAATAAATATTATACTACAATATATTACTTTTCTTGATTTAAAAAAAATATGAAATTCATCCTGTTAGCTCACTTAAAGTTTACCATGTAAGTGGTAACTTTCTCTGTGATTGAATTCGTCTACATCTTAGAAAATTATGCTTTTCTCTGTATTTTACAAAGGAAAACCAAAATGTTTGTTACCTAACTAGTTAGTGGCGGAGCTGGTAATAGATTTTGATGTTTTATCTGCTACCCTTTGATCTTATTAGTCACTTTACTTTAAATTTAGAACCTTGTTAGAGTGATCTGTTCTGAACTGGAGAGTGGGAACTGACATTTATTTAGTATCTACTATGAGCCAGGTACTTAACATATGTGGAGAAGCAGGTATGATCAGACATAATTCATAATTCCTCATAAAGAGGAGACCTCTCTGAATACAAATTGATAATAGGTAACAAGGCTGAAGTTTGGACCTTGGCCTTTAGCTTTCTACTGTGCCAAGCTAAGGCTAAATGAAAACCATACATCTGTTTAAATTTATATTGCCTTTGAATCCAAAATAGGAGTAATAATCAACTTTTAAATTAATGTCTAACAACAGATTCTAATGATAACTAACATTTAATAAGTGCTGTGCTAGGTGCTTTAAATGAAATGCAATGTATCATTTAATCGTCACAGCAGCAATTATTATCCCACTTTTATGGTTGAGGAAAGTGAGGTTTAGAGAAGTTAAGTGACCTTTGGTCACACAGTTAGTAGAGTCAGCATTCAAACTTGAGATTGTTGCCTGCTAGAGCCCAGACTTCAACTGATTTCTTCAGTAAATGTCACCCAAAGGAAATGGAAAGAGGGACCAACTGAGGGAGCACTGCTACTTCTGGGACAACATCACACGTGCTGGGCAACCTCTTCCCTAGTAGGAAAATCCCCAATAAGATGCACAGTGAGGTGGGCTGTCCCCTTCTTTCCAACCCTTAAATTCGTTGATCTGACTCAAGGAGACTTAAAGAAAGGAAACTGCAGCTGGAGACTGGCTGTAGTAGATTGGGTGGGTGAAGTGAGGATCTATAATGAGTATACCTGGAAGGTAACAGAAAGGAGTAGTTCTCTGTGTGAGTCATGAGCATTTCCTAAATGCTCCAGTGAAAGAACAAAAAATGGTTTCCTCACATTTGCACAGCAAAATGGGAGTTGGCAGCAGTGTAAATGCTGGCTGAAAATATGTGTTGGGGACAGTATCTCCTTTTGGTAACTTTTCAGAGCTTTTAGTCTTTCATTTAAGGCAAACTTTCTGAACACCTTGTGTATAAGTGGCTGTGTGCTAGGTAAAGTGGGGGACACGAAGGCATACTTTGCAGGAGATTGGAAGTGAAAAAAGGCAGATTGAATCTTAAGCCAAATCTAAATGAATTCAACAATCTAGATCAAAAATGAAAGAGGGAGTTTACAACGAAATTAGAATGTTTAGAGAAGAAACTTGATAATTCAAACAGAGATCTAACATAGAATTATCCAGAATAGAATAAATATCTATCTTAATTATATTGACTGAATAGATTGCACAGTCAACTTTTCACATTTGGTTGTATGAATATCATCACGGAAGGATATTACATTTATACCCTATTTAGGTAAATTAGGATGGCACAGGTGAGTTACTGAAACTCTCATGATAGAACTTAGTAAATATTTTAAGAATATTAGAGGGAAAATTAGATTTTAATAAAGTGATTCTAGTTAACTACCATGTATAATAGGGCATACTATGTCCATTCTCCTTCAAAAGGGCTCTGGATATAAACCAAAAAAGTCTTGACAATATTTCATTTCTCGGATGCCAGTTTATTACATATTAATTAATTAGTTAATGTTTGAATTTGATGCCTTCCAGATGAGATTTTTGTTGTGGTTGTTAAGGCAGAATACAAACACAGACTTATTAAATCCTGCTCAATTCCCCAGTGAAGATCCTTCATTACAAAACAGTTTTCCACAGAACTTCAAGTTAAGAGATTGGCACCAGATGAGATTTTTTTATGCAATATTCTGGTGATTTAGGAAGATACTCTAATGTTATCAGTAATAAGGTTTCAAATTTTGGGTGTGTCACTCTTGGGAAGATATCTTCAGATGGCTCATCTCATTCTTTTTTGTGTTTCCATTGCAGAGGATGACTTTGCTTTATTCTAACTCTTTCCCCATCTTTTGTGACTATTCCCTATTTGGGTTGTGTACCCCCATATGTGAAGTTCAGAGAGTTTATATATATATATATATATATATATATAGAGAGAGAGAGAGAGAGAGAGAGAGAGAGAGAGAGGATTTCTTTTGGGCTTAAAAAAAAAGTGGTATTATGGAGCTTATGTAAATATTTTCCTTTTTCTCCTCCCTGATCATAAACTTGCCCTCACTCCTGGATTTGGAACATAACCAAGCTAAAAGATGAGATCATGTTTGCAGTGCACACTGAGGTCTCAGCAAGAATCTTCTAATTTGAGACGCATCAGTATTTTATGCATTCATGTGCTGAAATGCTGAAGAATGAAATCAGGAGTTTAAAAGTTATTTTCAACATCGGGACTAAACAAAGGGTTTTCCTTTTTTGTATTTTTTAATATTCAAAATAACATTTTCTGTTGCAAATGTATTTCTGTTTCACTTAGAAAAATTTACTCAATAGTCATTTGCTAATGCAAGTAATGCTAATGTCTTCCTTTTACTTTATTTTTTAGTATTATGTAAATTGGTTAGAGAATGTTAACTCTTGCTCTTATTTTGAAACTGGCAAAATTTTAGACTATTTTTTATTAATTGTCTGATTTGCTTTTTCATACGGAGAAATTTTTTTCTTTGTTTCTTTTTCATGTAATTGTACATTATTATTTATTACTGGTCTTATTTGCTTTTTCAATATGGAAAGATATATTTCCCCCTTTTTCATGTAATTACACATACTATACTGCTTAGGATGCGGAACATATGAGGATAACTATTCTTTTTTTTTTTTTGCAGATGTTTACCACATGTGGAGCTTAGCATGAAGAATAAGCATGAATCAAGAATGTCCCACCCCAATGCCCTTTTGAAACATTTTTATGTGGTTCCATGAAGAAGTGTGTATTTTAATAGTTGCCATGATGGCTATGCTGAGGTCTTTGGTCTCAGACAATCCAACTCATACTCTCTGCTCTGGGCGTCTATTGTTTTTACTTGCTCATTCTACCATCTTCATTTGTCAGGAATCAGGTGTTGATTTTCTTTTGGGAATCACCTCTCCCTAGGCCATGTGGTCCTAGTGAAATGACTACAGTGTCCCACCTACTCTGAAACAAGAAGAATCTTCTATAAGATTTGTTTCTGTAAGATTTATAGATGCTAGGAGAGAGAGAAGTTCCTTTTCTCTGGGTTCTCAAGCTGAAAGAACCATATTTGCCTGAAGCTTATGGTCCTAACCTCAGGCTTCATGGAAGAAGCTCTCTGCAGAATGATGCCAACACACGGAGAGAACTAGAGCTTTGGCAGCATTTAGCACCATTTGAAGCTAGATCAACCCTTAAAGTCCTCAGTTACTGGAGGCAAAATATTCCCTTTTGCTTAAGCTAATTTGAGTTGCATTTCTATTATTTTCAACCAAAAGATCTTTGGATATTATTTTTCATCTAGAGGTGAGAATGATCAACTTGGTACAAGCAAAAGTAACTAGCCAACAGTTCTGAGTAATAGAAAATACTATCAAAATCTCTTTTGGATAAGTAGTAAGTGTTTGTTGGTTTGGGATCCTAAATTTAGAAAGCTCAAATAACTAACATTTTCTTGTACCCTAGAGACAAGTGTTGAATAAACTAACTGATCCCAAGGATTATTCAAAGATGTAATTTCAGGGTATGTCAGAGTGTCATTATAGATTCAACTTAATCACCTACATTTTCAACATTAATAGGATTGTTCTACAGGAATTGATGCCAAGAGAAATGATCCCAAGGCTCAGTGCTAATACGGCTGCAACATATTGGCACATTCTATGTGCCAGGCAGTGTGCAAAGCCTGTCATTATTTTACATTTAATTCTCACAGAAATCCTAAAAGGTGGGTGTTACTGTTCTCCTTTTACAGATAAGAAATCTTAGAGAAGTTCAGCAATGTTCTCAAGCCCAGGTATGTCTAACTTTAAAGCCCAGGCTTTTAACCACTGTTTTCTCTTTAAGTTTCCAAAGTTCATAAGAATTGGCTCAATTACTGATGTTTTTCAACACATTTTGGAGATACACCTGGCTCATGATAGGTATATCTATATCTATATAATAGATAATATGTAGTAGATATCTGTAAGTTTATATGTATATGTATGTATATATATATATATATAAAATCTACAAGGAGCCAGGTATAAGAATCTTTAATTCACATGGCTTATTCCAAAACTCTTATGGATAAACCATAATTTGCCATCAACAATTCAATATCTGAATTTTTAATTCTTTCTCTTACAAGAGAAAGAGGTCCAGGCAGCCATTAAAAAAAAAAAAAAAGGGCTTCCCTGGTGGCGCAGTGGTTGCGCGTCCGCCTGCCGATGCAGGGGAACCGAGTTCGCGCCCCGGTCTGGGAGGATCCCACATGCCGCGGAGCGGCTGGGCCCGTGAGCCATGGCCGCTGGGCCTGCGCGTCCGGAGCCTGTGCCCCGCAACGGGAGAGGCCGCAGCGGGGGGAGGCCCGCGTACCACAAAAAAAAAAGAAAAAGTGAGGCAACCACTCCAGCAGACTGCTAGCAGAACGTGGTGTTGCAGCTTCTTCCAAAATTGCACAAACCTTTGGTGGTTTTGGAAGACTTGGAGGGCCTCTTTGCTGATCTAATGAGATCCAAGGGACATCTGAGGCATAGCAGGCAGGAAGGAGGGAGTGGAGAGACTGGCCCTGGCCCTGTCCACAACCTTCTGTCATAAGCCAAGTCCCGTGTGTGGATGTGTGCTCCTGACCTGCATCTGGATGTGTGACAACGCCTTGTTTTCATGTTGACTTTTCACAGCTGGGAGCTGTATTGGCACTGCAAGTTTGTTTTAACTTCCCACACAGAGACCAAGTCCAAAATGTAATTAATTGAGCCCTTATTTGAAGAAAAGATGTGTTTGGTGTATTTAGAGACCCCAAAAAGAGGTAAAAATAATATTTGCAAAACTGAACTAATTCAAATAGAACTATGTTTTCTAATGGAGGAGTGAAAAGAAGTAGGGATTTGGAGAGAGAACACCTCGCTTTGAGTTTCAGTTAACCACTTATTAAATATGTCTTTGGGAAGATTGTTGTATCTCAGTTTTTCAGCCCATAAAGATGCTGGGAAGATTAAGTTAATATTGATAGGAAAACTTCCTAGAAATCCCTTGACTCTCAGGGAACACACACCATTCATTCATTTTGATATGTTTATTTCCATAGAATTTCATGAACAGTTAAAAAAGTCAGTTTAAAATTTAATATCTTTAAACACGTTACAATGCAGAATACAATACTGTTTGCAATGTTCAAATGTACAATGCTATTATTTAAACAAAGAGCTAAATAAAAACAGATTTAAATCCTTGTCATCTTAATCATATGAAAGATCAAGCAATTGCAAAAAAAGATTAACTTGTTTTGTTCTGATTTTTGGGTGTAGTTTCCCTTAATTGCGTATTTGTAAATACTGGTTCTTACTGTGCTTTCCTTTCATGCTGGGGAAAAGACTTATTTCTCTTTAGACACCACTTGTATGTGTTCCAGGTAATTAAATATTTAGATTAATGAAGAACTATTAGATATTTTTCTCAGAATTAGAACCAATAAAAATACACCTAATGAAACTATATATGACTATCAGAAAAACAGAAAATAAGTGTTGTGATCATGTGGAGAAATTGGAAACCTTGTGCACTGTTGGTGGAAATGTAAAATGGTGCAGCTGCTATGGAAAACAGCATAGAGGTTTCTCAAAAAATAAAAAATAGGATTACCATATGATCCAACAATTCCACTTCTGGGTATATATCCAAAAGAATTGAAAGCAGGATCTCAAAGAAATAGTTGCACTCTCATGTTCACTGCAGTATTATTCACAATAGCCAAAAGGTGGAAGCAACTCAAATGTACATCAATGAATGAATGAATAAAAAAATGTAGTACATACAATGGAATATTATTTAGTCTTAAAACAGAA
Organism: Physeter macrocephalus; assembly: GCF_002837175.3. NCBI lineage: Eukaryota > Metazoa > Chordata > Mammalia > Artiodactyla > Physeteridae > Physeter > Physeter macrocephalus. Next base: position 103,177,276 of record NC_041217.1, read on the forward strand.
GGAAATCCTGTCACATACTGCACCATGTATGGACCAGAGGCCATTATGCTAAGTGAAATAAGCCAGTCACAAAAAGACAAGTATTGTATGATTCCATTTTTATGAAGAATATAGAGTAGTCAAATTCATAGAAACAGAAAGTAAGATGGTGATTGTCAGAGGCTGGGGGGAGGGAGAACTGGGGAATTGTTATTCAATGGGTAGAGAATTTCAGTTTTGCAAGATGAAAAAGGTCTGGAGAGCTGTCGCACAATAATGTGAATGTAGGTAACACTATTGAACTGTAAACTTAAGCATGGTTAAGACGGTACATTTTATGCTGTTTTTTACCGTGATAAAAAAACTATATACTAATGCAGTTTAATTTGGGGGATGACTCAGAATACATCTTTATTATCTTTTCAGGCCTGATGATAATTCATCTTCACATGGGGCCTCAGGATAAGCAGCTCAGATATTTGCTTCAGATTACAAGGCACAGAGGTGCAGGCATCCTCAAACCCAGTGTTTGATCAAGGGGATGGCGGTAGTGCTGCAGGTCAGAGAGTTTCTTATCAGTTTGTAAGGACTAAATCCAAGGCCATTTGTAGGGGTGGGGAACTGAATTTTGGTCCAGAACACTTTGCCTGAAGCATGTGAGCTGGGGAAAGCATTCCAGAACCTCATGTTAGTAGATATCAGTCATCAGTAAAGGAAATATTTGTTGATGAAATACACCGATGAAATACACTGTTTAAATCAAATAAATCATGTTTGTTATTGCATATCAGAATTTCCCTAACTGTGTCCCGTAAAACATTAGTTCTGTGGGTATTACATTTAAAAAAAGGGTTTTGGGGTCAAAAAGTTTGGAAGATATAGGGATAAAAAGAGTTAAAAATGTGATTTTTTACTCCATAATTTCTCAAAGGCTTTACTCTGTTAACATTAATGTTACTATACCAATATTAACTATTAGATGTTAATATTTAACATTTAATAGGTTGACATTAATGTTAATGTATTCATTAATATCCATGTTAATATATTAACATGTTTTTCCTTATCTCATATAACCAAGGAAGCAGTAGTCCTCAGCACACCAGTGTGAGAATGCTGCCCTATATCATAAAAGTCATGATATTTTTGTCACCTGCTTTCCTTTAAGATAGTAGCTTTCTTTCATTTCTCCTGAGTTTGCTGTGAAGCCCATCTCCTTCACCATGAGCACCACTGGGGAAATATCCAGAGAGTAGGGCAGTTGCAGTTTTAGTATTCATTGTTATGAGATACTGTAAAGCTATATGATGATTCAGCTTTTCTGTAATTCCAGCTATTTTCCAAACAGAGAATTAATATTGGACAAACTTGCAAGGGTGTCAATAGAAAAGAGTGAGTCAAGAAGAATACATATTGCAAGGTGAACATGGTCAAAGTGTGTAGTTTCTTCAGTGGGATAACTTTTTTGTTTTATAAGAAAAAGCTAGCTACTGCATTAGGAAATTATAGTTGGCTTATTTTGAATTCTTATTCCAGAGATTTTAAATGTTACTTTTACTAAAATGATGATAGCTCAGAAATGGCCCATTTAACAGCTAACTGATTAGTTAAAATTAAGCTTGATATGAATGGAGTATATTTTAGAATCTTAAAAAAGCAAACGACTACTACAAGTATCTGCCCACAAAATCCAAGTCAACTGAGCAAGAAGAGAGTCAAAGCAGTTTCTTGATATTTTGAGAGTCCTTATATGTGTTACTTTTTCAGCTGAAAACTCAGGGTTGCTACAACTACACTCAATTAATGTTCTTTGTTTTATTTGTAGTCAAAGCCAGGACACACCATCAGAGGGTGGGCAGGGAAGCCTTGTGTGTAGAACTTTGATGGTGAGTCCCTGATAAGTCATCTAGGTTAAGTCATTAGCATTAGAAGCATTTGATTTTGAACCTGAAAAGTGGAACCATGAATCTAAGTCATTACAAGAGACAGTGTGATTAGTAGAAAGAATTATTGGCTGTGTATTTTTTTACTCTTTTTTTTTTTTTTTAGTGTGTAGTTTTATCTTTACCAGAGCACTTGTTCTGAAATGCTCCTTCTGAAGTTACCTCTTGCCCTACTCCTTTTATTTTTTAATTTAGCAGGTATTTACTGAGCACCTACTATTTGCCAAACATTGGGTGGTGCACCGAAGATATTTGTTTTGCTACCATATTTAAGAAGTATATATATATATATATACATATATACATATTTTCTTTTTTTTTTTTTTTTTGTGGTACACGGGCCTCTCACTGTTGTGGCCTCTCCCGTTGCGGAGCATAGGCTCCGGACGTGCAGGCTCAGCGGCCATGGTCCACGGGCCTAGCCGCTCCGCGGCATGTGGGATCTTCCCGGACCGGGGCACAAACCCGTGTCCCCTGCATCGGAAGGCGGACTCTCAACCACTGCGCCACCAGGGAAGCCCAAGAGTATATTTTTAAAAAATTAATTTTTTTTATTTGTTATTTTTAATTTTTGGTTGCATTGGGTCTTTGTTGCTGTGCGTGAGCTTTCTCTAGTTGTGGCGAGCAGGGCCTACTCTTCTTCGTTGTGGTGTGCGGGCTTCTCATTGTGGTGGCTTCTCTGGCTGTGGAGCATGGGCTCTAGGAGCACGGACTTCAGCAGTTGTGGCACTCGGGCTCACTAGTTGTAGCTCATGGGCTCTAGAGCGCAGGCCCAGTAGTTGTGGCTCACAGGCTTAGTTGCTCCGTGGCATGTGGGATCTTCCCGGACCAGGGCTCAAACCCGTGTCCCCTGCATTGGCAGGAGGGTTCTTAACCACTGTGCCACCAGGGAAGCCCTAAGAAGCATATTTTTATTTGCACTAAGAAAAATTAAAACAGGTTAGTCCCCATGATGCACAAAAGTGAAAAATATATTAAGATACCAGTTTAAACATTAACAACCTATATATCAAAATTTTGGTATGATTGCTTTTTGAGGAACTGGTTTTCAAATTCCTTTTAAGGTTTGCTTTGTCTAGGAAATGAACATGTATCACAGAGGAGGAAAACTGAGTGGTTAAACATATGAAACCATGTTCAATTTTACCAGAAGTCAGAGAGAAACAAATCACTCTTCAGATTAAAAAAATTGGTAAGTATCAGCCATTGGCAAAGATGTGGACAAGTAGAATGGCTCATTCCCTCAGTGGAAATCTAAATTAATATACTCCTTATGTAGTACACATTGATAATACCTATAAAATTTTAATTGTTTATACCCTTCAACCAAGCAATTATACTTCTAGTTATACATCATAGACTAGAGAAGTTGTCTCACGTGTGAAGTGGGAGACAGGTATAAGAATCTCTTGTTTGTTGAAACATTGTAATAATAGAAAGTAGAAACATTTCCAATGACCATCCTCAAGGAAACTTGAAACTTAAATTTAAAATGGTATAGTAATACTGTGGAATATTATCTATCAGCTAAGAGAAATACCACAAAGACGGATTTAAAAATCATAAAGTTGGGCTTCCCTGGTGGCGCAGTGGTTGGGAGTCCGCCTGCCGATGCAGGGGACACGGGTTCGTGCCCCGGTCTGGGAAGATCCCACATGCCGCGGAGTGGATGGGCCCGTGGGCCATGGCCGCTGAGCCTGCGCGTCCGGATCCTGTGCTCCGCAACGGGAGAGGCCACAGCAGTGAGAGGCCTGCCTACAGCAAAAAAAAAAAAAAAAAAAAAAAAATCATAAAGTTGAATAAAAAGGGCAAGTTGTAGATTATGTGCTACTTATGTAACATTTTTAAGTGGACAAATACATTCCTTCATATTATAAAGAATTGCTTTATTTCTATATGCATGCATATATATGAATATACAATACAAATACAAACACATACACATATATGTATACGTAATAGTATAACAAAACACACTGGAAGGATACACCTAAATTCATAAAAGTGGTTTCCTCTGAAGACACTGGCAGGGTAATCGGTTTGGACTGGAGTTGAGGGGAATGATCAAGGGGACTTGAATTTTATCTGTAATGTTTTACTTCTTGTATAAAAAGACAAAGAATTTGTCAAAATGTTAACAATGTTCAGTTCTGGGTGTTGACACATGGGTGTTTATGAAATTCTTTTTGTTTTTCTATATTTTGAAATTTTCTTATAAACAAGATCTTTTTTTTTCTGGAAATCAATCTTCTACTTTGTGCCTAGGTTTGATAAGTTGTGCACATTTCACACAATAGTAATGAAGGGGTCTTGGAACAAAAGGTGTGTAATCCTTTGCATAGCTGCCCGGCACATTTTCACCAAGGCAGCTTAAAAATAACTGAAAAGTAAAAGTATGATTGGATAGAGGGCCCCTCAGCTGACCTTCAGGACTTTTGGTTTGTCTATCAGTTAATCTTGTCACAATCACATAATTATGAGGTTGGTTTGAGCTTGATGAACCAATATATACAAGGAAAATACGCTGTAACCAGAACTGTGCCACGTCAAAGCCCTTGGGACACGATGATTTTCTGGTGTTTCTATGTGAGGTTTTCCTAAAGGTAACAAGGTCTTTAAAAATAACTTGCTTTTCAGGCATATAACCCTTTCCAAAGAATATGCCTCTTCTCCAAGCCGAGTTGTATATTCCCCAAAATATGTTGATGCTGCATGTCCATCACATAAATACCCAAATGTCACACCATACCCCAGCAGGTTACAGGTGGGCAGTACAATACCTTTAAAAGCAGTGGGGCTGTAGAATTCTATAGAAAAGACCATTCTATCCTCCTCTGAAAGAGAATCTCATAAGCTGAAATACCAGTTAATAAAAAATACAGGACAGAGAAAACTAACCAGGCAAGGATACAAGTGCACTCAAGCGATACTCAAAATTCCAGCTGAGTTGAACTTAGAGTTATTTAAGAAAAGTCAAATATCTGAAGAACTAGTTTGGGAGCCTCAGTGTGTCTTTTTTTTTTTTTTTTTAAGGTACATACCACTTAGCTCTCTGGAAAAAAAAAAAAAAGTTGAAAGGGGTTTCTAACCAACAGAATGAAATCTGAGACTGAAATCTCAGGTCACATGCAAAGTTAAAACTCAGCATTCCCAGTAAAGGTTTCTTCCATCTAAACTTTGTATTTTGAAAAATTTCAGGCCTTGAGAAAAGTTGAAAGAATTCTCAGTGAAATTCTGAAGGTATTTGGCACAATGAAAGACTGGAAAATAATTTACATGAGAAAAAAAAATCTATAAAATTTACTAATTCCTATGTTTATTTTTACAAATGTGCACAAACTCTACAAATATATATGCTTTGCTTATGCATTTAAATTTAGTAAAATTACATTTAAGGAAAAGCAGGAGAAAATTTGGCGAAAAGAGAAGAAACAAGAGTAAGGAACAAAAAGCCATATAGAATGCACAAAACCCTGTGACGCTTCAGATTTTTAAACAGGGCCTGAACAATTGGTTTGCTTGATTTTTAAAACAGAGTTGAAGTTGTTTTAATATTCTTTAGAGAAAACTGAAGGGGATCCTAGTGGGACTGTGTAGTGTCAGAGACCAGAGGCAAAGAAGGAAGTACGTTGTCCTTTCTCAAAGGGAAAAGTGAGTGGGAAGGGAGGAGACTGTTTAAGTTAATGAATGCTTCCTTCCTTTCTCTCTCACTTCAGGAGTAGCCAGAGACCAAAGACCTGCTTTCTTCTCCTTTAGTATCTGTGCCTTTAGCATTTAAAGATGGCCAGCATTTTCCAGCAATGTTAATAGTAGTGTGGATATGATTTTTTCTATCAACATAGTATAAAATAAGAGTGATATGCAAAGGCATTACATTACACATTATTTCTACTCTTAGTGGCTCCTGGCTCTTTGTCTCCTTTCTCTCAAGCTAACTTGAGTCAGCAGCCTTATTTGCTCCAGCCCAGGGACTTGGTTTATCTACTCTTTGTTAACGGGTCTGGCTGAGATCAGGAAGCCCCTTCCTCATGCTAAACCTGTGGCTTCCAGGTCAAGCTTCATTCATGCTGTTTATACCACATACTTGTTTCCTGCCTGGGCAAATTGGTTCCAGTTCTTCCAGGTCAGATGTATTCTGCTGTCTCCTGAGTCCTGGCTTGCGTTAACACCCAAAGCCCTGTGTCAGTGTCTTGTTGAGCCTCTAGAGGGGCATCTGTCTCAATGGTTGTTGCAAAACTTCACTATTCTCGGTCTCTAACTGTGGGTATCTATCTGTGGAATGAAGCCGTCCATAAATTCAATAATTTTTATTGGATACTTGTTGGAGGCAAGGAGCATTGTACTCTGATGGGAGCTGGGAATACAATGTTAGTTAAGATAGCCATGGTTTCTGCCCTCATGGTTCTTATAGTCTAATGTGAACTTACACAGACCGCCTGCTCCAAGGAGGGGCCAGCTTTTATTCACTAACATGAACTGTACACAGAAAGTATTGAATAAGTACATGTGTGTATGTTAGTGTGTGGGAAGCAAGATTAGAAGTAGGGAGGCTAGAGTTATCACAATTGTATAGGTGAAAAAATTGTATAGGTTAGATAGTATTTTGACTGCAATGGAAATAGTGAGAAGTGATAATTTGAAGGTAGAGCAAATAGGCCGGGCTAATGGGTTTGTTATGGGGTGTGAGAGACATAGAGGAAGCGGTGAAGACCCATTTGTTTTTGACCTGAGCCACTGAATGAATGGTTGAGCTATTTACTGAGATGAGGAGATGGAAGATGTGTTCATGGGAACCAGGAGTTTAGTTTTTGTCATGTAACATTTGATTTTCCTACTGAACACATTGAGTAAAGATGTTGAGATGTCAACTAAATACACGAGTTTGGAGTTCAGGGGAGAGGTCCAGTCTGGAGATAAAATTTTGAGAATTATCAATGTGTGGATACACTTAAAGAGATGGGTCTGGATAATAACACCTTGAGAGAAAGAGTCTTAATAGAGAAGAGGATCAAAGGTACTGCCCTGGGACAGTCCAACATTTAGATCCTGGGAGAAGGAAGAAGAGCCAGCATCGGTAACTTAGAAGGTCCAGCCAGGAGGTAGGAGAGAAACCACTAGTGCTCTGTATCCCTGTAGGCAAAGAAAATGTCTCAAGGAGGAGAGAGTGAGTACCTGGGTCATAAGCTATTGAGGGGTTAAGTAAGATGAAAACTGAGAATTGGCTACTGGTTTGGCCACAAGGTGACCTTGACAAGTGTGGTCTGATTGGATCTGGTTGAGGAGAAAATGATGGGTGAAGAAGGATGGGCACCAAATGTAAATATCCCTTTTGGAGTTTTACTACAAAGGGAGTAGAGAACTGGGAGTGAGATGGGTATGTGGGGTCAAGTAAAATTTTCTAAAATGGGAAACATTACAGTATGATTGTAAGTTGATGGGAATGATCAGAGAGAGAGAGAGAGATCTGAGGATGCAGGTGAAAAAGGAATTACTACAGTATGAAAGTCCTTGAGTAGCTGAAGAAATGGAATCCAGTGCACAGGTCGAGGGAGAAGGGCCAACAAGAGAGAAACCAGAGCAGAGAAGAATAGACACAGATAAATGTGCAGATGTGGTGGTGGGAAGCTGAGGATATTTCTTCAGAGGGCTTTGATATTCTTAGTATCAATAAAACAAGAAATAAGAAGCAGGGTCAGCAGTTGAATTCAGGTAAAGGGTTGAAGGTATTGAAGATTTGAGGAAAGAGGAGGAGAAGTAAAATAAACCTCTTGGAGAATAAGAGAGTGAGCTGATAAGGAAAATATAGTAGGATTGCTGAGCAGTGCTAAGAACCCATTGAGGCTTGTGGTCATAAATTTAAGTGAGACCAATCATGGTTGCAGATGGTAAAAAAAGTAGTAGGGACAATGGATTAGAGATGCTGGTGGGGTCAAATCATTGTTGGAATCAAGATACTGGAGGCAATGAGTTGGAACAATAGAGATTGGTGGTCAGAGAGGGATGCTTGAAATTGAGATCTGGGAGGCGGAACATTTATTTCTGATGAAAACGACCTGGACATGATCATGTTTCTAGGCGACTGAAGTGGGATGGAAGAATAGGTTTCTGGAGGGGAGAAAGTCAAGGAACTGAGAGGCCAGAGCTTTCCAGAGGTGGAATATACAAGGGATCTTATTGGTAATTTGTCATAAGTTCTAGAGGGCAACTGGAAGGGTTTGGAAGGTTGAGAAAGGGAGAAGGATTGAACAGGTTAGGGAACATTCAGAGCCATATGGTGATAAGAATTCAGGTGATGAGCAATGACTAAGAAGGCTTGGATTTCTTATGGAGGCTGAAGGAAACAGGATTGAGAGGTCCTCATAGTCTCCTCAGGGGAGATGAATAGGCTGTTCTCATTCTATTATTTTAGCTTCTTTCTTGGGACCAGTCTCTCAGGTGCTCTTGCATTATAGCCTTTGCCATTGTTCAGAATGTTCTTTCCATCTTCTGCATCTGCTGAATCCTCAGCTCCCTTCTTATCTTGCTCCGATCATCCCAGACCAAGGATAATCTCAGTTCTTCTAGCACTTACAGTCACATTTGATACTTAACATATAATACTGTTCTGTTCCTCCTGGAAAAGTGGTACAGATGAAACGGTTTGCAGGGCAGAAATAGAGACACAGATGTAGAGAACAAACGTATGGACACCAAGGGGGGAAAGTGGTGGGGGTGTGTGGCGGTGTGATGAATTGGGAGATTGGGATTGACATGTATACACTAATATGTATAAAATGGATAACTAATAACAACCTGCTGTATAAAAAAGTAAGTAAAATAAAATTCAAAAAAAATACTTTTCTGTTCCTTAGTTATCTTTTTATCATGTTTCCTGTCATCTCTATATGTATCTTTCACCTCTTAATATGGCTTGGCAAATGTCAATGAATATTGGTTGATTTTTCATGAAAGAGGCTAACATCTTCCAGAAATTATATGGGTAAGCTGGGGAAATGGTAAAGGAAAATTTAATTTAAATTTTTGCAGCAAATTTTTCAAATGTTAACAGTGTAAGGACACTTTATTTATTTATTTATTTTTGCGGTACACGGGCCTCTCACTGCTGTGGCCTCTCCCGTTGCGGAGCACAGGCTCCGGACGCGCAGGCTCAGCGGCCATGGCTCACGGGCCTAGCCGCTCCGCGGCATGTGGGATCTTCCCGGACTGGGGCACGAACCCGTGTCCCCTGCATCGGCAGGCGGACTCTCAACCACTGCGCCACCAGGGAAGCCCAGGACACTTTAAAAGAAAAAAAAAAATTCTTAAGCATCTCTGGAAATGAATTTCCCACTTCGAAAAACATCAACTTTAGAAAAAAGTCTTTTATTGTGGGAAAGTCTATTGGTTGTTGTTGTTTTTTTAAATTAATTTATTTATGTTGGCTGCATTGGGTCTTCGTTGCTGCGCGCGGGCTTCCTCTAGTTTCAGTGAGCGGGGGCTACTCTGTTGCGGAGCACGGGCTCTAGGCAGGCGGGCTTCAGTAGTTGTGGAACGTGGGCTCAGTAGTTGTGGCTCATGGGCTCTAGAGCGCAGGCTCAGTAGTTGTGGTACACGGGCTTAGCTGCTCCGTAGCATGTGGGATCTTCCCGGACCAGGGCTCGAACCCATGTCCCCTGCATTGGCAGGTGGATTCTTAACCACTGCACCACCAGGGAAGTCCAGTCTATTGGTTTTTAATTATCCCTGTCCTCCTCCCCACCAAAAGAGGGTAAATGGTGCTTTTTAATATTACCATTAAAACAAAAATACAAAATGAAAACAACTTTCTTATTGAAATTATTACCGAATTCTAAAGACTATGTCTGCGGGACCTAGTTGAGGCACTCTCCTCCTTAGATTACATGGTAAAAAACATTGGGTGAGTAACCTAAAGAAATGTTATAGCAGGTAATTTTAACAAATACGTGGAACTATCCATTTGCAAAATATGTTAGGAAATAAATTTTATAGGGCCAAACTTATAACAAGGGCTTGCCCAGAGAGAGTGTTCAATAAAAGGTAATAATAATAACATTAATAACAGAAGATCAATAACAATAGCAATAATAATTTTTAAATTTTGGTGTTTTTACAAGTGGAGTTTCAGCATTTCTTATATTTGTTAAATGAAGGTAATAAGATTTGTAACATTCACAGATGCTAATATATGTCCTGGGTCCTCCTGGTTTTTTTTTGGTCCCCCTGTCACAAAACAACGTTTTTGATTTTTTCTCTTCTCCAGGCCAAAACAAAAGTTCTCTGCAGGGCAGCTATGGAGGTGGGGGCCAGGATGAAGCCTTCCCTGTGGAATCCCTGCTCCTGAGGCAGGGAGAGCAGAGGCTCTGCCACATCCCCTACGGAGCTAAGACCACAGGGAACTCAGGGGAGGTTGCTGTTCCTTTGAAATGGTGTGAGGTTTCCTGCATTGTCAGTAGACCCGCTGAGGGGGAAATTAAAGGGGCATTGTGGAAACTGCCATTGGAGGCTCTGCACAGGCACAGGAAATGACAAGTGTGCAGGAACTCGGGCTTACTGTAAGGGAATTTGCTTTGGATTTTTATTTCCAAATTCTCTGAGGAATCCACCAGCCTGAATCAGGTGTCTGTTTTGGGCTCTGCTCTGCAAACGGGTTCACCTGACAGTATCTTTTCCTCATTAATTTGAAGTTTGCTGGCCACAAATATTATCAGTGAAAACCATATTCTAATCTTGGATATAGATATAGAAAATGTGGCTTTAGATTATGGCCTTAGGTTATGGTGATATATAAGACACCTACAGGTATGAATTGGAATCTTTATAGGCAAATTTTAGAAATAAGGTACTAAATCTGTCTGTAATAATAGGTCAACCGAGCAGAAAATAGGAGCACAGGCTGTAGTTTGTAGACCAGTATCCTGTCACAACAATTTTGGAACATTTGGTTCTTGTTCTGTCACACATTCTTAAGAGTAGTTACGCAACTGCCTCCAAGATGTTGGCTGTTTCAGACAAACTTTGAAGTTAGCGTCCCTTTGCCTCTCTTTCTTGGGTGAAAGGAATCGATTTTTATGTGGTGGTCGAGGGTCATCTTTCTCCTCAACAAACTTTATCTTTTGAAACTTTTAAAGAATTGAGCTTTAAAAAGATAAGACTCTCCTCTGAGGGAAAGAGGGCTCATTTTCACCTGTGGAGCACAAAGTGTAGGTTCAGGGTGGACTCTGGAGTCACAGCCAAGTCACATCCTCATTCTAATCTGTAGAATGAGGATGATAGAGCTGTTATAGGGTTTAATGAGTTAGGATTTGTAAAGTGCAAAGCATATGCAGTACTATATGAGGACTTGTTGAAAAAGAAAAACAACCAGATGATTTTCTAATGATACAGTCTTTTAGAACTTTGAGGTGTTTGCTTCTGTAAGGAACACAAACAGGTTATTATGAATTTGTTCAGCTGTCTGCTAATCAACAGAATCTGGGGACATGCCACTGTCATAAAGAAGTGGTCCACACCTATAGGAAGGGTGGTTCCTTGCAAGAAACACAGCCTCAGAGAATTTGACGCTCTGCTGTCAAACGTTTTTATGCAAGTGAGATAGAGTGCATCTCTTTATCTCACCCCCCTGCTTGCAATTCTTTTTGAAAAAATTTGGAACGAATGACCAAGATACCACCTTGAACCAAAGAAAGTTTGTATCTTATGGTAACAAATACTGTAACTTGAACAAAGTCCTAATTTGTAAGAGACCAATGAAAGGAGAGGATTCATTCCCCCTAGAAATCAGTTAATATTGCATTATTAAAATGTAGGGGAAACCCCTTTTCTAGAGCTTTGCTGGGGAAGCAGAATTTTTAGTTTGTTTTAAACCTTTGCCCTATGCTTCAGGTGTCTGTATTTCTGCAAATAATATCACATTATTAGTGTAAAGATTTAGAGAAAACACCTATGTAGACATTGTTGGTTTTCGCAAATACTGATATAATTTCTTGTGTTTTTCCGTATCATCTACAGAAAATAATTAAATAGCCCTAAATTTTAAAGATGTTTTGAGAAAAAAAAATCCCAGCCAACCAAACAAACCCCCCAAACCTTTCATTTTGCCAGTAATGTAAAGCTTTTGATGACAGGTGGTATGTCCTGTTGGTTGAAGACTTGGGCTCAGAGCTAGATGGATGTGGGTTTGAATCCTGACTTTCTCACTTATTAGCTGTACTATCTTAGCAAGTTGTAAGGCCTTCAGTATATAGGTAGGTTTCTACATAGGCCTCAGTTTGTATACAGCCTTATAGGGCTGTGAGAAGTAAATGTGTTCATATGTATAGAATGTTTAGAACTCTGCCTGGCACAGAGTAAGTATTCACTGTTGAGTTACACATAACTGGTTACACTATTGAGAATCTGACTGCTGTGAACAGTTACTTCATCACTCTTTAAAGACAAGACACTGTTAAGTTATCTAGGACTTGGTCTTTCTCTCTCTTCTTCTATGCCATTTTATTTAGAAATTAAAAAGCCTTAACATGATTGATATGTTTAAATGTAGGATTAAATATCCAAATACAGCTCACGTGTTCATGTCTGCTCTTGAAACTAAAACTTGACAATTTGAGGCTCGAATACTATGTCATTTGAGTCTATGAGAACTCTAAGGCCTTGAATCTAGAGAGACTGTATCACAGCTGAGGCTAACTCTACCTAGACTCTTGCTCCAACAGGGCATTATGCCTATGGGTTTCTCCAAGGCCTCACTCAAGCCTCTCACACAGTAGGTGTTCAATAAATATTGGTAAGGAATGAATTGTTCATTTTAGAGATTTTTGCAAGAATCCAGTTGATCAATAATGATTTGACTTTTGTCAAACTATCTCCAACTGGGTGAGTTCTGTATGTATAGGTACAAGCGAAAAAGGAGGAGAAACACTTCCTCTTCTCTCCAAGTACGGAAACCCAGTAACTTTCCAAATAATAATACTGTGTAAGTAATAATATCAGAAACCTCCCCATTCTACTCTCCAACGTTTTGAAGGCCTAGGACCATAACATTTTAGGACTGGAAGAGGTCTCCTAGGCCAAGCTCCTGATTTTACAGAGGAGAAAACAGACTTGGAGAGTTTAAGCCGATCGTCCAAGGTTCCACAGTTAGTCGAAGGGCAGAGTCAGGACTGGAAGTCTGGTCTCTGAAACCTGTCAGCCCAGAGTCATTTCATCAGCCTCTTGGTAAAACAGTGCCCTTTGATTTAAGCATACCTTTTAATAGACAAACCGGGTGTAAAAAAGGAGTATCAAAGTGGTGTACTGATGACAGCATTCGTCAACTCTTGCAGCGACCAGTTCACCGGCGCATGTATGCAGGGAGTTGCACGCAGCCAACACCTTCGCTTATATCGCGCCAACCTTAGGGTAATGCCAGTAACGCCGATCTGATTCCTTTATTTGTATTCATTTACTTAGCGAGCGGGGGCAATGGCTGGGTAATGCACTCTCACCTGTTAAAGAGGAGGAGGCAAGACCCACCATCAGAGCGCATCTTGAGAGAGCAAACAGCATCGGAGGTGGGAAGACAACCAGGGGCAGAATGAATGTGTACGTGGGGACTTTTGCTAGCGGGTGGGCAAGAGGGCGTGATCAGATTACTGGAGGTTTTAGAATTTTTAGATCAAGACGGAGGGAACCAAATAACCCAACTAACTCTTCCAGAGAGCCCTGAAAAGTTGGAAGGACCTAGTTTAAGGAAGGGAATCCCTGCAGCTCGCGCCCACGTTCCACCCCACCACCTCCCGCCCCAATCCGGCTCTTCCCCGACGACTGGGACCCCCACCCGACGCCCCAGCCCGGGCGCACAGCAGCCCAGCAGTTCCCGGTACTCCTCTCCTCTCCCTCCCTCCGCGGTCCGAAGGGAAAGGCGAGCAGTGGCAGCGCTCGGGGTTCATCCGTCAGCCTGAGAGGAAAAGGGGGAGGAGAGAGAGAGGAGGCGGGCGGCGGGAGGAGGAGTTTCTCGGTGGCCCGGAGCTCCCGGGGGGACCGCGGAGGAGGAGCGCCCTTCCCCCCGCACGCTGATTGCTGTGGCGTCCTGCCCGTCCCCGCCCGCTTGTGTGAGGGGGAGCGAGTGCGCTGGGCCGGCCCGATGGGGGTAATCGAGGGTTTCGGGGACGCCGAGCGGCGCTTTCCTCTTCCCAGTGAGTGAGGGAGGGAAGTCAGCGGCTCTCGTGCCCGGCCACTTTCCCTGCGCGATTCCCTGAGCTCCCTGCAGGAGGAGAAAGTCCCCGGCGGGTCCGGATGGCGTAGTTGCGCCGCGGCGCAGCAGCTGCCGGAGCTCGCCGCCGCCGGGCGCGGGGCGGGGAAACTTCGCTCTGCTTTCCTCCAGCTTGTGGCGGGTGGATCTCCGCTTGACACATCGCCTCCAAGGTACGCGCCGGCTCGGCCCCGCGGCACTGCCGCCGGCGCCGGGACGCCCTTGGCCGCACCGCTAGCCCAGCACCCGTTCCGGCCGAGGGCTCTGCAGGCTGCGTGGTGCCTGTCGGCGTTGCGCGGAGGTCCGCGCCTGTTTCCCGGCCGGGGGTCGCTCCGGCCGCCCGGACCCCCGGGCTTGTGGGGGCGGCGTTGGTCTGTTAGTGTTTACACTCTGAGGTGCGTGGGCAGCGGCCGCCCCGGGGTGGGCAGTGCTCGGGGCGCTGCACTGTGCTGGCGAAGACATCTACTCCGCGCCTGCCCTCACTCTTCCTTTCCGCGGTTTCTTCTGACCTCCGCGGGGCGCGCTGGCCACTTCCCACTGCGCTCTTGACAGCGTCGGTGGGAGAGATTTGTTGTGGGTTTGCACGCAGTTGCCGTTGCATAGGCTGAGGCCCCGGGACTCGAGCACCGACGTGAGCTACGCTCCATGCGGGCCGCGCCCTCGGGGTGCTGTGCTGGAGGCGCCGAGCGGTGCAGCTCGGAGCCCCGCAGAGAATCCTCCTTCCCGCGTTAACTTACTAGCCACCTTAGCCAGTTTATTTGGTTAGAATACGCTGGAAACTTGGACTGTTGCTGGGAGAATCTTCTTGCAGTCTTGTTCTTATTAGGGCGTTTGCCCCACTTTCCAGAATCATTTAGTGTAGGGAACCGGCTTGTCAAGCTTGAATTACCTTGACAGAGTAGAACTTAATGTGCCTACAAAAAGAGCTGAGAGAAATGGGAATTTCTCTTAGCTGTGAAATGGGAATAATAACAGTATTGGCCTCATAAGGTTACTGTGAGGATTGAATGATTTAAAATATATAAAGTACTAGAGCAGTGCCCGGCGCCAGGCAAGCGCTGCATGGCTATTAGCGGTGCTTGTCCTGAGCCCAGTGGGGACGAGAAGAGCAGGGGGGGTACCGGATGGTAGGGATGACAGACTGAGATAGGGAACCAGGCTTTTTCTGAACTCCGCATCCCTTCCAAGAGAAGAAAGCGAGCGGTTTGGGAGGAGAGAAGTCTCTACAAGTAGCAAAGCACATGTCAAGACCTTTTAATTTTTCTGAAATGGTACTTTAGATTGCGAACAGGTACTTCAGTGTGAAATTAGCTACTAATTTCCGGTAATAATAATAGCTCACGTTTATTGGGCTCAAACACTGTGCCAGACATTCTCCTAATACTTAGGGCACTTAATAGTTACACCAACCCTCTGGAAAAAGCACTATTAATAGCCCTATTTTACAGGTAAGGCACTAGAGGTTAGTTACTTGCCCAAGTTATTACACAACTGTTAGTTCTGTCTGACTCCAGGGCTAGCTTAGTCACTCAGCAGAGAGCAGCAAGTGCAGTCAGATTTGTGTGCATTGAGTCCAGGCGTCTTCTCCCGTCCTTCAGCTTCCCATTTGAGTTGAACACAAATCTCTTGAAACACAAATCAGGTATCTGTGATTAATTTAGGTGATCTGCCCAGGGGGCCGCCAAATTACAGCTCCTCTGAAAGTGACTCCAAGTAATTATACATAGAACTCTGATTTGTATTAATTAATTCGGATCTTTAAGCTTCATTTCTTTTATTAATTCTCCGGACATCGTTGGTCAGTGTTACATGGCTTCCTTAGGAAACAGCTTGGGGTTGGCACAGGAGGCAGGGAAATAATTCTTACCCCCTTAAGGGCTATTAAAATGAAATTGATTTCATGCCATTGTGTCAGCTAAAGGATGTTGCTCTGTTTCTTGATGTTCTCTGCTTTTGGCTTTAATTCTGCATTGTTTAGTGTTTCAAGGCTTCAGCATGTTTTCAGCTCTTCAGTTTGTCTTTGTCATTTGTCAACTTTAATTTTTCCTGTTTTGATGGAATCTGACCATTACATAGCAGCTTTGCTTAACAACTGTTGATCCAGCTCATGTTTTTAAACATAAAAATCACCAACTTACTTTTGAACCCCAGCACTTCAAAGGCAACCCCTGGGGAATTCAGTGTTATGTTGAATATTAACCAATAGGGGGAGCATAACACACTATGTATTGATGTCCGTTAGGCACCTAAACCAGTTTTTAGAGTATTAAACATACATTTCAGGAATGGACAATGTTGTGGCTTTATCTAGCAAAATAACCAAGTTGCCTTCCGAGTTGACTGTGGAGAACTGGGTTTAATTTCAACTGATTACTGTTAAGAATGACCTTGAGGACAGGGCCTACATGTTGGATATATGTCAAGAACTCTCTGGTGTGCAGACAGATATTAAGTACACACACAGTTTATTGCCATTTGTTTTCCTTAAGAGGCATATGTAAAATAATTTTGTGTACTTTGAATGATATTTCAGATTATCTAGGAGAACTGGGAGTCTGGAGAGATCCATTGTGAATCCTTTTGTAACGATGCTCATTTGTCTTTTGTAGAAAACTGGATATATAGTGAATTTGTTCTCAGGGAGGTTGGTGTACTCACAATCCTGTCATTATCATTTTTCATTAACATCTGAGTGCAAGACAATAAGGGATTGTTATGCTGAGTAACAGCATTTCTATTCCAGTGCATTTTTCAGAGGCTTGTATTTTAGTATGGCAATAGTTCAGAAGTATCATATTTGTTTAGTATAGATGCACTGTGTCTATAGATAAATATATAAACCATATTTAGGAATTAACATGCTTGCAAAAACAGTTAAACTGACTTTTAAAGAAGGTTTTCAATCTTTGTCTGAATTTTGTAGGCCAGTTTCCTTTCTTGTTTCTTGAGTACCAGGTAGTAGGGACTTAACTTTATTTACCAAGTTAGGGGTCAGGTGGATCCTATTTTAGTTTATTTTTTATAATTCGTTCTCTTTTGTTTACTTATTTATTTATTTATTTTTGGCTGCGTTGGGTCTTTGTTGCGGTGCGTGGTCTTCTCACTGCGGTGGCTTCTCCTGTTGAGGAGCACGGGCTCTAGAGCGCAGCCTCAGTAGCTGTGGCGCACAGGCTTAGTTGCTCCGCAGCACGTGGGATCCTCCCAGACCAGGGCTCGAACCCGCGTCCCCTGCATTGGCAGGCGGATTCCTAACCATTGCGCCACCAGGGAAGTGCGTGGATCCTATTTTAAAATACCTTTCAAATTTAGTTCTTTCTTTCTAAATCTCAGCATTGCAGTTACACTTCAGAGTAGCATTTTGTTTAGAGTCTAATTTAGTCTTCCAGGGTCTCATCTAATTTACTTATTCAGCAAACATTTATCAGGCCCCAACTCCCTAATAGGCTTAAGGTTCCTGGTGTTGGAGTTTGGCAAATTAACCATCCTTTTTCAGTCCTCTGATAGCAGGAGGCCTTAAGGCTTCCTAGGGCTTAGGAAAGCCTATACACATTGACAAAATTTTTTGCTTAAAGAGAACTATTGTCCCATTCTTTTGAAGACTCAAAGGAATTAATCTTTCCTTTTTGCATGCAAACTTGATTGTATCTTGTAAAAGTCAGGTGACGCTTGCTTTTCTGAGGGCCTACTCTGGGCCCAAGTGCCTAGGGAACTCAAATGTCCTTTGAGTACTAAGAAGGTGATCTCTGCTGACTTCTTTAGTACCTAAGTGATGACCAATTTCTTGGGATCATAAATTTGTGGAAATTCTTGACTTTACATCTTAAGCTTAACAGACAGAACCGTTAAAATTTAGAGGATGACTGCTAACTGTTAACATTGCTGTAATATTTTTCCTGGATGAATTTGCTCTGTGGTCATTTAAAATTACCCCTGTTCTTGATAATCCATTTTGAAAATGTATTTTTTTCTTCTTTCAGTGCTATAGGACAAAAACTAATTATAATCGTCAGGTTCATTAGTTAATGAGGACAGTCTTCGTTTTTTTCTTTTTTTTTTTTTACTCAACAGTTATTTTGAAAATGATTTTATCACTGTTTCAGTCTGTCCACTGGAGTGTTTTTCTTATGTTTTTCAACTTCTTTTGAAATTTTGAAACTTAAAAAATGTTAACTACTTTTTGAACTTTTCATGACTCAAGTTACATAATGTTTTTAAGGGTCTTTAACTTAAAAGCAATCTTATATTGCCTTTAGAAACATGGATAGTTTGGAATATAAAAGAGTGAATCTAAGGCATTTGTGGCTTTGGAAGAAAATTACTGCACCAAGATTCATGGCAGTAATTTCTCTGGTTCCACATCTTCAGAGTAACACTTGGAATGATAGCATTGTCTTTTTGTAGCATTTCATAAAACACAAGCTTTTGCTAATTTGTTTGGTTTCTAGTAAAGCAGAAATAAACACAGCTTGGAAGTGCCTTAAAAAAAGGATTTGGGTCCATTTCCTGGGCTCTGTCCACTTCTAGATTTCTTTTATATCTTTTGAAATAGCACATTTGTTTGTTAACTGACATTGAGATTTATTTTCTCCACAGTTTTAAGATTTAGCACAGATTTCTGAGCATTCTTCCTTCTCTTAGGGAGAAATTTTTATTTCTCAACCAAGATGTGTGCAGTATTTAATGTTTGAAGCAACATTCATAAAATTTCTGTGTTGAGGCCCCTCTTATTTGGACTGTATTTTACTCGTTTTATTCTTCAGTTTTCCAGGCCAAACAGCAAGACTTAATAGGCTGACAAATAGGGGTATAAGGGATGGAGACCATATTTAAAATTGAGATTATCCCTGAAGGTCTGAAACATGGGCTCCAGAAGCACACCTTTAGGCTATCCTGATATCTCCTTTTTAAGATAATTATAGGAAGAAAAAGATTAAAGTCTGTTCTTAGTGCTGGTAATTCCTTTAATGCGGAAATCTTCAAGTCTGGGAAGAGGACTCAGAGTGATATAAAAGTTCATTTTTAGGATTTAATGTTAAATTGTTGCCACAGTAATAATTTAGAATCAAGTCTGAAGTGTTTGCTCTGTCTTCACGTTAAGGAAAAGGATGGTAATCCAGAAGCATATACTTTCCCTACCTCTAGGACACTGGGCTCTGGGAGAAAGGGGACTTAAGAATTCCGTGCTGTTTGCAGAAGAAGGAAGAATTGGGTGCTGTTTGTTATGTCCTTCCAAGCACATAATTCATTTTTCTGGTACATGCTGAAGGTCAGGTTTTTGTTTGAATTTGCAGATGGACCATTTGTAAAAACACATTCAAGCTGATTAGTCCCTGAAAAAAAATGATCTTTAGAAAATAGTCTTTACAGATCCTAGTCCTTGAGTTTTCCTGTGATCAGATTGCCCTGGGAGAAGCTCTGGAGTTTACAGGCATGATGACTAACCACCAGTGATGGGTAAGAACACCAAGTGGACCAGGTGGAGGGTCTAGCAGAACTTGGAGTTCTTTTTTTAAAATTCTTATTATACTATTTTATTAATGGAAACTTGATGAATACTTAATTTCATTTGGTGTGTGAAAAGATTCCCTTTTGGGAGTATAATTCAGTTAGCGTTGTTAGTAATTTATGTGTTTTGACATATGAAATTGGTCACTGGATGCAAAAATACACTGGTGGCTATTTGAAAATTTCATTTCATAATTAACTGCATGATGATTGCTGGAGCAGAATGTTGCTTTTTTTTTTTAATACTTGGAAGGTTATTTGGGGTGAAATACTTAGATTCCAGTCTCAGAACCCTGTGTTCATGTGGTACTCTAAGTACTTTTGTGTGATACTCCCTGTGTTGTTTTATCTCTTTTCTGTTTTATTTTCTTTAAAACAAAACATACTCAAACACAAAACTCTCCTTCTAAGTGTCCATAAAGAATAAACGTCTCATTTTGTTATATTCTACTTTGTGCAATTGGCTGGCACATGAAATTCAACTTCGAGGGAAAGCACCATTGACTCATTACATACATTTTGCATCACTGCAGTGTAAGGTCTTCCCTATGTGTGTGGGAGAAGTTTCTGATCTTCTAAATGGGCATGTTTACTATTGCTGGTCTATCTCTTTTTGTCAAAGCCTTTCTGAGCAGACATTCCTCTTAGTTTTCTTATTTTTGTGTCTTTATAGAGATAGTTACTTGTTGTGTATTCATAATATACCATGTGAATCATGAAAAAATATGTAGCACCTGCCTTTTTGTTTTGAGTCCATTATACTTATCCATTACAATGCTGTGCAGCCATTGGATGCATCATGTTTTTGATACAGGAGCCAGGGGAAGGATGACCTACTTGATACATTTCTTTTTTTTTTTTTGTACTTATGCCTTTTTCAGTTTGAGGCATCTTTATTTCATTATTATAGTGGCTGCTCTCTATGATATTCAAGGTTTTAATTTCATTCAGTGTGGGCAAACAGGGAGGTTTCATGTAGAGGCAGTTCTACTAAATAAAAACAAACAAAAAAACAAAACACACAAACAAAAAAAACACTTCCAGAAAGTATCGTATATAGATACGTTGTTGGGTAAGGCTTTGGTAATGTTCAAATGGGAGATAACTGAACACACAGCAGAGTCCCACTTAGCTTAACTGAGTAGGGAGGCTAGGAGAGAGAGGGGAGTGTCTAATTTATTAGGAGAAAATTCACTTTTGCATAATAATAAGCATTTAAATGTTTTCTTTGGAATTAATACATATTTCAAGTAGTTGTACAGGTAAGAGATTTGCAAAAGAAATTTTGCTAAGGTTGAGGTTCTGTAGTTGGCAACTCTTAACTCTGAAGATCCTGTTCTCTGAAGCCAGGAAAAAACAGCCTGTTTCCAATTATAAATCACAAAAATAGGGAAATTAGGCCAAGAAAAATGATCATTTGGGGGTTGGGTTGCTTTTTTTCAGAGGGTAAAGGAGAAAGGACCATAGATGCACATTAAAAAAAAATCTGCTAGTTATTCTGTTGGTTTTCAAATGTTTTTCAAGCATTCTGTATTGGAAATTAAGAATAGTTTTAGGATTAAAGACTCTTTCTCCTTCAGCTCCTTTTTGTTTCTCAGAGAGCAAACAGAAGAGCAGTTAAGCAGCTTCTGCTGAGACTGAGGGGCTTGGTCTCAGTGTTTTGGGACCCAGCTGGTATTACTTGTAAAGCCTTTTCCTGTCTGAATGGTGCCAGGTTATGGGCTTCCAGCATCATACCAGGTAGTTGATGCTATGGTTTTTTGTTATACTTTATACTGTGCTTTGAACGGAGATGTAGTCCCTGTGGATTAGCATTACTCTGCTCGGGGAGAAAGACTAGCGATGCTAGTGTGAGAAGAATCAGAGGTGAGAAGCCTAACTGGGAGTTGGATGATGTGTGGGTGAAGATATTGTCCTCAGCACTTGTCGGAAGCAACTAGCCTTTCTTAAATAAAGCCTGCTGCTAGTTTCAGGATTAGTGGTCCCATGAGACTCAGGTGTTAACTAAGAAATCTCCTTTCTACCGCCAGAAGATCACCACCAACAGATCCTAGTTCCTGTTTCTCACACCTTACACCTCCAGAGTGCTGAATAAAACTTTCCTGATGGTACAGAATCTTTGATAACAACGTAGTCTGTCGGGGCCAGTGGTGTGCAGCTATTGGCTCTCTTCTTCTCACCTCGGGTTAACAACTCGGCTTGCGGCAGGCCGGCTCCCACGCCCACTGCACCGTGACCCACGATGGGCGGGCGCCAGAAAAGGTGCTAAGTGCAAAATTCCGTGCTTGTTTTCAGTCAGCATCTTCATTGTCCTCTCTTTGGTGCATTTGCTGCTTTACTCTCCCCCACGTTTTATTACCTTGGTTTCCGGGAACTACTTGTCCTGGTTTTTCCCCATTTCCTGCCCGATCTGTCTTCAGTTTTCCTTCTCAGCGCTCGCTCCGTGCGTGTCGGCGTTCTCCAGCTCGCATCTGCCCTTTCCCTCCTCTCCTCGGTTGTTCAGTGGCTCATGTTTCCATGCCTCAGTGGCCACGTCTGTCCCAGTAACTCCCAGTTTTATACGCTATACCCTATTTCCAGCAGCTACCTGGCTATTCTGTAGGTTTTACTGTTAGAACTAAGTCCCAAACCCGACATACAATTTCTCTGTGGTCCCCAGTCTCAACTCCTTTATTTCCCATGTCATTAAGTGGCACCAGTTATCAAGCTAGGAGCCTCAGGCATACTCAGTTTCCTTTTGCTTACTTCCCCCAGCTGAATCACGCAAATCCCATGGTGTCTTACCTTTAGCAGATCTCAACTGGCATTTTCTTTTTTTCCCCCGAGTTCCAGGAGACTTTATTTATGGACACAGAAATTAGAATTTCATATAATTTTCAACTTATCATGATGTATTATTATTCCTTTGACTTTTCTCCATCATTTTAACATTGTAAACACCAATCTGAGCTCTAGAGTAGGAATTGGCAAAACAGACCTGTAGGTCAAACCCTGCAATTGACATTTTCTTCTCCATTTCCAAATCGTCATCTTACCTGGACTATTGCAGACGTATTCCAGTTGGTTTTCCAGGCTTTAGCATCTCTGTCTCAAATTGTTCATCCATTATGATTGGTACCTTCTAAAATACAGATCTGTGTTTTCCTTTCTTACGTTTTAAAAGTGTCTGCTGTTCCATTATCCTTGGCATGGGATATCTGGTTATTTACAATGTAGCTCAGCCTACTTTTTCAGCCATCATTCCTTCACTTCTTCTGTGAACCTCACTGTGCTCATACCAGACTCCTTATGGTTTCCAGAGCATGCTCTGTGCTCTCATGCCCTGTTTCTTTAGTACTGGTCTCTTCTCTGTCATCCCCTCCTTTCCCTCCTTCCTTGTGGCCCTCTGCTTACTCATCCAGGCTATCTCCATGGTCAGCTTTTCTGGTGAAGCTTCACATGGCTCTTCCCTGGCAGGTGGTTGGTTGCTTCCTCCCTGTATTTCTCTTGCAGCGTTTCTCCTGCTGCCTCGTGAGAACTTTCTCCTGCCAGATTGTAGACTTCTAGAGCAGGATTGAGTCTTACTATCTTTGTAACCTAGGTGTGTGGCATGGGCATGACATACATGTTGTCAAATTGAATTCTTCAACTTGGTTCCGTTTCTGTTAAAGCTTGGGGGAAATATCAAGTTTACAGCTGATATAAATTATAACTTTTTGTAGAAAAGACAAAGGAAATAATCAACTCAGAATCATAGAGTTTAGCATTAGATTGGGGCTTAGAAATAAGTCTCTTCAGGTCCCCCTGAAGAGGAGGACAACCAGGTACAGAGAGGTTAGGTGGTCTGCCCAAGACTGCACAGCTGGGAGTAGTGCTTCCCTCTGCAGTATGCTCCACCCAGTAGCCAGAATGGCCCTGATAAAACCTAAGTCAGATGCTGTTATTCCTCTGATTAAAACACTCTCTTGTTCCTGCCTTTCTCAGAGTAAAAACCCAAATCCTTATAATGATCCATAAAGCCCTATACAACCAGCCGGTGACTCCCTTGCCCGTGACCTCTTTGACCTCACTCCTCTGCTTTCTGGCTTGTTTACTCTGCTCCAGCTGCTTGACCTGCTTTACCTTCCTCATACTAGACGCACTCTGTCAGGGCCTTTGCATGTACTGTTTTCTTTGCTTGGAATGTTTTTCTCCCAAATATCTACAGAGCTCATTTCTTTTTTTTTTGAATTTAATTTAATTTATTTTTTTATACAGCAGGTTCTTATTAGTCATCCATTTTATACACATCAGTGTATACATGTCAATCCCAATCTCCCAATTCATCATACCACCCCCACCCCCACCCCCAGCCGCTTTCCCCCCTTGGTGTCCATACATTTGTTCTCTACATCTGTGTCTCAATTTCTGTCCTGCAGACCGATTCATCTGTACCGTTTTTCTAGGTTCCACATATATGCGTTAATATACGATATTTGTTTTTCTTTTTCTGACTTACTTCACTCTGTATGACAGTCTCTAGATCCATCCACATTTCTAGAAATGACCCAATTTCATTCCTTTTTATGGCTGAGTAATATTCCATTGTATGTACGTACCACATCTTCTTTATCCAGTGGTCTGTCGATGGGCATGTAGGTTGCTTCCATGTCCTGGCTATTGTAAATAGTGCTGCAATGAACATTGGGGTGCATGTGTCTTTTGAATTATGGTTTTCTACAGAGCTCATTTCTGGTAGGTCCTTACTCAAAACAAAAAAAACAAAGACTCCCAAATACTTCCTTTCTCTCTTCTCTGCTTTATTTGTTTTCTTAGCATTTATCTCTACCTCATGTATAATTATATATCTTGTTTATAGTCGGTCCCCCCTGACTAGAATGTATGCCCCACAAGGGCAGGGATTTTTATATGTTTTATTCCCTGTTGAATCCTCACACCTAGAAGAGTCCTGCACTGACTGAGCAGGCACTAGATAAATATTTGTTGGATGAATAAATAAATGAGAAGAAGCAAGATTTGTGGATTTCTTATAAATCCAGTTAAATGTACATTTATGGCATTAAAAAGGGAAAACCATCAGATATGTCTAGAAGGAGAATCTGATTTTTAAAAAGCCTCATTCTAGACCTGTCAGACTAGAGCACTGACCTCTTTGTCTGACTTGATCTTTAATTGTCTGACTTGAAGCAGCAACCATGGGTTCTCCTCAGCCTTAAAAGTGGTTTGGGAAGACTCCCATTTTACCTCTAAAAGGCTAGGGCTTGCTGTGGTTTCTCTCTGCCTGTGGTTTGCCCTTTAGCCCATCGGACTGCAAAGATGAAAATTAAACACAGCATTAAAGAAAAGAGCTGGGGGAGAGGGTATGGGGCAGAGGAGCAGAATTTCCTTGTGGCCCTGACATCTTCCCTTGTCTCTGGGCCCATCTACAGGGCTGCTCACCGGACCTTCTAGAGTTGCTATGGGGCTGTGCTCTAAGGAACCGTCTGGAGACTGCCAGGCCAGACTCTTAAGTTTTGCTTTGATGTTCTTATTTCTTTGAAAAGAAATGTTTAGTTTAGACAAAAAGGACATTGGAGAAAGGATTTTTTAAAAATTAAATTACTGTCTTAATTTTGCAGAGAGGTTTTAACCCTTTTCAAGACAGCAGTTGAAATGACCACTTGTGGACTTCCCTGGCGGTCCAGTGGCTAAGACCTCCGCGCTTCCACTGCAGGGGACACGGGTTCCAACCCTGGCTGGGGAAGTTCCACATGCCGTGAGGTGCGGCCAAAAGGAAAAAAAAAAAAAAGAGAAACTACCACTTGCTTTTCTCAGTAGTGCTGGTGGGGATCTGGTCCTTTGAAACCAATGACTTAAATCCAAGGGGTGGTAAATTATACTTCTGAAGAAGCATCCAGTTCTTGCGGGTGGGGGTTAGGTTGGGTGTAGAGCTCATTTATGTTAGTGTAACAGTGATGGTAGAGGCATTTGCCCCCATCTCTTTTTGTGATAACATCAGTATGGTTCCTACAGAGCCCTCCTCATCAGGACAGGAAGCCCAGCCAAGGAAGTCAAAGACTTAGTAGGATGTTATTGACCATGTACAAAATTGCAGCATAATTTAACCCTGGGATTCAAAACCATCAAATTGAAAGTAAATTGTCTTGAATGGAGCTGTTGTCAATGACCTAGTTAAAAATCAAAGCTACCATTTCCTGAACCCTAAGAACATATGAGGTATTAAGTGCTTTATATGTTATTAACTTACTTAATCCTCATAACAACCCCATTAGGGAAATAGAATAATTATCTCTGCTTTATTGAGGAGGCATGGAGGTGTTTATTGAGTTGCCCACAGTTACACCACTGGAAAGAGGCAGGGCAGAGGTTTGAACCCAGGTAGGCTGGGTCCCCACCCTTTCCACTATACTATACTGTAGTCTGCTCCCAGAACACACCAAGCATGCTGTCAGTGCAGGGCCTTTGCACTTGCTATCCCCACTGCCTCGGATGCTTTTCCTTCAGATATTCATAGCTCTGCCTCTCATCACTGTGCTCAAATGTCACCTCATCTGAGAGTCCTTCTAAAAAGGGTTCTGGTCACCGATCCCACTTTGGGGGAGTTTGTTCCCTCCACACCACCAAGCAATTCTCAGACACTGGCAGGGTGTCTAAGAATTCAGCTCAGCTCTGACGCTATCTACTGTCCACCCAGAGATAGCATCATCTTCCACAGGTTAAGGACTCAAAGACCACTGTCCACTTCATTCACCAGTCAAAAGCCCAGGTTATTACCTGGGATTTTGACCCACTGGCTGCAGATTGGAGGTTCCCAGGACCTCCTCCTTGGACTTCAGACACCAGTCCCAGTCGCAGGTCCACATTGTTACCTGTACTTCTGACCAGGCTGGCTATAAAGCAGAGATTCCCATGACCCCACCTTGGATTTGATTAGTTTGCTAAGAGCAGCTCACAGAACTCAGAGAAACATTTTACTTATTAGATCACCACTTTATTATAAAAGGATATAAGTCAGGAACAGCCAGATGAAAGAGAGGCATAGGGCAAAGTATGTGGGAAAGGGGCACAGAGCTTCCATACCCTCTTCAGGTGCCCCACTCTCCCAGCACCTCCATGTGTTCACCAACCAGAAGCTCTCTGGACCTTCCTTGTCCTTCTGGGTTCTTATGGAAGCTTCTTCACATAGGCACAATTGATCAAATCATTGGCCACTGGTAATCTCCCGAGGATGGGTAGGGGTAGGGGGTGGGACTGAAATTTCCAATCCTCTAATCACATGGTTCTCCTGACAGCCACCCCCCATCTTTAGGTGGGGTCTAAAACTGACCTCATTAACATAACAAAAGACACCTTTATCTCTCTTGTCACTTAGGAAATTCCAAAGGTTTTAAGAGCTTTGTGCCAGAAACAGGATGAAGACCAAATACATATTTCTTATAAATCACAATATCACACGTTCCCTGACCACCCTATCTAAGATACCATTTCTCCTCTCATCATTCTTTCTCTTTAACCTGCTTTATTTTTCCTTCACAGGATTTACCACCATTTGACACATTACATATTGTCTGTCCCTCATTAGAAGGTAAACTCCATGAAAACAGTGTCATGTTTAGTTCACTGCTGTGTCCCCAGCTCCCTGAACAGTGCCTGGCACATGGTAGGTGCTAATAAATAATGAATGAAAATAAAATAAATAAAATAAAATAAAATAAAAATAAATAAATAAATAAATAAATAAATAAATCCGTGGTTTCAAAACAAAATAACGTATCCCTTATGTCAGATCTAATCAGACTGCCCCTATCAGAAAGTGAATGTCTGTGCAGGGCCTGGTTGGTGTCCATAGTGGAGGTGCTCCTGTTTGTAGTGGTTAAGAGCATAGGCTATGTAATCAGACAGAGCTGGGCTCAAATCCTGGTGCCAGGATTTATTAGGTGGTGACCTTGGGGGTGGTTTAGCATCTTAAGCCTCACTTTTCTCACTATAAAGTGTAGTTAAGGACATCTGTCTCCTTGGGTTGTTGAGAGGTTGAAATGAGAAATTGTGAAAAACAGTGCAGGTGTTCAGTAGATGTTAACTGAGATGTTTTGTGAGGTCAGAAGAAGAAAGCAGGGTGTTATCCTCTAATCGGATGGCGAATGTTGTAGAAACACGGGAATGACCACAGAATAATTACAAAGCAGCCTGTGGATAAGTCTTGGCTGTGCTACTTACAAGTTGTGTATCAGTGGACCAGTCATCGAGCCTTTCTAATTCTTGGTTTGCTAATCTGCAAAATTAAAGGCTTGGAGTACATGTTATCTACTTCTAACATTCTGACTTGGCTCTGAGCAGAAGATAACATGGAACAAATCATACACAAGATGTTAAGGAGACAGTGTTTACAGTGGGCTGGGATTGTTCAGAAGTGGCTTTTGGAATGAGGTGAGGGGAACGAATAGATTTCGTGGAGTTGGAGGAGTGGAATAAAAATGGCAGCTTTGATGAAATGGGCAGATCTGACAAAATTCAGGTTTTGTGGTTGCTTGCATTGCTTGTAAGATAATTCATTAAAAATTTTTTTGTTTCTATAAGTTGTGTGTTAAAAATAGCTAATATAGTATTAGTATTTTATTTACACTTACATAGTCAAGTTGAATGTTTTTCTGGGATAATACTTTCTAGTTTTGTTGTCATTCCTGCTAGCCATTACATGATCATGCATTTCAAATTTCCATGAGTGTGTTTGAAGTTTCATTTTATAGGAGAGATTCAGGATTAGTTGTTAGTCCTTATAACGGCAATCATAAGTAAGGTAGAGAATAAAAGATTTTCTTGTTTAATCTCTTCATATTAGAGATGAAGCAATTAAAGCCCCAAATGAAGTGACTTGTCTGAGCTTGTAACACATGTTGATGCCAGAATTCTTGCCTCTCTTGTCCCTTTGAGGCTTCCTGAGGTGTAGGTTCTTTCTTATATACCACTCTTACTTGTTGTCTTATCATTTATTATTGAGAAATGTTCTGATAATTCACCATCTTTTCATACTGTTTCTCATTGTAATGTACAAGATAGTATTTTATACTTGCGATACATATGGTACATTCATTGGTTGCCTACTATATGCCAAGTGAGCCAGGGAGACTGTCATCCCTCTTTCTGGAGTAAACAGATGAGTGCGAAAACCATACCCGGAAGGAAATAATTACATGGAGATTTACCAACAGGGTTGAACTGGACTACGTTCTACTTCGAGAGAATCAGAGGAGGCCTCCTTAAAAAAGTAATGCTTATACAAAGACCTGAGGCCTTGAAGATGTTTGAAATTGACCATATTAGGGGGACCATGGAGGGTCATTGAGTTGCAAAACGTGAACATCGCTTCTGGAAGCAAGGGCTTGGCCCTTTTGTAAAACTGAATTAAGGTGAGCATGGCTGGAGAAGATGCAGAAGATGAGGTGGGACTAAGTTGGCAACACCCAGCAACCATGCAAAGTGTTTTGGTCTTTATCCTGACCGAAGTGGGCAACCATCTAAGGGTTTTAATTCTTAATGTTTCACAATGCCTGGGCTGCTGAGCCCTTTCCTTACCAAATAATATCAGTTAAGTGATTGAAATGTATCTGTTGAGGGATTAGCCCCACCCAAGAGAAAGAATTTTATATTGGAAGTCAGTGAGAGGAATAAAAAAATGTGCTTAATTGTGATTAGCAAAATAGTCTGTTGCTGGAGTGTTTATTCTGAGTTCATATATTTGCAGAATCCCTGCAAATATAAATAAAGATGTGAATCAAATATTTTAGTAAATTAGTACATATTGTACAAAATAGTCTATTGGAGGTCTAGAAGGTGTAGCTTCCCCAAAGCCTTTTTTTTGGTTTTATTTTGTTTTTATTTTTAAATTTTTTTCCCCAAAGCTTTTTAAAAATGGCTTGGTGCTTGTTAGGGCCTGAGAATATTCAGCTGTGCTGACTTTGCTGGAATAATTGCAGCTTTGTGATTTAATAAGCCCTTCTGGTGATAGCTGATTCCTTTCTCTAGGCAGCTGGGTTAGTTTGGTGGCAGTGCCAGGCTGAGCTCCGCAGCCCCCTGGCTAAACCCTTGAAGCTAATTTGGGAATCATAAGGTAGAATTGAGGAGGGCCATGCAGCCAGATCCCTGTAACTTAACACCAGAGCTGTTGAGGCAGCAGCTTTACTACCCTTTGGGAACAGCATTGCAATATTAGGACTATCTTTAGGACTAATATCTTATATTAGGTTTGGAATCATTATTTTTTGGTGATGAAGGGAATTTTTGAAATTCTAGATGACAAAGTCTAATCCTAAGATTAATACAAACTTTGATGTAAACTGTTATTTATATTATCTTGTTACTGGTAGTTTGCTTGTTTTTTTTTCAAAGACTAGATGTATTTTAATCATAATAACTGCAATGACTGTTATTTTTTAAAAATGTACTGTGTGGGCCAGGTGTTGTTTTAGGTATCATGCCCATATTCTATCTCATATATTACAATAAAAATATCATTACTATTTTACAGATGAGGGGGTGATGGAGGCTAAATGACTTGTTCAGTGTAAGATATCTGGGTAAGCCAGGTTTGGAACCCCAAGAGTAGTTCTCTATTAATTCTAGCTTAAAATTATAAGCAACGGAAATCTTTGGATGCAGAAATATTAAATGTGAAAGGTAGTTCCTGGAATACTGCAAGGGTGGGTAAAAATATCTGTCCTAATTCCCTGGTGGCGCAGTGGTTAAGAATCCACCTGCCGACACAGGGGACACGGTTTCGAGCCCTGGTATGGAAAGATCCCACATGTTGCAGAGCAACTAAGCCCGTGTGCCACAGCTACTGATCCGGTGCTCTAGAGCCCACGAGCCGCAACTACTGAGCCTGTGTGCTACAGCTACAGAAGCCCACATGCCTAGAGCCCATGCTTTGCAACAAGAGAAGCCACCGCAATGAGAAGCCTGTGCACTGCAAAGAAGAGTAGCCCCCGCTCGCCGCAACTAGAGAAAGCCTGGGCGCAGCAGTGAAGACCTAACTCACCCAAAAATAAATTAAAAAAAAAAAATTTGTCCTAGTTTGTGAACTTGAACAAAACCTGGTTTTCACAACCTTGTGAGATGTCTACATGCCCACCCTCCCCTTTTTGCTGTATTTTTCTTGGGCAGTGAGGTCTGCTGTGCTTGGGATAGACAGAGGGCTTTTAAGGACTGACTGACGGTCAGCCCCAAGAAAACTAAGGATGCTGGGGCCAGAGATGTGTCGGTTATACTCTCTGTAACCAACAGGAGCGAGGGTGGGTCAGGCCCTAGAGGGGCAGGGGAGAGCAGAGCCCAGCTTCTCTGCACATCTTGTACCCTCTGTGCTTCCTGCCTTCCTTTACTGGGTCTTCATGTGGAATTTCTATCCACAAGTATAGGTAGTTCAAGAATAATCCTCCTTTTTTTTCCCCTTCCACTGGCAGCCATAGAATATTGAGACTTTCTTAGGCTTCAGGATAATAATTCTCTTTGGTAGAGACAGCCTGCTAATGATAAGTAATGATAGCTTTTATGCTGTTATGAGTACAATTTCATTTGATTCTTGTAACGGCCCTGTGATGTAGGTAAGGTTAGTTTATTTTCTTACAAATGAAGAAACTGAGGCGCCATTCTGATCCAAACCACGTTTCTTATCTGACCTGCTGTCAGAGTCTTAACTGAACATCCAAGCACTCTGGGCTCTCTTCAGTCTCTTCTCCACGTGGTACCCAGGGAAATTGTTATTTATTTTTAATTAAAATTTTTTTCAGTTTTATTCAGATATAATTCACACATAAGACTGCATAAAATACAACATAGTGATTTGATGTATGTATATATTGAAAAATGATCACCACAGTAAGTTTAGTTAACATCCATTACCTCACATAGTTAATTTTTTTTTTTACTCATGTTAACATTTTTTTTTTTGGCTGCATGATGCGGCATGCAGGATCTTAGTTCCCTGACCAGGGATTGAACCCGTGCCCACTGCAGTGGAAGTATGGAGTCCTAACCACTGGACCACCAGGGAATTCCCTACTTGTGTTAACTTTTAAGATTTATTCTCTTAGCGACTTTAAAATATACAATACAGTATTAACTATAGTCGTTATGTTGTACGTTACATCCCCAGAACTTATTTATCTTATAACTGGAAGTTTGTACCTTTTGACCACCTTCACCTATTTCTCCCACCCCTCACCCCCACCTCTGGCAACACCAATCTGTTCTCTGTTTCTAAGAGTTCAGTTTTTTAGATTCTACATATGTGTCCTACAGTATTTGCCTTTCTCTGACTGACTTATTTCTCTTAGCATAATGCCCACAAGGTCCATCTATGTTGTCGCAAATGGCAGGACTTCCTTCCTTTTTTTAATGGCTGAGTAATATTCCATTGTGTACATACCACATTTACTTTCTCCATTCATTTGTCAGTGGACATTTAGGTTGTTTCCATGTCTTGGCTATGGTAAACAATGCTGCAGTGAACATGGGTTTGCAGATATCTCTTTAGCACAGTGATTTAACTTCCTTTAGATATACACCCAGACGTGGAATTGCTGTATGATATGGTAGTTCTATTTTTAATGTTTTGAGGAACCTCCATACTGTTTTCCATAGTGCCTATACCAGGGAAACTTTAAAAACGTAATCGGATCGTTCCACTTTCCTGCTTAAACTCTTTCTTGAAACTTTTCCTCTCTTTTTCCTTTGACTTTGCAGCCATGCTCCCTTCAACATCAGTGACCTGTAATGGTTCCTCTACTGTAATGTTATCCTTCACCAGAGCTTTTAAATCTCTACTTATCCTTCAGGTTGTGGATACCTTTTCTTTAGGGCCCTTATCATAGTGTATAATTACATATTTGTGTTTATCCCACCACACTGTAAGCCCATGAGGGTAAAAGAACATGTCTCTTTTCATGGCCATTATATTCCCATTGCCTGGCATGGAGTAAGCAATAAATAAAGATTTACTGAAGGGAGAAATGAAGCTCAGGAAATTAAATATCTTGCCTAAGGTACTAAATGGTGTTACTTTTACTAGAATATAAGCACCATGAGGGCAGGATTTTTGGCTCCTTTTTTTTTTACTGCTATATCCTTGGTATCTTCAACAGTGCCTGGCTCCTAGTAGTAAATATGTATTGAATATTGATTGTACTTAGATGCAATTCCAAAGATTTCTTATCCAAATCCAGGATTTTTCTCCTCTTTGTGCCAAATCTGTCTGAAAATGGGGATTTGGAAGTAGCTAGTTTCTCTGTGTAGTAGAGAAATCTGAGAGTTGCAACTCAGTAAGGTGGCTTTGCTCTCTCTGTGTACAAGTCTTAAAGGGCATCCAAATGTCATCGGACAAACAACAGTATCTGCTCTACATGTTGCGCACCCCTTTTTACAGGCTGCCAAGCTAGATATTGATGTCCTCCATCCTGCCTCTTTTCTAAATCCCCTGAATAACATGTTGAATATCCATCAGAACAATTCTTCTACCAGCTTTTATTTAACCATTTGCAGACTTAACAGTATACGTTTCTCAAAAAAATTCACTTAAATGACCAGACTAGAAACAATTTAATGATCTGCTAGAAAACCTTTTCATATTGAAGGCACCAGAAAATCAGGTGTTATTTACTATTTGAGTTTAGGGAATGGCCATCTTTTATTCCACTCAATATATCTCTGTCTTTAAGATCTTCACATTTGTTGAATATTTTCCTTGTTGGGGGCTAAACAGTCTTAGTGTTAAGATATGATTATGCAAAGATTTGTGCTTCATCTTCACAGAACTTTAGTCATACAACATCACCAAGGATTGTTTATTTATTATAGCTGCCACCCACAGTCCTGAAGTCAAGTCACAGTTTGTGATCAGTAATGATTTGTGCAGAGTACATATGTCAACATGGAAGTACCAATGTCTGGTGGCAGCCATGGCAGGCTTCCCCCTCTCTTCGAAAAAAAATTCTGTTTCCAGAGATTGAGTATGGAGGGAGAGAAAATGGTTCCTAGTTTGTGGCAGCAGACCTGGAACTGCAAGGTAGGGTGCTGGTCATGGAAAGACCTGGTTTCTAGTCTTGACTCTGCCTTATTATTTGGGGCAAGTGCTGGGCTTGGAGATTGGGCTCCTCTTCATCCATGAATCCTGTTGACTTCTTCTAACTTTAAAAGCTGTTCATGTTATCTTTAGCATGCTAATTCTTTTAATTGAGAAATTGATTGGCTGGAAGCTAATTTAAGTTCTGATTTTGAATAATCTCATGTTCATAGCCACTGTGTTGGCCATCTAAGGGGAAGTTAGCAATTTTTCTTGCTGACTTTTAGCCTATTGCCAGACATCATTTCACCACATTTTTCCACTAAGATAGAGCAAGATTTTCTCTTTAAAAAACATCCTGGTCAACCCAGGGAATACTGTTCCCACCCAATTCCTTTTGAACATTAGTTTAACTCGTGATGGTTTTTGGGACTTGTTTGGGTAGGGGTTTTCAGCTTATCCTGGTCTTTCGCTGTGAATTCTGTTGGATCACTAGAGAATGTGGGGCAGCACACAGTTTAATGGCCTTAGAAATAGATACAGGGGAAATTAGAAGAATTAGTATCACATTCTTTTTTTAAAAAAATCCGTTAAAGTCCCACTCAGAATTGTATTCTGTTCATTTGCGGATACTA
This sequence comes from Physeter macrocephalus, assembly GCF_002837175.3. Lineage (NCBI taxonomy): Eukaryota > Metazoa > Chordata > Mammalia > Artiodactyla > Physeteridae > Physeter > Physeter macrocephalus. Next base: position 103,211,599 of record NC_041217.1, read on the forward strand.
TAAGTTCTGGTACTCTTTGAATGGAATACATTACTTTGAAATGTGGGCGAAATGACTACTACACAGTAGACCCCAAATTGTTCTTTCAAGATTTCAGAGTACCCTATTTATATTCTAAAGGAAGCATTTAGTTCTTAAAGTCCAAAGAGATACAGTGAGGTCAGAAAACCAGAGTGATGAGTCCCTGGTCTTTGCAGACTGAGTGTGATATAACCTCAGAGAAGGAGAAGAGTTTGTATTTCCCTAGTTTTATTCAAGATCTGCGACTTTTCCAAAGCCTTTGATCATCCTGCATTCTTCTAGTTGGGGAACTGATCCCTAAGTCGTGTGTTAAGGTGATGATGTATGCAAGTCTTGGCCAAAACTGGAGTTCCACTGAATGGAACAACATGCTTCCTTTTTTTATTCTCCTCCGCCTTAGGGTCCTGTCACCACATTGGGAAGATTAGACAAAAATTCTGTGCAGTTTATTTTCTTTTTGAACAAGTTACATTATGGAGGGACTTTTAAGCTAAAAGAAGAAAAGCTCCCTCTTTGTTTGAAGCAGCAGTGTGTAAGTTTCAACTTGTCTTGGACTTCCTTGGAGATGTTTTAAGACCCGGTGTAAACTTGCTGTGGTTTGCCTTTGGGCATCAAACTGTTTAGCTTGGCTCTGTTCTATCTGTAATTGCTGCATTTTAATAATTACCTAATATTCTTGTCAGCAATTTGCAGTCTATATTTTTAATAGAACCGTTTGCCTTTCTTTTCCACAGGTTCATTCAGACCTGGTTTAAGCCCCAGATTAACGTGCACAGCTCCACAGAGCCTCTGCAGCTGCGGGCAGGGGGTGACACAAGCTCGTTAAATATTCCCAAAAGCCTCGTGCTGGTTATATAGTTTGTGTGCACCATAAAAATCCTCTGGGAAGTCATCTTCTTCTGAAATCTCCTTACAGGGTTTTGCTTTATAAAAGTTGCCCTTAGCCTTTGTTGAAATAGCATATTCTTTTAGAGTTTTTCTTATTGATCCATTCAGGAAATCTAATTTTTTAAAAAAAATTAATTAAATTAATTTATTTTTGGCTGTGTTGGGTCTTCGTTGCGGCGAGCGGGGGCTACTCTTCGTTGCGGTGCGCGGGCTTCTCATTGTGGTGGCTTCTCTTGGTGTAGAGCACGGGCTCTAGGCGCGCAGCCTCAGTAGTTGTGGCGCGCAGGCTCAGTAATTGTGGGGCACGGGCTTCGTTGCTCCGCGCATGTGGGATCTTCCTGGACCAGGGCTTGAAACCGTGTCCCCTGCATTGGCAGGCGGATTCTTAACCACTGCGCCACCAGGGAAGCCCAGGAAATCTAATTCTTTGAAGGGAAAAAAATAGGGACAGATTCTCTTTGCTGTCATTGACTTTTAGGTTAACAGAGGAGACTTCCATTACATGTGAGGTGATGTGGAATTATGGTGACAGAAATGTTGGACTTCAAGGGATGATTGAAGTCGATTTTATGGTGTCCAAAATTGTGTCTATAATTTAGTCAGTTTTTGAGATAAGACCATTGTGCCACCAATGGATTGTGCCTCAAATTGACTGGCAATTTTTTTCTCTTAGTGATTCCACTCTTTAGCTTATCTCCTTTTTGTGTCCATTGTAGTGTTTATTTAGCAGCAAACAAAAGACTAAACTGGTTTTCCAGTAGCTAAGAATAATGTGAATAATCACACCCTAATTTCTCCACTTTCTTGGTATAAATATACCTCAAAGGGAATGGACAAACATGATAATAATAGCTAACATTTATTCATTGCCTATTATGTGCTAGGCACTGTTGTAAGCAATGTATATATATTAACTCCTTTAATCCTTACAACAGTCCATAGGATAGTTTCATGCATGAAGAGTATTCTGGTCAACATCACCCATTTGGTAGGTGGCAGAGTGGATCCACACCTAGGCAGACCTTTAACTGCCATCATAATCTATATTTACTCACACTAGCCTTTTAAAATCACTGTCATACCAAGATTGAACTGCAGTACCTCCTGCATATGTAATAGTTTAGTTTTAAAGCATATCTAAAAATTATTTTTGAAAATAGAACTTTGTTATTTCTGGGTAGGTAATACTTGTAAAACCCAAATGGGAGTTCAGTGAAAAGGTTCCTGCCCCCTCCCACCACTGTCCCCCAATCACCCTGTTTCTCTCCTTCTCAGGGGCCATTAGTGTTACTACTGCAGGGAACCATTTTAAATATCTTTCTCTTAATAATTGATACAGTGAACTAAGACCATTTGATTAGAAACTCATTTTTCCATTGTTTTTATACTTTTGTACTGTATCTACAAGTGCCCAAACGGGCTTTGTTTCTAAAGGTAGCAAACTGGTTCTGGGGATGCAATTTTCTGGATGAGAGTAACAAGGCTGCAGTCTCTAGCTGTTTGAGGTGGGTGATCTTGCCTTGCCCAGGGCTTGGATCAGGCAGGGTCTTTATAACTTTTTTCCAGTTGTTGGATAATTTTTTTTCCTGTTAACAGGAATCATGTCCTCACACAATGCCTGGAACATAGTAGGTGCTCAGTAAACATTTGTTGAATTGCAACTTCTATGGGTTGTGCCAGGCTCAACGAGATAAGGCTGGAAATACTTTGGAGTGTCTAAATGAGGTGATCTTTAGGGCCATAGGAGGATATTCCAGTTCAGCAAACCTTCACAAAACTCACCATTCAAGGCTCTGGTTAGGAAAAGTTTAGAAAAGACCTTCTGGATCCTCTAGTCTTGCAACCAGATAGTCTCAGATGGGGTTGAGAGAAAGGGAGAGAAATTTTTGCTTATTAAAATGTTGGCAAACAGTTGAAAGAAGAATCTTGTCTTTTAATGGTTCTTTATTTTTTCAGGTTGACTCTAAATGTGTTTCAATTTGATCCCTGATAACTCTGTCACTATAACATTAGATTGAGTTCTTTTTTTAAAAAAAAATTTGTTGAAATATAGCTGATTTACAATGTTGTATTAATTTCTGCTGTACAGCAAAGTAATTCAGTTATACACATACATATTCTTTTTCACATTCTTTTCCATCATAACAGTTGAAAGAAGAATCTTGTCTTTTAATGGTTCTTTATTTTTTCAGGTTGACTCTAAATGTGTTTCAATTTGATCCCTGATAACTCTGTCACTATAACATTAGATTGAGTTCTTTTTTTAAAAAAAAATTTGTTGAAATATAGCTGATTTACAATGTTGTATTAATTTCTGCTGTACAGCAAAGTAATTCAGTTCTTTATGTGCATATTCTTTTTCACATTCTTTTCCATCATGGTTTATCACAGGATATTGAATATAGCTCCTTGTGCTATATAGTGGGACCTTGTTGTTTATCCATCCTATATATGATAGTTTGCATCTTAGATTGAGTTCTAATCAGAGTTGTTTGTGTTTTTTTTGCTGGCACTAGGGAGTTCATGTATCAGGTGTCACTGATGATTTTATAACTGATGATGTTATATTATAGGTGTACCTTGATTTTCTTCTATATTCTTGAAAATTTTATGTAAAACCAAAGATTTAAAATGTCAAAACAAGCATGTATTTGCAGAAGTATTTGCTATAAAATTCTTTCTTAGGTAATTACCTCCCCTGCACCCCCAACATTTGCTTGAGTGCTGTCTAGGCACACAAGATAAATTTATCTTATACTTTTTAGAAATTCTTCATTTCACTTTGATGTGTATTTATCAAAAGAAATACCTGCATTAAGTTTTCTTCTTAAAATGTTTATTTTTATAGGCAATTTGAAAATTGGAAAGAAGGATTTTAAGGCCACTTCCAATTTGCAAAGATTATTTATAATCTGAAGAACTGCAGGCTGAGGTGACTGAACGGGACACACTTTTGGAGAAATAAAAATGGCTTCTCATTGTGTGATTGCCATGTTTGCCCTGATGAGTTCCTGTTTAGCAACTGCAGGTAAGTTGCATAGTATAAATTGCATGTTCATTATATTCTTTTCGATATATTTTTCTTCAGTCTCTTCAGTTTAGAAAAATTTAGGACATGAGATATTTATACAAAGCTTGAGTATTTCTGTTCTTCAAGGAAATACAATATTTGACTACTCTACAGATACATAGTGTGTTTGCCCATGTTATATTTTACTAGACAAGTGGTAGACACTCTAATGTCAGTGACACAGATACCTAACTAACCTTCAGTGTTGAGGTGGCTAGAGAACAAATATGCGGTTTAATGCCACTTAATTTTGTTACATGCATAAATTACATTTACTTTCTTGTAAATAAGAATTTCAAGAAAGCCTTTTTGTTCTTTATTACAAAATAAATAGATCTTTTACAAAGAGGTGACACTCCTAGCATAGGCTACTTATGAAATATTTAATTTTGCCTATTTCAGGTAATGCGGTACGCGGGCCTCTCACTGCTGTGGCCTCTCCCGTTGCGGAGCACAGGCTCCGGAAGCACAGGCTCAGCAGCCATGGCTCACGGGCCCAGCCGCTCCGCGGCATGTGGGATCCTCCCAGACCGGGGCACAAACCCGTGTCCGCTGCATCGGCAGGCGGACTCTCAACCACTGCACCACCAGGGAAGCCCTATTTCAGGTAATTTTTTAAAAAGTAATTTTTAAAAAAGTACAGAGGGAATTCTCTGGCGGTCCAGTGGTAAGGACTCCGTGCTTTCATTGCCTAGGGCCCAGGTTGGGGGATTGGGATCCCACAAGCCACGTGGTGTGACCAAAAACAAAACAAGACAAAGCAAAATAAAAAAATTAAAAATGTACAGAAATACACTGTGCTTCCTAGAGGCCATCAGAATGGGAGGTCGGAGATGAGAAGAAGCAAATGATTTGGTTGGAACATTGTTGCTTAAATAAGAGTGTCAGATCCCCTAGGCAAGGTCTCAGTGTGGCAGTCAGGGTTACTTAACAAATTTGGAAACTTAATTTGCTCTATTTTGTTATAATTTGCTTTGTGTCTCTGCTATAATGAGCTACTTAGAACTAATTTGTTGGGCCAGTTCTGGAAACTGGCTGGCCTCAAGAAGAAACACATTGACTTAAAAAATGATTAACCTCTTGGTTTTAGCTGTTGAACTGCACATACAGATGACATGAGAGTGATAATAATAACCATGTATTGAGTGTGCACTGCAGCCAGGTACTGTGCTAAACGATTATAGACTCTAACAATGAGCAAAGATATTCTTAGTTCATGAGCTCACTTAGTCACAACTCTGCTCTTCACCTCTGCGTTATACTGAAGAAGCGGGACCACCATTAATGCTCCAGTTGACTCAGACCAGGAGTCATATGCAGGCACAGACTGAGTGGAAGCCAGTTTGCAGAAACTGGTTTATGAGATTGGAAAGCAGAATGTCCCCCTTGTTGCAAATATCTTGAGAGAAAGTTGCTAGTTTTTTTTTTTTTTTTGGAATGCTGGTGTGTGAATTTGAACTGTCCATTCTCTCTGTCAGCAGTTTCATTTTGTCTCCTGATTGAAAAGTTATTTGCCTTTTAGCCTGTGTATTAAAACTGATCTTAATTAAAATCTCACTGAAAAGTAGTAGAAAAAAAAAAGAGAGAGAAATGGCTTGATGGAAAAATGTGCTGTTTTGATGACAAGATGTATAATTATACCTGGTGGGTTTGAGGCAGAATTTTCTGCTTTCAGTGATGAAAAAACATAACTTAAGAAGGTACTTCATGGGAATGTGGTGAGTTTGGTGGTTCTGTATAACCTTGATGTATTTGATAGTGAATCAGTTTTGCTTGAGACCTTCCTTCCTTTTTCAAGCCATTGGTAAAATATTTTTTTGAGTTGTGTACACACTGAAAGCTTTGCTGAAGTATACAGTAAGATTGAAGGTACAGTAGAATTACCGATTATATAACAAACTGAGGCAACTGATCAATAGTACAGAGGTAAAGATGCTTTTTTGAACAAGCTGATGGGCCAAATGAATGAAGAAGGGAGAAATGTTTTGTATATAATACTGACATCCAGTAGCTTTCTGTATAGGCTCAGCATACTTTGCAAAATACTTTTTTGGGGCATTCTGCATGAGCTGAATTTCAAGAAGATAGTAGAAGATAATATAATAATGAATATTTATAATAATTAATTAATTACTGTGTATCAGGCCCTGCTCAAAGTGCTTTAAATGTATTATCTCATTCCATCCTCATAACTCCCCTAAGAAATGTAGGTTCTTTGTTTATCCTCAGTTTATAGATGGGGAAACTGAAGCATAGACAGGTTAAGTAACTTCCTCAAGGTCATACAACTACTAAGTGGCAGATTTAACCATAAACCTACTGAGTCTAGGTCTACAGATTGAGCCTTTAATCTCTACACTGTGAGAGAGTCTTGATCAGAAAGGTGTTTTAAAAAAATGATAATGGGTTTGCTGTGTGTCGTCTGTGCCCTCTTGAAGCGTCAAGTAAATCACTTATTCACTGAGTCTCCGCTGAGTGCAAAGCACAGTACTAGTCACTTAGGGATATAGAAAGAAATGTAAGATTCATCCTTCTTTTGAGTTGCTTATACTTTAGTTCGGTATATAAAATATAACCATATAACAAAATAATCAATGCATGGTGAGGAAAAGCCAGAAGACCTCAGAGGGGTCAGGAGGGTGGATTAGAGCAGCTGGGGAGGGCTTTGTGGAAGCCTAGGTGTTGAGCTCTGTTTTGAAGACCAGGCAGAATCTAGAAAGGGAAAGGCATTGGGGTGAGCAGAGGGGAGAACAGTGCTTAGCACAGAGCATGGCAGTTAGGTGCTTGATGTTGTTTTAAAGAACAGATGACCCAGAGAACTGGTTGGGAATGTAGAGGAGGTCTGTTTGGAAGGAAGGATGGGGGTAGATTGTGGAGGACCTTAAATGTGAGAACAAGCCTGTGGATTTCATTCTGAGGTTTGGATTCTCTCTTCTTCCATCCCCCTGTAGCCAAAAGCATGCACTGTTTAATCTTAGAATTCAAACTGCAGCCTCACAAACTTAGACTGAGAATATGGCCTTCTTGGCTACAAAGGCAACAGTGCCTGGCACATAGGCTGACATTCAGCTAGGGCTTGCTCTCTGCCGGCTAATTTATTTTGTTTGTATAAGAAAACCCTGTGAGGTGGTATTAGTATTATTATCATCATCTGCATTTTACTCACAAGGAAACTGGGACTCAGTAACTAATAAGTGCGTCTACCCTGGTGGTCCAGTGGTAAAGAATCCGTCTTACAATGCAGTGGGTGCGGGTTTGATCCCTGGTGAGGGAACTAAGATCCCACATGCCGTGGGGCAACTAGGCCCGTGCGCCACAACTACTGAGCCCACGCGCCCTGGAGCCTGCACACCGCAACAGAGAAGAGAAAACCCGAACGCCACAACTAGAGAGAAGCCTGCATACCACAATGAAGAGGCTGCGCCCTGCAACGAAAGATCCCGCGTACTTCAATGAAGATCCCGCGTGCCCAGCTAAGACCCGACACAGCCAATAATAAATAAATAAATAAATAATAAATCTTAAAAAAAATACATTTTATAAAAAAAATATCTAAGAAGTGGCAGAACAGGGACTTGAACCCAGGCAATTTGGCTCTAGACTCCAGCCCATCCACCACTCCACTAGAGCCTCTACGTAGGAGACACTGCGGAGTGAATGAGCCTCTTCCCTTGATTGATTCAATACCAGATGAGTAGCCACCAGTGAGACATTCTGGAACCAGATGAAACCCCTTTGGCCTCAGAAGAGACGTATGTAAGTCATCAGAATGGAAAGACCCTCAAGTGATGGGCCTTCTTTATTCGCGTTCTTTCACTGACGGGGCTGTGGAGCTCTACTGTAGAGTTCTTGGCAGCAGAAGGGGTGAAGGCCTCCTTTAGACATGCGGCCAGGGAGGAGAAGAGCACAGCACAGCACCTAAAATGAGCCCGAGCTGGAACAGTAGGTGCCCGCGTGTGGGCCTTCAGTGAAAGCCTTCCTTCCCTGCTTGTGGCTGAGGGTGAAGGAGGCGGAGGCACAAGCCACAGCCCAGGGTTAGTGGTTGCTTTGACAAAACTCAGACTTTTCCTTCCCCCCGCTTGTTCCTTGGTTATTGTACAGCATGTGGGGAGAGAGGGCCATGCTCTTGGTGAGCAAGAACTGTGTAAGGACCATAATGCCTTCTGATTAGAAATTACCTTAGGTTTTTGGTGCCTTATCTTAGGTCCTGTAATGTATCTAAGAAAAGTGGGAAGTTATAAAGGTAAATGCTTGCTCCTGTGGGCTTAAGGCTCACTAAATTTTCACTTTAAAAACTGTTCTGCTACACATCTTTAAAAAATATTAACTGCTGCCTCTGAGGCTTGCCAGTGTTAGGTAGGGCTGTGTTCCCAGGAGCCTCAATAATGAGAAAAAGAGGCACGTATGGAGAATTCAGGGAAAACAGTTTGGTAGGAGGGGATGGACTTGTCTGCGCCCTACTGGTCCCTTGTGTCAGGCCAAAGGGGTGCTGCTGAGGGGAACTCTGCAGAAACGCTGCTGGCCTCTGTGCTGGCCAGTGTTGATGGCTTGGCTCTTTCCCTCATTCCGTGGTTTCCATTTGGTGCCTAGGTGCATCCTTTTGGAGGCTTGCCTATGACCCGCGCACACATTTGTTTCTATTGAACAAACTCATTTCTTTTTATCTTTATTCCAGGATGTACCTGGAATTCCAGGTACAGTCCACAGGAAGATAGAGATGTTTTTAATTGGAGCTATTTTCCTGCTAAGAAAGCTCTGAACTCTTTGGGTCCGTAGGACAGCAAGCAGAGACACTAGCTGGTTAATACTTGGTTTGGAATGGGACAAGCTGGCAGCCTTGAGGGGAGGCTAAACATAATAATATCATTTTATTTTTATTGTTTCCAAAATGCTTTCATGTCTAGTGTTTCATTTGATTCTCCTAGCAGTCCCTGGGTGGGCAGGGTTGTTTTCTTCACTTATGGAATGGGAGTAAGGGGCTTTAGAGAAAGTAAGCAATTTAGAAAGCTGGTCTGCCTCTTGATCGAACCCGAACCCAGCACACTTCTGCAGATGAACTGCACTGTTGAGTCTTAGTGCGCCCCTCAGCACCTCTTGAAACAATGCAGCCAGGTGCTCTGCTGGGTACTTTACACCAATCAGTTCATTTAATCCTTACAGAAACCCAGTGAGGTGTAGGTATTCATCATTATCACTGTTTTTGTAATTATTACTACTGCCACCACCCCTACTATTATTATTATTATACTAATTTTACAAATGATGAAACTGAGGCTTAGAGAAGAAAAATGTCATATATAGTGAGAGACAAATTTTTTAAAAAGTTAAAACGGTCCTTTAGGTAATAATAGTCATACGATGAATAAGTGGCAGTATGGCAGCAGACCCAGAGTTCGTGTTCTTTCCATTGTGCTGCCCAAAGGGAACTGGCACTCTCTCTCTTGGGCTTGAGATCAGTGGCCTGAGGACCGCAGAGGTGGTTCTGCCATAGTTTCCCTGCTCTGCCAACTGAGGGATCGGAGGCTGTAACTCATAATGGCAGAAAGGCAGGGAGGGTGCTGGTGGGAGCTGCCACCAGGGAATGTAAAGGGTAGAGGAGGAATAGACTTGAAGGTTCAAAGCAAATTCAAAAAGATCTTCTCTTGCTAACCCCTAAGTCTTTGGACACAGCTAGTTGATTTGGTCTGTGATTATTATTGTTTTTAGGTGGTTATTATAACCACTTTTGTGTTTAATTCCACTTTTGGATACATAGGCAAAAGATATTGTCAGTTGTGATGCCAGCTATCACCAGGGTGCCAACTTTCTATTTATTTTAAAGGCAAAGAAATGTTATTAAAAGTCCCAGAGTGAATACCGTGGCCTACATTTTAGGTAGGGGGGACCCCCTTTGGGGGGACCATGCACACCCTAGCACGATGAGTTCCCTGCCTCCCTTTCTTTAGTTTTGCACAGAAACAACACACACACACACACACACACACACACACAGAGTTGGGGCTGTTAGCTGTAGTCAAGAAAAATATGAGTTCATTTCTCAAAGATTACCTTGCCGTGCATATTCCACCCACAGAGGTGGAATATGATATGATATCAAATAAAAGGCCTTTTTCTCTTTTCATTTGCAAGGAGAATAGATAGTTGGGTTAGCAGATGTTCATATAGTATGAGAAAGATATTTACCAAGAGTGTGAGTAAGATTATACATAGATTTGATGTCAGACAGGTCCACAGAACCCAGGTTTCTCTCTCCTTTGCATCCTTATCCTAGACTGTATAATTGCCACCCAGCTTTCTGAATTGTTGATTTATCTGGGTTATTTTAGGGTACCAATGATGGGGCATTTTTGTAAACACTGATCAACTTTTCCATCAGGACAGAGCTATCTGTATGTGATCACATAGCTGTTTAATTGCTTAGGGCTTATACTCTCACACACTGTGGATTTGGGAAATTAGGCTTTCTCAGCTTGTTTGCTTTGATAACTAAACCTTCCTACTCTGGGACCACCTTGAATCATTGCTAGAGCTCTGAGCTCCGAGTGCTGGTTTTGGAAGTGTTGTAGGAACAAGGCGGGTTCCAGGAAGTGTTTCACTGTGGTGCCTTCCCTCAGGACCGGCCCTGCACATGGGGGCCTCAAGGCATGGAACAGTTTGCCTGTCTTGGAAGATTGGCCTGGCCAGCACTGCATCCACGTGAACCGCTGACTTTCATTCTCTTTGAAACATTCTCTGCCAGAGTGGCCTAAAATAGATTTATCCTGAAGTCCCATATAATCATATTTTTGTTCTCTGAGAGGACACTGTAAATCAGGCAGAATTCTAGAAGGCTTAAAAATGCACTTGCTCTCAGAATGTTCCTTCCAAGGACTAGGCAGCAGGTGCTCTGGGGATTGAGGCCCAGCTATTCTCCTGTCCTATCCTGCCAACTCTTAGAAATCTTAAGGAAAAAAAACCAAACAAAAACACTAGAGTAGAATGTGGAAAATCTTACTGCCTTCAAAGGAAAATATTGATTAAAAAAAAAGTTATTCTCTCTGTGGGCAATGAAGGGAACCATATAGTGATAAGTGGTATAGTTATGGCAAAAGGAAAAAGTTCCAATAAGACTGCTCTGAGTTCTTTGTGTTGCTTCCCTTTGTCCTCACGTGCCTGAATAACTTAGTCCTGGTCTGGATGATAGATGACCCATTAGTAGTAACACCTCCCTTCCTCCCTACCCTCCTGCCCCATCCGGAAAGATGCTCAGGTAGCAAAGGCCTCAGGAGAGAGCAGAGCACCTGCTTCTGGAGTCAGTTCCTGCTCTGTTGCTTCCAGTGGTGCCAGAGCTGCTCCTGTGATGAGCTGTTCCAGCGGGACGCATCTGAGTGGCCCACTTTGGCATTTCGTTGCTGCTTGGTGAAACAAAATGCCACATAGCTCCCACCTGCCCCTTTCTTTTTTTAGACGAAAGAACCATTTATCATTTCACCGTTTCTTTCAACTTTTAAATACTGCTATGTTTAGGTGAGAGGTTGTAGTCTGGTGAATTAGCTTTGAGTGCATACCAGATCTCAGATCTTTGCTAGCTTCTGTGGCACAGAAAGGGGATACTTTGGAGTTAGTACAAATAATGAGTTTTTTCCACCTTCTAACATGGTTGTTTCCTAAAGTGTTGATTGATTTATTCAGCAAACATCTACTGAGCACTCTAGACACTCTTCCAGGTGTTGGAGATACAGCAATGAACAAACAGACAAAAATTCTTGTGCACCTGAAGCTTACATTCTAGTGAAGAGAGAGACCAGAAACAAAAAATTATGCATATTTTGCAGGTTCAGTGGAGAAAAAGCAACAGGGCTAGGAATTACTCCTGGGGAAGTACAATTTAAAGTAAGGTGATCAGGGAGGGCCTCACTGGGAAGATGACATTTGAACGAAGATTTGAAGGAGGTGAGCTAAGTGGATATCTGGGGAAACGAGGACTCCAGGCAGAAGGAAAAGCACATGCAAAGGTCCTGAGGTAGGAGCTCGTCCGAAGTGCCCAAGTCCTAGTAAACAGGCCAGGTGGCTGCTGGAGTGAAGAGTCAGAGGGTTACCTGGGGGACAGGTATAGGGCTGCATATAGCCTTTTAGGCCATTGTTAAATTTTTACTCTGAGTGAGAAAGAGCCATTGGAGAGTTTGAGCAGCAGAATGGTGTGATCTGAAGGATATTGTAACAAGATTACTCTGGCTGCAGTGTTGAGAATAGACTGTTGGGTAATGGTGCATTTGGGGATACTGGCTGGTGGCTATTGTAATAATTGAGGCAAGAGATGATGGTGGCCAGAGTCAGATTTTAGAAGGCAAGACCTTTGGGAGTGAAATGCTTATGAAATTAAGAATGATTTTATGGTTTTCTTTCAATTTATTCCTTTTGAGGAGGAGATTATAAAGACTGATATATCAGTGGAATACTATGCCATAACTTAATAGTAAAGATAATTACTTCTATGTAACAGTAAAAACTGTATCTTAAAACACAGAACAACCCCCCAAACTGTCTAAAGAAAATCTCTTTGCTCTGTGAATGACTGTCCTCGAAAAAATCACTGTCTTAAAAGCCTGGACCCTCTCTTCCTAACTTACCTACTGTCCTGATTTCCAAGTCTCATCCTTTTCATTCCCCATGTGGTCTGTTTTTCAGGATTATGGATTTTGAGGGTTTTACCACCTTTTGCAAAATTGCTTCTCATAACAAAACTACTGTTTCAGAGAAATGCAGTTGCATCCAGCTTTACATAGTAAATAAGCGTGTGTGTAAACTCATTTTTATAAATTAAATTACATATTAGGTGTGAGCAAGGAGCTGGATAATTACAGTAAACTTTGTAGAGCAAATAATTACTTTAAAATATGTTTTATAGTATGGATATTCATATTGCTTTTGCTTGAGAGTGGTATACCCATTTCGCTTTTGGAATTGGAAGTTATAAACAGACAGACATTAGACCAGTGCTTTCTAAACTTTAATGTGCATACGAATCACCCGGGGGTCTTGTTAACATGCAGATTCAGTTTTCATAGGGTAACAAACTGCATTTTTTTTTTTTACCATTGAATTGTATGCTTTATTTTTTAAAATTAATTACTCAGTGCATATATTTTTTTAACAGGCCCATACGATGTTGATGCTGCCGGTCTGAGGACCACATTTGACAGCATAGATCATCTGTTTTCTCTATGCACAAATTGTAACACAGAACCTGCAAACACCTTCTAGAAAAAGTCTTACTGTCATAAAGGGAGCTTGGTTTTAGCATGCCTTTGAAACAGCTACCTTGAAAACCTTTCAGTGAACTCATTTGGGTCAGAAGGATCCATGTGCTGGAAGGGAGATTGGTTTGAGGGAGTGAGTTCCACAGACTTTAGCTCTCCAGCTGTAGGTGTGGTGCACCTGCAAACACCAGGTGCATCTTTATTGGCTGGGGCCACACCTTGAAATAATGGCTGTAGCTATAAGAAGAAGGAATTTTCCCTCAGTTCTTCCTTTCATGTGCCTCTTTTGCCTTTTCCCATTTCTTGCCTCGTGACTTAGTAGAGCATGGGGACACTGGTGCAGGCAGCTGTGGCTGAGGAGACTCTAGGTAATGCGGGATGGTACCAGCTGACTGGATAACAGGGGGAGTTGAGGTAGGTTAACAAGGGTGTTAAAAAAAAACGGGAATGTTAAGCGGGGCACACCCCATTTCTGCTGGAGCCGTTCTAGTTTTCAGCTCTGGCTTCCTCACTGATTCCTATTTTATTCCTGTAATCAGATTCTAGGCTAGAACTTTAAAAAAATTAACAATTTACAGAAGGGAAAAAACTCCCCAAAGTTGTTATTGATATTTATTAAGCATCAACATCATATTTATTAAAAATTGGGCTAAGACACTGCGAAGATTTAACCTCTGTGCCTGAAAAGTTGTCTTTTAAAATAACTTGTTTATTTATTTTGCCACTGAGTAGTTTGTAAAGTTTTCTGATTTGCTTTCTCAGATCTCATCACTGTCATCGGTGGGGTGGTAGGGGGTGGGTTTCGGGGTGGGTGGGCGGTGATAAGCAGCTTAAGTCTGGCTCTGGAGCTCGCCACAAGCCCCAGGTGGTGGTCGTTCTGTTTTTGAAACTGGAACAGAAAAGTTCAGAAGAATGCAACAACATTTTTACTTCTTGCCCCCCTGCTAGCTTTTTTCTAGGCCTCCCAAAAATGTGTTTATCTTGCTGGCCATGCATGTAGAGCAGCCTGGAATTCTGTGTGGCATTAGATAGTAAAAAAATTGAAAGATTTCTCACATGACTGAGGTTACGGGAGTGGGAAATCTTGGATTATGCAGGACTCTTTGATTGAAAGAAGGGAATTTGGGGACAAGATTTATTCTAATATTTAGTTTTTAAAACTATTATTCATCCCCCCCTCTTTAAAAAAATTAAAACCAGTCTTTTGGGGGATGGAGGTATGGAGGTGTGGAGGTGTGGATTAGAAGCAATATAAAACTTTTAAGTATCAAATTAAGAATTTCCACTCATTAGAAGAAAAAAATGTCTTTAGGGTGAAAGAATACTTTGAACTTTAAGAGCCTGATAATGATATAATTTGAGAGCAGGGTCTGGCATATTGTGGGAGGACCCTAAGGGCCTGACCCCAGCAGCCCCCCACTTTGTCTCCCCAGTATCGTTTCCAGGATGGCTTCATTGTCAACAACCAGGTCTCAGCCTGGCCCTCTTGGGTGCCTGGGGAGTCTGTGTCCTCTGGTTTGCCACGTTTAATGAGCTCTGGAAATATGTTATCAAACGCTGTCTGGCAATGTTTCATTAATGGTATGGGGTGAATTCAAAAGCACTAATTAATTGTTTTAGATCATTTGCAAAGCCCATGCTGAAAAACCTAATGACTGTAGGAGAAAGTTGGCAGAGAGGCTGTTCAGAGATTAGCCTGGACCTTACCCAGCTCAATTGCCTTTTGGAGTTGGGCCAAGAGGGGAGTTGTTTTTCTTTTTGGAGAAGTGCTTGTGGTCACATTGTTCCCTAAATTCCCAGTTTACTGCTCCAGGCTCGTGGCTGATGGAACTCATATGGACCTTGCAGAGCTAGGGAGCCCAAAGAGCATCTTCTAGAAGTTTTTTTTTTTGTTTTGTTTTGTGAGTAAAACACAATTACTTAACATTCATTAACTAAATAAATACTTCCCAAGGGTCTCTTCTTGGAGGGAGGAAAGGGAGCTGTAGTTTATTATGAAACAGTTTAGGTTCCAAGTGTTAACTGTTCAAAAGGTACCAGGATCAGGCCTTAAGTAGTTTTTTTTTCTTCCTCTTAAAATAAAACAAATCAGATTCCTCATTTCCTCTGTTTGGCCGGCCCAGGGCAGCAAACTGCTACTGCATTTGGAAAATTGTGTTCAAAAATCTCAGTTTGAAATCAAGTGCACACAATATAAGTTCAGAGTATACTGTATGTATTAAGGAGAAAAATAGACTTGCATTATTTTGTTACATTTGACATATGTTATAGAATAATAATACCTAGAATTAGCTCAACCTGATGAATTATAGAAAAATAATGGAAGTCCCTGGCCCTTAAAGATGAGAGAGATTTGAGGCTTGTTGAGCCAAGTGCCAGTTCTGGTGACTCTGAGAGCAGTGTAGGCAGTTGAAAATGAAAGCAGAGAAGAGTATTTCAGACTTATCTCAGAGCCAGTCAAGTGTTCTGTAAGGGAGCTCTTTTCTAAGCAATATATAGCTTTGTTGGAAAACATTTATCCAGAAATCTGGCAATTCCTGGGCCTGGGCCTGGCCCTGCCTCCTACTGACAGGCCTCAGTGTCTTTTCCTGTCCTTCTGGGCTTGAGCTGCTTGTGAGTAAGTAGTTACGTATGAATCTGAGGCCAAATTGTACTTTATTAACATGATTCAGGAGAAAAGAATTCTAATGAAAAATTTCAGAGGACTGTGCTGAGCTATTTCATGATAATGTCAGATCTTCCTGAACTCAAGAAGACCCAAGAAAATCTATTATTTCTGTTTATTCCTCAACTTGGAATCTATTGGAAAAAACGTACATGCAAACCTCAGGAGAGTATGTGCTGGTTGAAGAATTTATTCCTGAGTGCACAGCGGCTCTGTTTACTCTTTGTGAGGCTGGCCATCCTGAGGTTCCAGGAAACCTGCTTCCTCCTCAGCCAGCAAGCATGGAGTAGCAACTTTGACTTTTAACCCTTTCTGCAGGTGGTCCCCAGGAAACTTGATGGAGTTGATCTCAGAGGTGTGAGGAATTATGAAAGATATTTTTAAAGTTGGGAATAAAGCCTTTGAATGAATAAATGACTGTGATTTTTCTTTGCTGCTTTATTTTTTTCCATCTCATTACACTTTTATTTTAGAAAGTAATTCTGTGCCACAATGTCAAGACTTGCTGGTATA
This sequence comes from Physeter macrocephalus, assembly GCF_002837175.3. Taxonomy (NCBI): domain Eukaryota; kingdom Metazoa; phylum Chordata; class Mammalia; order Artiodactyla; family Physeteridae; genus Physeter; species Physeter macrocephalus. The sequence continues at coordinate 103,227,995 of NC_041217.1, forward strand.
TCCCAGTTAAGTTGTAAGATACCATGTGTAATGTTACTACTAATAGTTAAAGTGCTGACTTTAAAGAGTGATTTTTCTTTAAAAAGACAAGATTCAGGTTTACCCTAACCATGGTTATTTGCATTTAAATATATCTGAGTGAGAGAGAGAGGGGTTAGGATTGCCACTGATAGAATGAAAAGAGTGGTACATATATACAATGGAATATTACTCAGCTGTAAAAAGGAACGAAATTGGGTCATTTGTAGAGACATGGATGGATCTAGAGACTGTCATACAGAGTGAAGTAAGTCAGAAGGAGAAAAACAAATATTGCATATTAACACATATATGTGGAACCTAGAAAAATGGTACAGATGAACTGGTTTGCAGGACAGAGACACAGATGTAGAGAACAAACGTATGGACACCAAGGGGGGAAAGTGGAGGGGATGGTGGTGGTGGTGGGATGAATTGGAAGATTGGGTTTGACATGTATACACTGATGTGTATGAAATGGATGACTAATAAGAACCTGCTATATAAAAAATAAATAAAATTCAAAAATTCAAAAAAAAAGAATGAAAAGAACACAGAATCTGTAGCATGTCATATCTGTTTTGCCATCCATGAACATGGTACACCCCTCAATTTAAATTTTCTTTAATTTCTTTCAGTACTCCTTGGAGTTTTCAGGAATTTATTTTGAAGACTGTAGTGTGTCCAAATGTGAACAGTGTTCATTATGCATGTCTGTTTCATTAGAATTAGGTTTGAGAACCTCTGTTTTAGAGATAATAATTCTACTTTAAACTACCCTTGATTAACAGTGATAAAAATTAATACTCCCTCTGGCCATCTGCAGAGTGAAATCAGTCACAGATAACTAAGGCCATCTGCTAAAGTGAGTTATTGGCCTGGTGGCTTTACTCTAAGTTGTAGGAACTCAGAGCTCAGTGTGCACTATAAGAAATATGTCCTTTAGCTGAGGCTTAAACTGGTGTTGCTGAGCAGGGGAAGCCATCGCATCTCTTCAGTATGGTAAAGTGAGCACTCTTGTTCCTTTGGACAGTCTCAGAACCCAAAGATTGAAAATTGTGCCCTTTTGCCAGGCCCTTGGGTTTTCCCAACAGATTTTTGCTGGAGCATAGTCACCAGTGAAGCTTTATTTGGGACTTGTAACTAAAGGATTTTGTAGAGATTTTACCCTCCAAATGTGAGCAATGCTTAAGGATTCCTGTTACACTTTTATGTAGGAAAAGTAATTCTCTACCACAATGTCTAGTCTTAGCAGAGATGTATTAAAGTCAGAGAGTCAGGATCTTACGGTAGTTGTGACCATGGGCTTTGGATTCAGACACAAGTTCAGGCCCAGGCTTTGCTATTTGCAGGCTGCATGACCATAGCCTCAGTATCCTCATATATAAAATAGAGATATTGATTATATCCACTGCACTGTGTTCTTGTGAGGATTATAAATGAGATAATGCAAGTAAATCAGAGGGTCATGTTTATTTAAACGAAACTATTGAAAATTGTGTTCTTTGAAAAATATGAGCATGTTGAGCATATTTACCCAGTCTTTTAAGTTGGAGTCTGTTGCTTAGGCATATTTTTAGTGCGAAAATTAGATCTGATCCTGAAATCCAGTGTTGCAGATAAGACAGACTCTATCAATGCCCAGTTTCTTTATTTTCCATATGTTCTGCTCAAAGCAGTACAGTGGGACTGATGAAGTTGAGAGTAGGTTGTGAATAAAAAGCTTTCTTCTTTTTTTTTCTGTATTGAAGATTTGAATTTTAGTCCCAAATTTATGACTTTCAGAGCTTCTGTTGCCTTATCTATAGATTATTGCTAATTATACTTATTCTGTTGATTGTTATGAGAATTAAATAACATGTAAAGCAGCCAGCAGTTTATGGCACATAGTAGGTCTTCAAAAAGTTATTGCTATTTAGAGAATCTGTGTGTTTAGAAAAAGAAAGAGAGCTAGAACAAACGTAGCACGGGCAGAATGAGTTTGCTGTTTAGCTCTGTGCTCCCAGCAGAGAAAAGTCAGGTCAGGGTATTTTTCTGGGAGATGGCTGATTTGCTGTTGGCTGAAGGCTCAGGTGGCTTTGAAATGAGAACTAAATCTGGGGCCTGGATGGAAAAGACCTTATTCCTCTTGAGGAAATAGCTTGGCCTTTAGCTGGAAGTTAGAGGGTAAGTTTGAAACTTCAAGAAAGGTAGAAGTGGCACTGAGGATTATGCCTGGCTGAGGACAGGAGAACTTGGAAACAATGGAGTGAGACCACCTATCAGCAATTTTCCTCATCTGTGGTGGTACCCCTGGGCTCAGTCCCACCCTAACTACCTTATTTAAAATTGTAATCCCTCTCAACCCCTGGTATCCCATTCTTATAATCTTGTTTTATTTTTTCCCTCATAGCACTTATCACCTTAAAACAAGTTTATGATTTATTTTGTTTATTACTTGTCTTCCTCCACGAAAGTGTAAGCTCCACGAAAGTCAGGTTGGTTTGCTTTTGCTCTGGTATAGCTCTTCCATCTATATGAAAATATACAAGTAGAGGAGTTTCTATGTTTTTGTTTGACCCTGCTTGAACGTGACCATCGAGGTAGAGCATGGGGACAGTTCACTGATAAATCTCTGGTCCCCAGCACATAGTGGGTGCTTAATATTTATTGAATAAATCAATAATTACAACTCTTGTTCATAAAGTACAATAAAGAGAAACAACTTTGCTAAAATAATAAATCTCAAGGCTACTCCATGAAGACCGGGCGAGGGTCACTGTCTTTTCATATAAAACAGTGTCTGAGTGACGTGTGGGCACCTGTTTAAAGACAGATACTCGATCTGTCACTAGATTGTTATGAGTCTTTGACGGCAAGAAGCTGTTGTTTCTTTTTTTCTTATATAAATTTATTTGTTTTATTTATTTACTTTTGGCTGCGTTGGGTCGTCATTGCTGCACACGGGCTTTCTCTAGTTGCAGCGAGCTGGGTCTACTCTTAGTTGCAGTGCGCGGGCTTCTCATTGTCGTGGCTTCTCTTGTTGCGGAGCATGAGCTCTAGGCGCGCAGGCTTCAGTAGTTGTGGCTCGGGGCTCTAGAGCACAGGCTCAGTAGTTGTGGCACATGGGCTTAGTTGTTCCACGTCATGTGGGATCTTCCCGGACCAGGGCTCGAACCCGTGTCCCCTGCATTGACAGGAGGATTCTTAACCACTGCGCCACCAGGGAAGCCCCAAGATGCTGTTGTTTCTTGGTAACCATTCTATGAAACTTAGCATAGGGACTTCCCTGGCAGTCCAGTGGTTAAGACTTCGCCTTCCAGTGCAGGGGGTGCGGGTTCAATCCCTGGTCGGGGAGCTAAAATCCCACATGCCTCATGGCCAAAAAACCAAAACATAAAACAGAAGGAATATTGCAACAAATTCAATAAAGACTTAAAAAAAAACACAGCATAAAACAGTACTCTACATGTTGGCTAAAGTAGTGGTGCTATATTTCATTCAGAAGCTGAAGGTTAACTCTTTAAACCGTTGGTTCTCAAAGTGTGAATTGTGGATCTGAGACCTTTTCAGGATGTCTGTGAAGTCAGAACTATTTTTATAATAATTCTAAGATGTCTTTTTCCCTGGGTTAATATTGCAATGATGATATATAAAAGCAATACTGGATAATACTGCTGGTGCCTTATCAGGAATTGAGGCAGTGCTTCACTGCCACACACCAGCTTCATTTAAGAATATTCTTGTTGAAGAAGTAAAACCCCTCAAATACATGTCTTGTTCATATTCTGTATGATGAAATGGGAAGTATGCAGGTAGCACTCTGATACTTCAAAGTACAATGGTTGTCTTGAGGAAAAGCACTTGTGCAGTTGCTTGAATTGTGAGCTGAACTAGTCTGTTTATCATCGAATACCATTTTGCTTGAAAAAACGAGTGACAGACAAATGATGGTTATCTAGACTTTGCTATTTGGCAGGTATTATTCAAAAGTAAACAGAGGGAGCATATTATTTCAAGGAAAACAACTGACTGTATTTGTTGCTAATGATACAATTTTATTTTTCAAGTAAAAATTAAAATTTTGGAAAATTTATATCCATCACCATGACCATGGCAGTTTCTCAATAGTTAAATGCTTTTCTGATGAGGTCAATGGAGATATTAACAAATGTGATTTTTTTGATATCATATAAGAAATACCTCAACATTTGGCATATTTGTATAACTCAGTGAACCATTATTTTCCAGATGACCAATACCTGATGTTATAAAATCATGTGTGGATAAAAGATCCCACATCTTGATAGTACAAGATAGAGCAATTGATTTTTTAAAAACTTCATATTTTGAGATTATTTTATTTTATTTATTATTTTGGCCATGCTGTGCAGCTTGCGGGATCTTAGTTCCCCAACCAGGGATTGAACCCGGGCCCTTGGCAGTGAAATCACGGAGTCCTAACCGCTGGACTGCCAGGGAATTCCCAAGATAATTTTAAACTTACAGTAAAGTTGCATATATACTACAGAGAGTTCCCATAATCCCTTCACCCAGCTTCACCTTATAGCATCTTATATACCCATAGAGCTATTATCAAAACTAAAAAATTAATTTGATATAATATTATTAACTGAAGTATAGAATTTATTTGAATTTCACCAATTTTCCCACTAATGTTCTTTTTCTGTTTCAGGACCCAAGTCAGAATCTCACATTTCATTTAATTGTCAGGTCTTCTTCTTTTTTTAAATTTTATTTTATTTTTGGCTGCGTTGGGTCCTCGTTGCTGCGAGTGGGCTTTCTCTAGTTGTGGCAAGCAGGGACTACTCTTCGTTGTGGTGTGCGGGCTTCTCATTACAGTGGCTTCTCTTGTTGCGGAGCACGGGCTCTAGGCACGTGGGCTTCAGTAGTTGCGACGCGTGGGCTCAGTAGTTGCAGCGCACAGGCTCTAGGGTGCACAGGCTTCAGTAGTTGTGGCGTACGGGGTCAGTTGCTCCACGGCACCTGGGATCCTCCCGGACCAGGGATTGAACCCGTGTGCCCTGCATTGGCAGGTGGATTTCTGACCACTGTGCCACCAGGGAAGTCCCTGTCATGTCTTCTTAGTCTCCTCCAATCTGTGACAGTTCTCTGTCTTTCAGTGACCTTGACACTTTTTCAAGAGTATCGGTCAGTTTTAGAAAATGTCCCTCAATTGGGGTTTATCTGATCATGATTGCGTTGAGGTTATGTTTTCTTGACAAGGATGCCACAGAGGTAATGGTCCCCTCTCAGTGTATCAAATTAGGGTTACATTATGTTAGTGTGTGTTATTACTGGTGATATTAATGTTGATCACTTGGCTAAAGTGGTGACTGTCAGAATTCTCTGCTATAAAGTTACTATTTTTCCCTTTGTAATTACTGAGTATTTTGGGGAGAACAATGGATTTTAATGTAACAAGTTATGAAAAGTTCATTATGTGATTCAGATTACACCTTGCAACTAATCTTTAAGAAATGACTGTTTATTTGTTGAGTTTAGGTATAATATACAAGATGAGAAGGCCACAAGTATATGAAAACACTAATAAGATTTGCCTCTCCTTTCCAACTACGTATCTGTGTGAGGCCAGGTTTCTTCATATCCTTCAACCAGAGCATTGTATCACAACAAATTGAATGCAGAAGTAGATCTGAAAACCCAGCTGTCTTCTATTAAACCAGACATTAAAGAGATTTGCAAAAATGTAAAACAATGCTGCTCTTCTCACTAAATTATGTGTTTTTTTGAATTTTACTTTATTTTCTTATACAGCAGGTTCTTATTAGTCATCCATTTTATACACATCAGTGTATACATGTCAATACCAATCTCCCAATTCATCACACCACCACCACCACCCACCGCTGCTTTACCCCCTTGGTGTCCTTACATTTGTTCCCTACATCTGTGTCTCAATTTCTGCCCTGCAAACCGGTTCATCTGTACCATTTTTCTAGGTTCCACATATATGCGTTAATATGCAATATTTGTTTTTCTCTTTTTGACTTACTTCACTTCCACGTCTCTACAAATGACCCAATATCGTTCCTTTTTATGGCTGAGTAATATTCCGTTGTGTATATGTACTACACCTTCTTTATCCATTCGTCTGTCGATGGGCATTTAGGTTGCTTCCATGACCTGGCTATTGTAAATAGTGCTGCAGTGAACGTGGGGGTGCATGTGTCTTTTTGAATTATGGTTTTCTCTGGGTATATGTCCAGTGGTGGGATTGCTGGGTCATATGTAATTCTATTTTTAGTTTTTTAAGGAACCTCCATACTGTTCTCCATAGTGGCTGCATCAGTTTACATTCTCACCAACAGTGCAAGAGGGTTCCCTTTTCTCCATACCCTCTCCAGCATTTGTTGTTTGTAGATTTTCTGATGATGCCCATTCTAACTGGTGTGAGGTGATACCTCATTGTAGTTTTAATTTGCATTTCTCTAATAATTAGTGATGTTGAGCGGCTTTTCATGTGCTTCTTGGCCATCTGTATGTCCTCTTTGGATAAATGTCTATTTAGGTTTTCTGCCCATTTTTGGATTGGGTTGTTTGTTTTTTTAATATTGAGCTGCAGGAGCTGTTTATATATTTTGGAGATTAATCCTTTGTTGATTCGTTTGCAAATACTTTTTCCCATTCTAAGGGTTGTCATTTGGTATTGTTTGTGGTTTCCTTTGCTTTGCAAAAGCTTTTAAGTTTCATTAGGTCCCATTTGTTTATTTTCGCTTTTATTTCCATTACTCTAGGAGGTGGATCAAAAAAGATCTTTCTGTGATTTATGTCAAAGGGTATTCTTCCTGTGTTTTCCTATAAAAGTTTTATAGTGTCTGATCTTACATTTAGGTCTCTAATCCATTTTGAGTTTATTTTTGTGTATGGTGTTAGGGAGTGTTCTAATTTCATTCTTTTACATGTAGCTGTCCAGTTTTCCCAGCACCACTTATTGAAGAGACTGTCTTTTCTCCATTGTATATCCTTGCCTCCTTTGTCATAGATTAGTTGACCATAGGTGCATGGGTTTATCTCAGGGCTTTCTATCTTGTTCCATTGATCTATATTTCTGTTTTTGTGCCAGTACCATACTGTCTTGATTACT
>NC_041217.1:103235723-103235887 GCF_002837175.3 Physeter macrocephalus
CTGTTGTAACTTCTCCTTTTTCATTTCTAATTTCATTGATTTGAGTCCTTTCCCTCTTCTTCTTGTTGAGTCTGGCTAATGGTTTGTCAATTTTATCTTCTCAAAGAACCAGCTTTTAGTTTTATTGATCTTTGCTATTGTTTTGTTTGTTTCTATTTCATTTA
>NC_041217.1:103235936-103236529 GCF_002837175.3 Physeter macrocephalus
GGCTTGTATAGCTATAAACTTCCCTCTTAGAACTGCTTTTGCTTCATCCCATAGTTTTGGTTCATCGTGTTTTCATTGCCATTTGTCCTAGGTATTTTTTGATTTCCTGTTTGATTTCTTCAGTGATCTCTTGGTTATTTAGTAATGTACTATTTAGCCTCCATGTGTTTGTGTTTTTTACGTTTTTTTCCCTGTAAATGATTTCTAATCTCATAGCGTTGTGGTCAGAAAAGATGCTTGATATGATTTCAATTTTCTTAAATTTACTGAGGCTTGATTTGTGATGCAAGATGTGATCTATCCTGGAGAATGTTCCGTGCGCACTTGAGAAGAAAGTGTTATCAGCTGTTTTTGGATGGAATGTCCTATAAATATCAGTTAAATCTATCTGGTCTGTTGTGTCATTTAAAGCTTGTGTTTCCTTATTAATTTGCTGTTTGGATGATCTGTCCATTGGTGTAAGTGAGGTGTTAAAGTCCTCCACTATTATTGTGTTACTGTCTATTTCCTTTTTTATAACTGATAGCAGTTGCCTTATGTATTGAGGTGCTCCTCTGTTGGGTGCATATATATTTATAATTGTTATATCTTCT
>NC_041217.1:103237037-103237655 GCF_002837175.3 Physeter macrocephalus
TTTCCATCCCCTCACTTTCAGTCTGAATGTGTCCCTAGTTCTGAAGTGGGTCTCTTGTAGATAGCATATATATGGGTCTTGTTTTTTTATCCATTTAGCAAGCCTGTGTCTTTTTGTTGGAGCATTTAATCCATTCACGTTTAAGGTAATTATTGATATGTATGTTCTTATTACCATTTTCTTAATTGTTTTGGGTTTGTTTTTGTAGGTCCTTTTCTTATTTTGTGTTTCCCACGTAGAGAAGTTCCTTTAGCATTTGTTGTGGAGCTGGTTTGGTGGTGCTGAATTCTCTTAGATTTTGCTTGTCTGTAAAGCTTTTGATTTCTCCATCAAATCTGAATGAGATCTTTGCTTGGTAGAGTAATCTTGGTTGTGATCTTTGCTTGGTAGAGTAATCTTGGTTGTAAGTTCTTCCCTTTCATCACTTTAAGTATATCATACCACTCCCTTTGGCTTGTAGAGTTTCTGCTGAGAAATCAGCTGTTAACCTTATGGGAGTTCCCTTGTATGTTATTTGTTGTTTTTCCCTTGCTGCTTTCAATAATTTTTCTTTGTCTTTAATTTTTGCCAATTTGATTACTATGTGTCTTGGCATGTTTCTCCTTGGGTTTATCCTGT
>NC_041217.1:103237721-103303448 GCF_002837175.3 Physeter macrocephalus
CTTCATTTCTTTTCACTCTTTTTTCTTTATTCTGTTCCACAGCAGTGAATTCCACCATTCTGTCTTCCAGGTCACTTATCCGTTCTTCTGCCTCAGTTATTCTGCTATTGATTCCTTCTAGTGTATTTTTCATTTCAGTTATTGTGTTGTTCATCTCTGTTGTTTGTTCTTTTATTCTTCTAGATCTTTGTTAAACATTTCTTGCATCTTCTCGATGTTTGCCTCCATTCTTTTTCTGAGGTCCTTGATCATCTTCACTATCATTATTCTGAATTCTCTTTGTGGAAGGTTTCCTGTCTCCGCTTGATTTAGTTGTTTTTCTGGGTTTTATCTTGTTCCTTCATCTGGTACATAGCCCTCTGTCTTTTCATCTTGTCTGTCTTTCTCTGAATGTGGTTTTTGTTCCACAGGCTGTAGGATTGTAGTTCTTGATTCTGCTCTAAATTATGTTTTATTTTGGAAAATAGTTGTTTTTGCATAAATGATACTATTTATGTTTACATGCAATGGGTTTATTATTATTGGTTTTAAATGAATTAATAAATATTTTAAAAATTTCTGTTTTAATTTCTGTTTTGGTAAATCTTGATAGATAGAACTCATATCAACAAAGTCTCTTTGGAGCTCTCAGTAATTGTAAAGCATAAATGAATCCTAAGACCAAAAAGTTTCAATATTGCTGTTTACTGAATACTAAAGAGGAGCTATCTTGGGGTAGGGGTGGAGAGTCCCTAGCGGATCTTGTCTTCTGGCCCAAATGAAGATTCAAAGGAGACATGACCCTGAGGGAAGTCACTTACTTAGCATCTCTGTAATCAGTTCCCTCACCTGTCAGATGGGGGAGATTGACCTAGGGATCTCCAAGTTTCTTTCATCTCCCAAACTATGACTCCAAATCACTGTGGCTGTCGAGAAGCCATGCTGGCAACATGGACATTATGTAGCAACACAGGTAATTTCTAGATATTCACAAGGTTAAAGATGAAGATCTCATGTGGAGGATGTGACACAGTAATATTTGTGAGGACCTTGTTCTGACTTTTTGGGCCTGTAAAATTATTTTTTTCATAGTCACCTTCAAAAAATTATAGTTTCAATTATACTAAATTTTACTATAATGAGGAAAGATTTAAGTTATTGCTGTATATCTTTGTCAGTTTATGTATATCACAAATTAAGAAGTGCATGATTTCCTAGAATTTTTTTGCTATAATATTCTTTCTCCGTGTATGTGTAAGCTTATTTTGTGTGAATATTTATAAGTATTTGCATAAATCATTTTTATTTTGTTTAGGGTTCTTAATATACCACTGATATCTATATTGAAGCAGGCTCAAGTTGTATATCCATTTTATACTTATTGATCATCTTCATGAAATTAATTAGTTACTTTGGTACTTTGGTTTTTAAAAAATATGATTAAGACTCTTTGGACATTATTGATATTTACAAATATAGACTTAGAAAAATGCCAGGTAAAATGTATTAATAATCTCAAGCTGGGCTTCCCTGGTGGCACAGTGGTTAGGAATCCGTCTGCCAATGCAGAGGACATGGGTTCGAGCCCTGGTCCAGGAGGATCCCACATGCCGAGGAGCAACTGGGCCCATGCGTCACAACTGCTGAGCCTGCGCTCTGGAGCCCATGAGCCTCGGCTGCTGAGCCCGCATGCCACAACTCCTGAAGCGTGCTCACCTAGAGCCCGTGTTCTGCAGCGGGGGAGGCAGCCGCAGTGAGAGTCCCGCGCACCGCAGCTGGGAGTGGCCTTCTCTTGCTGCAGCTGGAGAGAGACCGTGTTCAGCAACAAGGACCCAATGCAACCAAAAATAAATAAATTAATTTAAAAAAAAAAAAAGGAATCCCAAGCTTTGGAACTAACACTTTTCCTTTTTTAGTTTAAATGGAAGGAGACTTGATGACATAGTTTTTTAAGACGAGGAAACAAAAGGGAAAGAGAAGCCAATAGTAAATTGTCATATTAAGAATAAGTCTAAATCAGTTTTTAAACAGGATCCTGCATTCCTATAAAGTGATTTTGTAATGGAAACTGCCACAATTGAGGGCCAGCTCTGTCATAATCACCAATTTGGGCATCTCTGATGTTTAACAGAAATATAAATATCTAATGCAGAGTGTGTTTGTTACACTGTCATAGGAAAATTTTGTAACTGATTTTGAGCCAGATTCTTCTAGTGTTTAAACTACTACTTGGAAATAAGACTTGGAACCTGAACTAACTTTCTGAGCACTTCTACAATTTAGTAGTAATAATAATAATAATTTACCTTATTATGATAAGGTAAATTTAGTATATATTATATCTAGAACAGAAATTTATGATTATCTTATATCAAAAAAGTTTCACTTATCAAATTTGAAAGGTTCCTTTAAGTAGTTAACTATTTTAGGATATTGATGTCACTCAGTCTAAGAGAAAAATGCTCCGCAGCTCCCAACAAGACAATTTAGCAGCGCACGGTGCTTCACAGCACAGACTTGAGAACCAGCTGCCTGGGTGCAAATCCCAGGTCTGCCATTAAGCAGCTGTGTAGCCTTGTTTGCTTCAGTGTTCATCTGTAAAATGGAGCTAATAATAGTATCCATCTCACTGGGTTGTTTTGAAGGTTTAATGAGATAATATGCTTCAAGTGCTCAAAACACTGGCTGGCATTTATTAAGCACCAATAAGAAGGCTGTAGCTTTTAGTATTTGTGTGCTTTTAAAATTATTGCTTAGTTAATACATGGTATATTTTTGGTTCCTTATTTCTTCCTGACATCTCATTTTTTAACTCATTAGTGACATTATCCTCAAGTAATGTTGTAGGAAAAGTTACATCTGGAAAGATTTTACATTCATAGGGCACACTACAGCTCTAGATTTGTGGTATGTTGCTGGTAGTTTAAGGATCTTTAGAGATTACCTGGTCCAACTCAGCTTGATACATAAATCACCTTTCTAATATCCTGTTGACTGAGCCCCCAACCTTTGCTTGAATTTAAAATATCTCTGGGCTTCCCTGGTGGCACAGTGGTTGAGAGTCCGCCTGCCGATGCAGGGGACACGGGTTCGTGCCCCGGTCTGGGAAGATCCCACACGCCGCGGAGCAGCTGGGCCCGTGAGCCATGGCCGCTGAGCCTGTGCGTCTGGAGCCTGTGCTCTGCAACGGGAGAGGCCACAACAGTGAGAGGCCCGCGTACCGCAAAAAAAAAAAAAAAAAAAAAAATCTCTGACTCTTGGGAAATTCTTACTTGTGTTGTGCAATCCACCTGGCTGTAACCTCCACTCTCAGCAACAAGTTTTGTGCAGTAGAGCTGCATAGAATTTGGCTAACAAATAACCCATCTGAATAGTGACTGTGAAACAAATGGATTCTGGATAATTCAGGGCTGTCTAGAAGTGACCAGATAGTATAATTCAAAGTTGAGGGGCTCAATGGACTTTGCTCCCTGTTGGTTAAAGAAGTAAGGCTCCTATTTGTAGATGGAGTTGCCCTGAGCTAGTTGGGAACACATTTGGCATAGACATTTGTATCATTGAGCCTGTGGTGGGGCTATAAACCAGAGAGGGGAAAGGCAGTGCCTGGATCTCTGGGCACCCCCTGTACAAAACACCCCCATGCATTGTTGTGCATGTCCTTTCCTGGAGGTGGAGCTTCTTTGTGTTTTAAAAACCTGATCTTCCATATTTAAAAGTTTTTTGTCTATTTCTTTTACATAGAATGGAAGCTTCATGAAAGCAGAAGAGAAACTGCTTACTTTGTTCACTGCTGTATCTCTAGCAGCTACAAGAACTTGGAATATAGTAGGTGCTCAATATTCAAATAATGGAAGCAAAGATTGAACACTTAAATGTGAATATATTTTCAATTTAAATAAATAAATGTCACGTTCGCTTTTATGTCATGGCGCATTCTTTGGGTCTTGAGCTGAAGGAGAACCTGTCAGAGGATAGGATTGAGAAAAGTATCTGTTGTTATTATTTGCAGCTTTCAAATATGTTCAGAAAAAAAGTATCTTTTCTGTTTTGATATGTGAGGATTTTCTAGAAAGAAAATAGAGGTTTCTAATATTATCAAAGCCAGAGGTATACCATGCTATGAGAATTGGGTTTTTAAATCAGCCCAGCTGGATAGCAGCTTCAGGCTGTAGCCTGGGCAATGTTATATGAGCTCTACTCTGAGTGCTAATGAAACAAGTTTGCCAGACACATGAATGGTAAAAAGCCATCAAAACATTACAATGTAGAAGAAAAATGTAGTGAAAATTCCAACATATAATGTCTAAATGGTTCTTTTTTCCTGAAGGCTTTAAAGATTTTTCTTAGGTAATTTACAAACACTATCTGAGGTTGTAGAAAATATATGTAAAATTAAAATGACATTAGTTGAAATCTGAGCCTCTTTTTTTTTGGTGTATCTCTCTTTAACGTGCTAGTTGCTGAGTTTTCTGTAGCTTGAAGATATATATTTAGGTCAAAACTCATTGGCATATTCCTTGGGATATCTTGATTTGGCATCTTCTCTGGGAAGAAACACCCTTTGATTTTGGAACCAGAAGGCTGGTTCCTGCGTTCTAGCCCAGGTCCCACCCTCCCCCGTATGTTGGTCTTGGCTTAGTTATTTGACTAAGTCTATAACTTATGAAGTCAGTAACTTTTGTGACTTTGAGTGAGTTACTTAACATCATTCTACCTCAGATTTTTCATCTGTAAAATGGAGATAATAGAACTGTATCTCAAGGTTGTTGTAAGGAATAAATACATAAACACATATAAGGTGCTTAGAAGAGAGCGTGGGACATTGTAAACAACCCATAGATAGTAATATCATTGTTGTCAAAGGTGGGTATTTTGAAGGTAATTCAGTGGAAAATAGATAAAAGAGCTTTGGAGATTTAAAATCTCTATACAAATTCAAAGGAGTATTGATTATTTGTCTCCATGGTGACTTTAGTATTTGCAAAGTTATTTTGCACTTAGGGCCACTCACTGTGCTTCCATTTACATGTTTCTCTGCGGGGTGTGGAGTTAATTCCTAGGGTGCTTCCTTAATCATGAGCCAGGAATGCTCTGAGGAAAAGAAGTTTAAGTACTGACTAATTAGAAAATGAAATAACTTTGAATTTTCTAAGCTATACCTTTACTTGGAATTTTAACTTTGTAGAATTTCTAAGTAAGGGGATAAGAAAAAGACTCTATTCCATTCTTAGAGTCACAGCGTTCATAGGCAAAATGGAAAAAAAATAGACGATTCAAGGAGAAATTTTTTTTTTGGCCATGTCACACAGCCTGTGGGATCTTAGTTCCCCAGCCAGGGATTGAACCTGCACCCTCGGCAGTGAAAGTGTGGAGTCCTAACCACTGGACTGCCAGGGAAGTCCCGAAAGAGAAAAATTTTGAAGGGAAAAGTTTTAAAAAATAATTGTCTACATTAATCAAATTCCATAGATGTTGTATCTTAATTATCACTTTGTTTATGCAGAGAATGGAGCAGATTTTGAACATGCCTTTTTTTTTTCCTTAAAATATATTGGCATTATTTAACAGGATCTAGGTTTTTTAAAAAAATAGAGGTAATTAATTGTGAAGTATTTTGATGTTCAGCAGGCAAAGGAAACACATTACTTTGTGTAAACAGAGGTTAATATAGAGTCTTTGAAGTCTAAATTATTGAACTGTTTGCCTAAGGACAAACTTCTTAACTGTTTAGGTTTCCTCTGGCCTGTAGTAAACTACAGGGGTGGGAATAACACAAAAATATTCTATGTGTAAAACATTTGGGGTCTGTTTGCAAAGAATGTTTGATCCAAATTTTCAGGTTTCCCTTTGAGTTACACTGACGAATTAGGGAACTTTCATTCCATTTTCCTCTCCTTGTAGCAGTCTAATTGGCTCATGGTTGATAAAGACAGAAGCATGTGTTTCTGGGAAAGGTAAGCCTTCATTTGTTTAAGTTTTAGATGATCTCTTGCCTCTGGAACTGGCACAGGGACCAAAGAATGTTTATTATTTCCATGTTGTTAACATGGGAATGGATCTGAAAGATGTTAAGTGAGGGTTATGTCCATTTCTATTCTGTAGCTTCCTTGGGCCCCAGCCAAGGTGACTTGGTTTTGTAAAGGCCAAGAAAGCCTTGCTTAAAGAGTAGACTCTTTTTTATATCTGTTTTTAATCTGAAAATATCTACCTCGAGGACAGAGCTCTACTTTGCAGAGTAAAAGACAAGTATTGACTGATCTTAGCAAACGGACAACCACCAGAGAGGTGGTTAAGGGCACACGTGTTTCTAGACACAGGCTGTGCCTCACACCTGCTCTACTTGTGTTACTCGTCAAGCAGATCTTGTGGCCTTTGGACAGAGTTGCCTTGGGAAGGTGGAAACACAATAGTGTTGGTTTCCAACTTAGAAAGACTTCTGGGAGTCCAGTCCACAAATTTTTTGACCTGTGTGTGCCAGGTGGGAAGTAGGGTGTGTGTCCTGCTGTGAGGGTTGGGCGGGGGGAGCGGTGTCCCACCCTCGTGGGGGAGGGAGAAAGCATCTGATTGGCACGTGTGATTCAGAAGCATCACTTCACAACTCCACATTCACTTTTCCAAGATCCTTCCCTTTGCCCTGAGGTCTGCCCTGCCCCCTTTCACAGCTCTGGGGACTGTGGGAGCTGCAGGGAGGAAGTTGCCATTCTTCATGCCCTTTACTCTATGTGTGTCTCCACACCGAGATCTGTCAGCTGGGTCTGGGCCTCACCCAAAATCACATTTGTATTTAGCAGTCTCAGGGCCTGGACTCCTGTCTGAAATACTGGCTGGCGTGACTGCAGCTCCTGTTGACCCTCTGTTCACAGAGGCATAGGAACAGGTAGCCCCAAACTGTAGAACCCAAAGAAAGCTCTGGGTGACCTCTCTTATTTAGCAGCTGCTCCTATAGCACCAGTCACTGTGGCAACTGGGCTCTGTTTATGAAAATGAATGAGACCTCAAGCCCGGGGCATCCACACCATGGACAGAGCTCCCCCTGGAAATACATCGCCTGCCAGATTGCCAGGGCTAAACCAAAACAAAGATGAAGCAAACAAAAGTAGCCAGGGAAGTGTTCTGCCCTGGAGAGACATGGGCCATGGCTTAACTGCCTAATTAGCCTCCCTTACCAAGCAGAACCATGCCAGAGTGAGCTTATCTCGGTTATGCTAGAGGAAGACTGAGGCTAAGACCCTGGAACTGGTCTGGGCGGTTTTCTGAGCTCATCCTCGCATTGCACTGGCCAGGCCTCTAGCTGTGGGTTTAGAAGGAAGCAGTGTTTAGTACCAAGGATCTGACTTTTCGAAAAGCTTATTTTAGATCCTGCCTTTATGTAAACTGTAAAGCTATTTTTGGGTCTGCACCTTTGGAAGGGACCCTTGTCTGGAACAACTGAGGTTGGAGTTTGTCCTCTTTGAGTCCTTGCTTTCACAGTGTCCAAAGTACCCTTAGTAGTTATAACTCTCCTTGGGAAATGGTGAACCATGGATGTCTTTGAGAACTCTGAAACTGGAGCTTCTTTTGAGAGGACTGCTATGTTCTGGGTGTTTCTAGCATTCTTAGGTTTTATAATTCCATGGCTGGACCCGTCCAGCATGTGTCCTTTGGCCTCACTTAGATGTTCACTGGGGTACTTCACTGAAGTACAGATAGATATGGAGCTAGAAGGGCCCGTAGAAATCATCAAACCACACACCCTTATTTTAAAGATATGTAAGCCAAGGCTAAAGTTCACGTGGCTAGTTTGGCAAAGCCAGAGCCAGTGCGTGGGTCTTCTGATGCCATTGCAGAGCTCCCTACCCACACCGTGCTTCGTCATTGTGAGGGTCTGCTTGGGCCGTGGCCGAGGTGGAGGAGGGAGAGTTGGGGAGCTTGAGAGGGCTGGCACTGATGGTTTGCCAACAGAGCAGAGATGCTTAGAAACAAGATGTATGTTCAAAGAAAGAGGGACTCCTCCACATCCATGTAAGTCAGTTTTAGCTTTAAATTTTGAAACACCCGTTTGCTGCATTGAGGTCTTGAGGTCCCGTACCTGCTCTTCTTGATCTGATCAGATGTCAAGGAGTTGGGGATAAAGGGGGAGAGGGACCCGCAGAGGGGGTGCTACAGGTTTTGACTGCAGTGAGAAGAACATGGGCTTGAACCAGAGCTCCTTCCCAGAAGAATTCAGGTCCGTCTCTGCCCCAGCAGCCTTTACCCCTAACTTCGGCCGCATGTCCTGGGGTTTGAACAGCTCCTACCCCTCATGAAGGCGATCCATCGAGAGGGACCCTTGCCTGCGGGGAAGGGAGTAAAGCTAAGCCCTTGCTCCTTCAGTAGTCAGGCCTGTGCAGTTACTGAATGGCTGTCGCTGTTTGCGGATGGTAATTCCTTATGGACTCTCCTGTTGATAAACCAAGTCAGTGGCAGTTTTCCTTTAACTGAGGATTTAAGTTAAAATATAACCACAAGTATCCTGTTAGTTTTCATTCGTGTCAGTGCTGAACTTTTGTACACTGGGCTGTGGAGTTGATGTTTCTGAGCTGTCTTGGCTGAGATACTTGTGTGAAATGTGAGTTTCCTCTGGCTGGTCAGTGAAGCTAAAATAGATGGGTTGATTGGTTATTTTTGAGAGTTTTTCATGGGCGTGAATATTGGTACAGGTAAATCCTGTGTTTCACTCTGAGTAATTGTAATCAGGGGGAGAAGGAAACTTTTCCAGGTTTGTTCTGTAACTATCATGACATTCATGTTCCTTAGGGAAAGGATAAGGAAGGGGTTTGTTAGAGGATGTCCTGTGGTGGTGCTGTCAGGCTTTGAAAAGCAGACCTCAGGGTGAGCTGAAAAGCCAGTACCCTGGACTGGACGAAGCCATGAACTAAAATGATGTTCTGGACGGTCTGAAGCTGAACAGGTTTCTCTATTATCTAGTCACAGTTAGCCGGTGAGGTTAATAACAAGTTAGCTGGGAGTCAATGCCTGCACTGGTCATAACTCACCTGTATTCTGGATGGGGATCAGAGAAACTGAATAGATTTATTCATTCAGTGAACAGTGAGTAACAGTGGCCTTAGCTGCAGAACCAGCTCTTTTCAGCTTTTTGATGACATGTATTATTATTGTTGTTAACAGGTTGACTAAAAAGAACCTGGAAGAGTCAAGGCTTTGCTCCTCTTTTTCCAACACTCAGACGTGTTCTCCTAGTTTCCTAGTTAGTCGGTAAACATTTATCAAATGCCTACTGTGTGCCAGGGGCTGTGTTATCACAACGAGTAACTTATTATTGGTTAATGAATGATCTCATGCAGCAAGCATACAAAGAAGCCTTAAGAAGAGGAGGATAGTTGGGATCTTGTGTGTCTCTTCCTGCCCATCCTTTGGTGCCTTCACACCAGGGAAAGGAAGTGGAAGTTGACTTAAATTAGTTTACTTTGGTAATAGCAGTTTTAGCAAAGGTTTGGAGAAGGAAATTGAAACTGTTGAGAAACAGGAGGTTTGGGGATTACTGCTGGAGTTTTCTTATTCCTTCTAGTCCAGGAACTCTGTCCCAGTTACCAGTGATAATGGACCTTTTTTGTGTTTAACTGTCTTGTCAGTAAGTCAGTGACACATGCTGAGAATAGAAACTTGTACCCTTCCATGTTGTAATCGCTAGTCCATACATGCCCCACTGGTTCTGTTGTTGTGATTGTTGCTATGATGCTTCACATCAAATATCAGCCATTAGCCACTTTACATAGCACCTGCATGGTCCCTATTCCAAGCAGTTTACCTTCCCTAGAAGCCCAGGGCTTTTTCCACATTGGCACCACAGGAAGTGGTTGAGGGGAAGGGACAGGAACCTTCCCTTTGTGAAATGTGGTCCTTGCTTGAGTCAATAAAGGGAACTGTGTTCGTCTGTTTTAATAGGGAAGGCTTTTACTGAGGTAAAATTTTTTTCTATTAAATTCTGCTTTTTAAAGCGTCTAGGGTTGGGTGTAACAAGAACAGAATAACACCTCTGTTCACTGTTTTCTGTTCTTTCAGAATATGTGACTTGCAATGGTTGACTACGTGTTAGACTCTGAGGGAGGAAATGAAACAAGAGATATAACCTCTAGTCTCTGCTCTGTAGGTGCTTCCTGACCAGTGAGGGAAGAAAAAACATCAGATGGCATTGTCAGGAGCTTCTTAAACTTTAGGTGGACAGGAGAAAATGGAAACTTGACTAATTTCATTCAGTTCTTAGGTTGTTTTGTCTCCACTTTCCTGGCCATAACGTTATTGTAACTGGAGATGGATCTGCTGGTGGTTGTAGGAATGGCTGGCAGTAGGTATCAGGGCTGTGGGCTTGTTTATAGTTCAAGGAAGTGTGATGCTACCTTTGGCTTTCTTAAGAATGTGAAAACCTTTTTCCCCAAACTCCAAGAATGCCTCTCTTTGCATTCACTGGCAATTGACTTAGCCCCGCCCATCCAGGAACAGTCACTGGTGAAGAGTAATGGAGTTGCTGTGATTGGCTTAGACTCATCAGCTGGAGACTCAATCACATTGCTGGCCACAGGGGTCTCCTACCAAAGTAAATGCGGGTGTACCTTACAATAGAAGAAATGTGAATCCAGTAGGACCCTGACGTAGGGATAAGAGGTCAAGAAGTAACGGAGAGAAGGTCCTGGCCCTTATTTGTGTTCCCTCAGTTCCCTAGACATCCTTCTATGGGGCCCTCTAATGTGGCGCTGCACTGTGGACCTACCTGTCTCCCCACTCTTAGAGTATAGCTTCTTAAGACTAAGGCACTCTGTCTTATTCAGTATTTGTGGGCATATCTGGCACATTGTAGGGACTTAACATGGGGTTTAAACAAATTGATTGAAAAGGGATGCTTTGAATTCCTTTGTGTTTAAGTTTTATCAAACTTGAAATAAGTGGACCACTGATATCCTGTTGTTCATTAATTTATTTTATAACAGTTTTATTAAGATGTAATTCACATACCATACAATTCATTCATTTAAAGTGTACATGTTAATGGTTTTTAGTATGTTGACAGAGTTGTGCAATCACCAACACAATCAATTTTAGAACATTTTCATCACCCCAAAAAGAAACTCCATACTCATTAACAGTCACTCCCCATTCTCACCTTCCATCAGACCTTTTCCTTTTTATGGCCAAATAATCTGTTGTATGTATATACCACATTTTATTAATCCATTATCAGATGATGGATATTTGTGTTGTTTCTAGTTTTTGGCTATTATGAATAATGCTGCTGTGGACATTCATGTACAAGTTGTGTGGACATATGTTTTTATTTCTCTTGGGTATATAAATACTTAGGAATAGCTGGATCATATGGTAACTCTATGTTTAAGCTTTTGAGGAACTGCCGAACTGTTTTCCAAAGTGTTGTGCTGTTTTACATTCCCAGCAGCAACATTTGAGGGTTCCAGTTTCTCCACATCCTTGCCAACCCTTGTTATTATCTGCTTTTTGATTATAACCATCCCAGTGGGTGTCAAGTGGTATCTCATTACGTGTTCATGGATTAAAAAAAAAATAAGCAATTGGATGTGGCAGAAGCTCTCTGTTAGGTAAAAAGACATTGAGTAACTTTTGACCCTTTCCATCTTTCTGGCCTCATCTCTTTCATGTATTTTTCTCTTAATTCATATTCCAAACACACTAAATTATTTTGTAGTCCCCACACTACTGTGTTGTTTCTTACCTCTAGGCCTTTGCTTGTGCTCTTCCTTGTGCCTGGAATATGAATACTAATGCTAATGCTAATACTAGTAATGATACTGGGTAATTCTTACACAGCCATTAAGTCATAGAGCTAGCAGTCTGGCTCCAAGTCTGTGTTCTTTTAAATGTGATTTTATTTATTTAATTTTATTTTTTTAGAGTTTGTATTCTTAAATATATAAATATATATTTAAAATCAGTGTTATGGAAGTATATTTACATAGATTAAAAGGTATACATTTTAAGGCTACAGTCTGATGAATTTTGATAACGAGTATATCTTTGTAACTACCACTGCAATCAAGATATAAAAGACGTAGATATTGTCCTATCCCTCGTCCCCCACCATCCCAATTCTCTTATGCCCCTTTGTAGTCAGTATGCCCAGTCCCAGGCTCTGACTGATCTGCATTCTGTCACTATGGATTACTTTTGCCTGTTCCAGAATTTCATGTACCCTTTTGAGTCTGGCTCCTTTTGCTCAGCAGAATGTTTTTGAGAGTTAACAACCAGGTTATTGTGTGTATCAATCGTTTGTTCTTTTTTGATGCTGAGCATATCCATTGAATGGATATACCCCAATTTGTTTATTCATTCACCTGTTGACGGACATTTGTGTTGGTCCCTTTGAATATTATGAAAAAAGTGGTTATGGACATTTGCAAACATGTCTTTTTGGTGCACATATGTTCTCATTTTTCTTGGATATATACCTATGAGTGCAATTGCTTGGTCGCATGGTAACTGTATGCTTAACTTTATAAGAAACCTACCTAGTTTCTTTATAAGAAACCCACCTAGTTCTCCAAGTAGATGTACTTATATTGATTTTAATACAGATTTGTCCTTTCCTATCCTTTTTGTTTAGGTAACTTCAACTAATTCTTAAGAATTAACTGAGGGACTTCCCTGGTGGTCCAGTCGTTAAGACTCCATGGTTCCATTGCACGGGGCACAGGTTCGATCCCTGGTCGGGGAACTAAGATCCTGCATGGAAAACAACAACAAAAAAAAGAGCCCAAGAATTAACTGAGACATCACCTGCTAGGAAGTCTTTTTTGAGCCTTTCACTTTCCCCTTCCTTGAGATGGATTGGGGAGGCTGCTCCTTTGTGCTCCTATTGCACCTTGGTTATTGAAATTGTTCACTTGTCCATCTTTCTCATTAGACTGTGAGCTCCTTGAAAATGGAGAATGTGTTATTATTTCTGTATCCCCAAGATGGGGGATACTTATCATCTAGCTAAGTGCTCAGTAAATGTTTGTGAATGGGTGACTGAATTAAACATTATTTGGCTTATAAGGGAGTTTACAGCCCTGTATAGGAGTTGAAACAGGCATGCAAAGAACTGTAATGTATACTAGAAACTGATAGAGTTGAAGAACAAAGTCTACGTGAATTCAAAGAGAGAGATGACTTCTTTTTTTTGAGAGATGACTTTTAATGGGGAGAATTCGGGAAGGTTAATAAGGGAGGTGGAATTTCCGCTAAGCGTCAAAAGATAGGTTTAGATGTACAGAGGTAATATTATACATTGGTTCTAAAGGGATTTGAATTGAACTTCGGTTCTAAAGACTGAGAGGCTGTAAAATGAAGGCTGTGTTTGGGAAGGTCACACTAAGATCCTCTATTTTGTAATACTTTGCTATTCCCAGTCTACCGCAGACACTAGGGGATATTTTTCATTTGGCAATAGAAGAATATGAATGTGTCTGTCTGTCTATTACCTTTCCAAATTCTAAGTCTTCTAGACTAGAGAAAAAAGGCTTCTTGTATCCTTTTTTCCTCTTACCCTGTGCGGTAATGGTCACACAAGTCCCACCATTGCCAAGGCTCTGCCTGGGAGGTTGTCTGATCTCTTTGGTCCCTGCCACCTGGCTCCACTTTTTAGCATGTACTTGTCCACTTTTCTTTTTTAGCACATGTTCACAGAATATTAGAGCTTTCAAAATAATCAGGTATCAGGCTCTTGTTTAACAGATGAGAATTGATCTTGAGACCCATAGAGTTACCTGGTTAATAATAATCATGATAAAAGCTGCCATTTGTTGAGCACTTAGCGTGTGTCATATAATCCCTGTGACAGCCCTACAAAGTGTAGATATGTCCCCATTCTACAAATGAGAAAACTCAGGCAAAGTCTCAGATGGTACACAGCAGAGCTAGGAGTCAAAGCCAGATCTTTTCATATAGCATCCTTCTGAGCTCAGGCAAGACCCTAGGTCTGCAGGGTCACTGACCACAGAGAAAGAGGAAATTGGGCCAAAGTCCTCAAGTAGAGGAGAGGCTGTTGTCACACAGGTGGAGTAGACCAGGGTTCTCTGCTGCTTAGACATTGGGTGGTGGTTTTTTTGAACCACTGATGATGCTGTCACAAAATAGAGACATCAAGAGCAGAAAAGTAATCAACCAGCATTGGCTTTAATCAGAGTTATTTGTATGATAAAGTATGGTATATGTTCTTAGTTTTTAATTATACAAATACAGTTGTTTATCTTCATTATACAAGTAATGCTTAAAATACATTTGCGTGGTAAAGGGGTTAAATAATGTGGAAAGACAGAGAGCAAAGTCACAGTTCCCATTCATCTCCCCGACCCCACTCTAGCACCATCCCCACCTTAGGTAAGAACTATTTTTGTTAGAATTATGTGTTTAATCTTTTTTCTATACACATGTAGACATATACATTTTTTTAGGAAGTTAATAAATGGTATCATTCTTTACATATTTTTTTTACAATTTTTATAGAAGCTTAACAACATGCCATTAAGATATTTTTGTCAGTACTAATAGACTATTTTAACTGCAACAAGTGTATTTCATGGTACAGATGTACCCGCATGAACGTTTACACCATTTCTAGTATTTCTCTATTGTAAATACTATGGCAGTTAACACCTATGCGTGTAACACTAATAACTTTACGGTTAACGCTGTAAAGTTATGGTGTAATACAGTTGGTGTATTTACAATTATACCAATTGTAATTGGTAAGGTGTAATTACAGTTATGGTGTAACACCTTTACAGGGTTGTTGGGCACTAACCAGTCCTATCTGAGAAGATTGTAACAGGTTCAAAATGTTCCTACTGGCCTTTATTATTGAATGATCACACCCTTTGAAAAGTATTAATTGAGCATTATCATTGTTTTATAGGTAAAAGGTTAGTAAGTACGTAATATGTGGTAGGTACTTTCTTATGTATTATCTCATTTAAATCTTTTAATAATCCCAAGAAAAATGTGCTACTATTTACCATTTTCTGAAACTAAGACTTGGAAAGATTGTGACTTGTGTAATGTGACATGGCTTCTAAGAAGCCGGTTCAAAATTTGAACCTCATCTTCTGATTACCAACTCAG
This sequence comes from Physeter macrocephalus, assembly GCF_002837175.3. Classification (NCBI taxonomy): domain Eukaryota; kingdom Metazoa; phylum Chordata; class Mammalia; order Artiodactyla; family Physeteridae; genus Physeter; species Physeter macrocephalus. The sequence continues at coordinate 103,252,809 of NC_041217.1, forward strand.
TGTCTCTTTCCCCATTGTTCTGAAGCTGGTCCATTTCCTTCTACGAGCCTTTAAGGAGAAAAACTGTAGAAGGTAAAATGTCTTTGAAATAATGGAGTTGTAGCATGAGGAGAGAAAGGAAGAGAGGATATCCTCTAGGTTGGGGGTCAGAGTGGTCTGGAAGCCTCTGCTCCTGTCATCAGGCTTGGAAGTGAGATTCATGACTTCAGGAGGTTGTGGTAGTGGCGACAGTGAGAGGCCTTGGTGCCCTGACAGCAATGTCCTGCTATTGTAAGCTGTGGATTTAATATCATGCTGAGAAAAATAAATCACCACCAGGAAAGGCTGTGTGCTTAGATGCAGCCGGGCTCCTGGAGGTCCTCTCCCAATAGAATGGCCCTCAGTGGATGTATTGTCTCAGCTTCCTTTGAGTTTTAATTTCTATATAGATCAAAGTGTTATTTTCAACCCGTGGGATGGCTTGGCCCTTTGAGAAGTGGCCCCTTTTACAGGCGCCGTGGAGTGGGCTGATGGTCAGGATTTAAGGGTTGTTTCAAGCTCTTCCTGGACGCTGTAAGTCCCCTGAAGTACATGTGAGCAGTCTTTTCTCCTAGAGGCAGAATTTGAGCAGTTTGGGTAAGGGGAATCAGTTCTGCTCTCTGGCAAAATGATTTGCATCCATCGATCCTGTTGGCAGTAAAAAAAAATTTGAGAATAAGTCAGCAAATGTGTTTGAGGAAGAAAGCTTAGAAAATCTGAAAACACAACACAACACAACAGAACACAAACCCATAACAGAGTAAATAACATTCTTACAATGAATGTGTCAGCATTTTTAACAGAAGTGTACTCAAGTGTGTGGTGATGCAGTATGTGTATACAAGTCAAAAGCACAAATGTAGTCAGTGTTTACATTCAGCCTCCCACCTCCAAAACACACTCACAAAAGCTCCCACTTGTGTATGTGGAATTACATCTCTGAATACTCCTTTGGTCCACTTCTCCCCCTCCTTTCCTCAAACACATATTTTGGTTACTTCCCTAAAGAGACATGATATATATGGGGAAACACCTCTCTGAGTAGTGTATAAAGTGTAATGTTTTGAAACACCAGGGACGTGGGTCCACCGGGAATCCTGAACGCTGGTTTCCAGCCACAACTGTGCTGGAATGAAAATAGAAAACAATGAGGCATGTGCAGAGTCAGCTTTACTTTGTGTCTCAGCTCAGCAGTTTTCCCGCTGTCCTAAACTTTCCTTAAAAAAAAAAAAAAAAAAAAAAACCAAGGAAAAAGAGGAAATGATCCGGTTTTAAAAATCCGAAAATATCAGATAGCAGCCAGGACTGTGGGGACACTTATAAAAAGAATCAAAACTGAACCAATGGTGAAAAATCTCACTGTTCTTTGCTTGGTTGTGAAGACTCACGTATGTGGGCACACCACATAGTAAACACCTCACTGCACATGTAAGTACACACTCAGTCATGGATTTTCATGGTGGTGTGGTACAAGCTGTATTTGGTTATCATGAAGTACTAGTTTTATTTCTGCTGACCACTTGCTGTGGAATCTTGGAAATGTCACTTTTATTCATTAATCAAATTCCATTAAAAAATTTATTTATTTTATTTTTGGCTGTGTTCAGTCTTCGTTGCTGCGCACGGGCTTTCTCTAGTTGCAGCAAGCGGGACTACTCTTTGTTGTGGTGTGCGGGCTTCTCATTTTGGTGGCTTCTCTTGTTGTGGAGCACAGGCTCTAGGTGCATGAGCTTCAGCAGTTGTGGCATGCAGGCTCAGTAGTTGTGGCGCACGGGCTTAGTTGCTCCACAACACGTGGGATCTTCCCGGACCAGGGCTCGAACCTGTGTCCCCTGCATTGGCAGGCAGATTCTCAACCACTGCACCACCAGGGAAGCCCCAAATAATTCCATTTAACAAATATTTACTGAATGCTGATTATGTTCACGGCCCTATCTAGGTGCTGTGGAGGGTTAGATCAATCAGAAAACACGTTGTGTGACTTTAATATGCTTAGATTCTGGGGGAATCATGAAGAAACGCTCAGCGTTGCAGCTTGCTGCTATGGTGCGTGCCCATGAGGGAAGAACCAGCCTGCTGCAGGAATTCAGAGGAAAGGGCATGGTTATGTCTAGCTGGAAGAGGCTTCTTAGAGGCAGTGAATACCATTGATGTGGGCTTTAAAGGCCGGGTGGGCTTTTAGAGATGGGGAGTGAAGATTAATTGCCAGAGCTGGGGAAGCATGAGGCCTTTTGGATGACCAGGCCGCAGAAGAAAGTGGGGCTCTGTTTTGGTATGTACTGACCATCAAGTTAAACTGTGTCTTAATTTCTCTAGTCCTGTTTCCTCCTCTGCAAAAAAGATGGTTGAAATTTCTTTTTGTTTCAGTGTGCCAAAGAAAGAAAGAGAGGATTATGTTTGTGGCCAGGCATGCCAACTGCCACTGGTCTTAGGCCTTAGTGCTTGAAAACAAATAGGATCTTAGCCCTTTATAAAAAGTAGACATCAAAAGGCTTTCTCCCCCACCACGTCTTTCTTTCTTTTTGTAAAAATTATTTTCACCCCCTTTTTATTATTTTCTTATTTTAGCATCCTTATCACTAGGATACTGTTTACTATAGGATGGGCTTGTGGAAACTTATTTGATAAAGAGGGGAAAAAACCCAAGTGATGTGTCAAGCCTTTTTCATGAATGGCGCAGAAATCCAAATTTACGTACTGTAGTTTAAGTTGAAAGATTTGTTAGTGAAGTATTATTTCAAACATCTGTATATGCATCTGTAAAAGGAGAAAAGCCAAGACAGAAGAAGATGTGAACATCAAGTACATTCACATTTTTTCCCTATTATCAGTAGCATCCTTCAGAAAGTACTGATTAAAAGTGAAGGCCGTTTCCAGTTCTTGGTTTACTTGCCTCATAGTACACTAAATCAAGGCTAAGCTGGGGGCCACCTTCCAGAAAGCACAGACTTCCTTTATGGTTGGAAATAATCCATATTTTGTTTGACCTTCAGAATACTCATGGTCTTGCTGGAATATATGGGCTAACGTTTGTCCTGGCAAGGCCAGGGCAGTTTAAGTTTGGTGTCTTCAGGGATTGCTTTATAGGCCATTCAAAGCAGTGGGAGGAAGGTGACGATAGTAACTCAGACATTTGCATCCTTTCCGACTAAAAAATCAAGGGGGTGATTTAAAACAGGCAGTATTTGAAAACAAACAAGCAAAAAAACTTCTTGCAGTTCCTATTTGTCTAAACCTCTGAGAACTTTCTCAAGGTCAGAGTGTTCTTTTGCAAATGACCTTGTCATGAAGAGGGGATTGCATCTCATTTATTGCACTGTGCTAATATCTGCAATCCTCTTCTGACTGTCAAATGTGGACCATGGAAAGCACAATTTCCATGCCTTTTGGACAATATGTTCTTCGTGATGCTTTGTTTATAAAAATATTGTCAGATGGTTAGGATTTGCCTGAGCATACTAATATTAACTGGAATTAGGCCTCATGTTAGCTTTTTTTGCTGAGGCCAGAGGCAGAGTCCAAAGCCTAAGAGTTAAAAGTTATTGTTCTGTTTATTTTTTCACTTTAATAGATGGCACTTTTTCTTCCTTCCAATTTTATTAAGATATAATTGACATACGGCACTGTGTAAGTATAAGGTGTACAGCATAATAATTTGACTTACATATATCATGAAATGATTACCACAGTAAGTTTAGAGAACATCCATCATCTAAGATACAAAATAAAAGAAAAAGAAAAAGAATTTTTCTCCTTGTGTTGAGAACTCTTAGGATATACCCTCTTAACAGTTTTCACATATAACATACAACAGTGTTACTGGGTTGGTCAAAAAGTTCAGTCAGTTAATGAATATGTTCAATAAAGTTCTTGGTGAAAATGAAAAATATATCTTTTATTGTTACTTAAAACCGAACGAACTTTTTGGCCAACCCAATATATTAATTGTTATACATTACATCCTAGTTCTTATTTATCTTATAACTGGAAGTTTGTACCTTTTGTCTTCATCCAATTTCCCGTCCTCCCACCCCTCTTATTATTCTTATTTTAAAGCAAATACAGAACTAGAGTTATTGTTGTATACTGGGTTTTTGAGTACTTAGTGAGGTCAGTAATTCCCACTACTTAGGGCCAGTTTGACTGTCAGATGTGTTGTTGCAAAGATGATAAATGATAAGGTAAACAGGGATTAGATGGATTCATATGTGGCAGCATGAAGATATTGTCTTTAATAAGAACATCCATTATATGGGCATAATTGAAAATAATCATAATTTAGTTGAAATCCTGTATAAATTTAGGGGAAGAAAGTAATTACTTTTTTTCTGCTCATATAAAGGGATATAAAAGAATGCATGTAATTAAATTTCTTAATGCTTCATTTTGCTTTTGATGTGCTCGCACCAGGTGAAGTTGTACTTGAACGTTAATGCTCATAGCATGAGTCTAAAGTTTCAGCTGCAGCCAATAGATGGGAACCACGGTTTCTAGTGATTTTCAAAATACAATCCCATAAAGATGAAGAGACCTCACAACTGAAACAGGTGGTGTGCTCAGTTTAAGTGAACATTTGGGAGTCCAGAAAGAATCCGACACTGTCTCATCACTGTCAGAAGTGATTCCAACACCACCGCTGTGCACCAGCTCATGTTGTTGGCCGTTAGTTGTATGGATGTTTGCTGTTCACTCAATGACAAAAGCAAAATAGCCAAAAAAAAAAAAAAAGGATATAAAAGAATATGTCATACACTGTTAAGTTCACATATATATGTATTTTCTTTTTGCAGTTGAGAAAGCAGGATTGGTAAGTGAAGCTTAAGGGTTAGGTATGAAAAATAATTGAGAAAAATGAGTAGAAAGAAAGAAAAATTGATGTTTGATAATCTTTGTTAAATATGTTCTCAAAGACCAGCCTCACATTTAAAGTATTATGTACATGTAGACTTTGGCCTCCAGTAGTTTTTTTGTTTGTTTGTTTAAATAAATGTATTTATTTATTTATTTTATTTTTGGCTGTGTTGGGTCTTCCTTGCAGAGCACGGGCTTTCTCTAGTTGTGGCGAGCGGGGGCGAGAAGGGGCTACTCTTCATTGCAGTGCGCGGGCTTCTCATCATGGTGTCTTCTCTTGTGGCGAAGCATGGGCTCTAGGCACGCGGGCTCAGTAGTTGTGGCTTGCGGGCTCTAGAGCGCAGGCTCAGCAGGCTCAGTAGTTGTGGCACACAGGCTTTGTTGCTCCACGACATGTGGGATCTTCCTGGACCAGGCAGGGTCACTGACCACAGTGTAAGAGGAAATTGGGCCAAAGTCCTCAAGTAGAGGAGAGGCTGTTGTCACACAGGTGGAGTAGACCAGGGTTCTCTGCTGCTTAGACATTGGGTGGTGGTTTTTTTGAACCACTGATGATGCTGTCACAAAATAGAGACATCAAGAGCAGAAAAGTAATCAACCAGCATTGGCTTTAATCAGAGTTATTTGTATGATAAAGTATGGTATATGTTCTTAGTTTTTAATTATACAAATACAGTTGTTTATCTTCATTATACAAGTAATGCTTAAAATACATTTGCGTGGTAAAGGGGTTAAATAATGTGGAAAGACAGAGAGCAAAGTCACAGTTCCCATTCATCTCCCCGACCCCACTCTAGCACCATCCCCACCTTAGGTAAGAACTATTTTTGTTAGAATTATGTGTTTAATCTTTTTTCTATACACATGTAGACATATACATTTTTTTAGGAAGTTAATAAATGGTATCATTCTTTACATATTTTTTTTACAATTTTTATAGAAGCTTAACAACATGCCATTAAGATATTTTTGTCAGTACTAATAGACTATTTTAACTGCAACAAGTGTATTTCATGGTACAGATGTACCCGCATGAACGTTTACACCATTTCTAGTATTTCTCTATTGTAAATACTATGGCAGTTAACACCTATGCGTGTAACACTAATAACTTTACGGTTAACGCTGTAAAGTTATGGTGTAATACAGTTGGTGTATTTACAATTATACCAATTGTAATTGGTAAGGTGTAATTACAGTTATGGTGTAACACCTTTACAGGGTTGTTGGGCACTAACCAGTCCTATCTGAGAAGATTGTAACAGGTTCAAAATGTTCCTACTGGCCTTTATTATTGAATGATCACACCCTTTGAAAAGTATTAATTGAGCATTATCATTGTTTTATAGGTAAAAGGTTAGTAAGTACGTAATATGTGGTAGGTACTTTCTTATGTATTATCTCATTTAAATCTTTTAATAATCCCAAGAAAAATGTGCTACTATTTACCATTTTCTGAAACTAAGACTTGGAAAGATTGTGACTTGTGTAATGTGACATGGCTTCTAAGAAGCCGGTTCAAAATTTGAACCTCATCTTCTGATTACCAACTCAGTGTCTCTTTCCCCATTGTTCTGAAGCTGGTCCATTTCCTTCTACGAGCCTTTAAGGAGAAAAACTGTAGAAGGTAAAATGTCTTTGAAATAATGGAGTTGTAGCATGAGGAGAGAAAGGAAGAGAGGATATCCTCTAGGTTGGGGGTCAGAGTGGTCTGGAAGCCTCTGCTCCTGTCATCAGGCTTGGAAGTGAGATTCATGACTTCAGGAGGTTGTGGTAGTGGCGACAGTGAGAGGCCTTGGTGCCCTGACAGCAATGTCCTGCTATTGTAAGCTGTGGATTTAATATCATGCTGAGAAAAATAAATCACCACCAGGAAAGGCTGTGTGCTTAGATGCAGCCGGGCTCCTGGAGGTCCTCTCCCAATAGAATGGCCCTCAGTGGATGTATTGTCTCAGCTTCCTTTGAGTTTTAATTTCTATATAGATCAAAGTGTTATTTTCAACCCGTGGGATGGCTTGGCCCTTTGAGAAGTGGCCCCTTTTACAGGCGCCGTGGAGTGGGCTGATGGTCAGGATTTAAGGGTTGTTTCAAGCTCTTCCTGGACGCTGTAAGTCCCCTGAAGTACATGTGAGCAGTCTTTTCTCCTAGAGGCAGAATTTGAGCAGTTTGGGTAAGGGGAATCAGTTCTGCTCTCTGGCAAAATGATTTGCATCCATCGATCCTGTTGGCAGTAAAAAAAAATTTGAGAATAAGTCAGCAAATGTGTTTGAGGAAGAAAGCTTAGAAAATCTGAAAACACAACACAACACAACAGAACACAAACCCATAACAGAGTAAATAACATTCTTACAATGAATGTGTCAGCATTTTTAACAGAAGTGTACTCAAGTGTGTGGTGATGCAGTATGTGTATACAAGTCAAAAGCACAAATGTAGTCAGTGTTTACATTCAGCCTCCCACCTCCAAAACACACTCACAAAAGCTCCCACTTGTGTATGTGGAATTACATCTCTGAATACTCCTTTGGTCCACTTCTCCCCCTCCTTTCCTCAAACACATATTTTGGTTACTTCCCTAAAGAGACATGATATATATGGGGAAACACCTCTCTGAGTAGTGTATAAAGTGTAATGTTTTGAAACACCAGGGACGTGGGTCCACCGGGAATCCTGAACGCTGGTTTCCAGCCACAACTGTGCTGGAATGAAAATAGAAAACAATGAGGCATGTGCAGAGTCAGCTTTACTTTGTGTCTCAGCTCAGCAGTTTTCCCGCTGTCCTAAACTTTCCTTAAAAAAAAAAAAAAAAAAAAACCAAGGAAAAAGAGGAAATGATCCGGTTTTAAAAATCCGAAAATATCAGATAGCAGCCAGGACTGTGGGGACACTTATAAAAAGAATCAAAACTGAACCAATGGTGAAAAATCTCACTGTTCTTTGCTTGGTTGTGAAGACTCACGTATGTGGGCACACCACATAGTAAACACCTCACTGCACATGTAAGTACACACTCAGTCATGGATTTTCATGGTGGTGTGGTACAAGCTGTATTTGGTTATCATGAAGTACTAGTTTTATTTCTGCTGACCACTTGCTGTGGAATCTTGGAAATGTCACTTTTATTCATTAATCAAATTCCATTAAAAAATTTATTTATTTTATTTTTGGCTGTGTTCAGTCTTCGTTGCTGCGCACGGGCTTTCTCTAGTTGCAGCAAGCGGGACTACTCTTTGTTGTGGTGTGCGGGCTTCTCATTTTGGTGGCTTCTCTTGTTGTGGAGCACAGGCTCTAGGTGCATGAGCTTCAGCAGTTGTGGCATGCAGGCTCAGTAGTTGTGGCGCACGGGCTTAGTTGCTCCACAACACGTGGGATCTTCCCGGACCAGGGCTCGAACCTGTGTCCCCTGCATTGGCAGGCAGATTCTCAACCACTGCACCACCAGGGAAGCCCCAAATAATTCCATTTAACAAATATTTACTGAATGCTGATTATGTTCACGGCCCTATCTAGGTGCTGTGGAGGGTTAGATCAATCAGAAAACACGTTGTGTGACTTTAATATGCTTAGATTCTGGGGGAATCATGAAGAAACGCTCAGCGTTGCAGCTTGCTGCTATGGTGCGTGCCCATGAGGGAAGAACCAGCCTGCTGCAGGAATTCAGAGGAAAGGGCATGGTTATGTCTAGCTGGAAGAGGCTTCTTAGAGGCAGTGAATACCATTGATGTGGGCTTTAAAGGCCGGGTGGGCTTTTAGAGATGGGGAGTGAAGATTAATTGCCAGAGCTGGGGAAGCATGAGGCCTTTTGGATGACCAGGCCGCAGAAGAAAGTGGGGCTCTGTTTTGGTATGTACTGACCATCAAGTTAAACTGTGTCTTAATTTCTCTAGTCCTGTTTCCTCCTCTGCAAAAAAGATGGCTGAAATTTCTTTTTGTTTCAGTGTGCCAAAGAAAGAAAGAGAGGATTATGTTTGTGGCCAGGCATGCCAACTGCCACTGGTCTTAGGCCTTAGTGCTTGAAAACAAATAGGATCTTAGCCCTTTATAAAAAGTAGACATCAAAAGGCTTTCTCCCCCACCACGTCTTTCTTTCTTTTTGTAAAAATTATTTTCACCCCCTTTTTATTATTTTCTTATTTTAGCATCCTTATCACTAGGATACTGTTTACTATAGGATGGGCTTGTGGAAACTTATTTGATAAAGAGGGGAAAAAACCCAAGTGATGTGTCAAGCCTTTTTCATGAATGGCGCAGAAATCCAAATTTACGTACTGTAGTTTAAGTTGAAAGATTTGTTAGTGAAGTATTATTTCAAACATCTGTATATGCATCTGTAAAAGGAGAAAAGCCAAGACAGAAGAAGATGTGAACATCAAGTACATTCACATTTTTTCCCTATTATCAGTAGCATCCTTCAGAAAGTACTGATTAAAAGTGAAGGCCGTTTCCAGTTCTTGGTTTACTTGCCTCATAGTACACTAAATCAAGGCTAAGCTGGGGGCCACCTTCCAGAAAGCACAGACTTCCTTTATGGTTGGAAATAATCCATATTTTGTTTGACCTTCAGAATACTCATGGTCTTGCTGGAATATATGGGCTAACGTTTGTCCTGGCAAGGCCAGGGCAGTTTAAGTTTGGTGTCTTCAGGGATTGCTTTATAGGCCATTCAAAGCAGTGGGAGGAAGGTGACGATAGTAACTCAGACATTTGCATCCTTTCCGACTAAAAAATCAAGGGGGTGATTTAAAACAGGCAGTATTTGAAAACAAACAAGCAAAAAAACTTCTTGCAGTTCCTATTTGTCTAAACCTCTGAGAACTTTCTCAAGGTCAGAGTGTTCTTTTGCAAATGACCTTGTCATGAAGAGGGGATTGCATCTCATTTATTGCACTGTGCTAATATCTGCAATCCTCTTCTGACTGTCAAATGTGGACCATGGAAAGCACAATTTCCATGCCTTTTGGACAATATGTTCTTCGTGATGCTTTGTTTATAAAAATATTGTCAGATGGTTAGGATTTGCCTGAGCATACTGATATTAACTGGAATTAGGCCTCATGTTAGCTTTTTTTGCTGAGGCCAGAGGCAGAGTCCAAAGCCTAAGAGTTAAAAGTTATTGTTCTGTTTATTTTTTCACTTTAATAGATGGCACTTTTTCTTCCTTCCAATTTTATTAAGATATAATTGTCATACGGCACTGTGTAAGTATAAGGTGTACAGCATAATAATTTGACTTACATATATCATGAAATGATTACCACAGTAAGTTTAGAGAACATCCATCATCTAAGATACAAAATAAAAGAAAAAGAAAAAGAATTTTTCTCCTTGTGTTGAGAACTCTTAGGATATACCCTCTTAACAGTTTTCACATATAACATACAACAGTGTTACTGGGTTGGTCAAAAAGTTCAGTCAGTTAATGAATATGTTCAATAAAGTTCTTGGTGAAAATGAAAAATATATCTTTTATTGTTACTTAAAACCGAACGAACTTTTTGGCCAACCCAATATATTAATTGTTATACATTACATCCTAGTTCTTATTTATCTTATAACTGGAAGTTTGTACCTTTTGTCTTCATCCAATTTCCCGTCCTCCCACCCCTCTTATTATTCTTATTTTAAAGCAAATACAGAACTAGAGTTATTGTTGTATACTGGGTTTTTGAGTACTTAGTGAGGTCAGTAATTCCCACTACTTAGGGCCAGTTTGACTGTCAGATGTGTTGTTGCAAAGATGATAAATGATAAGGTAAACAGGGATTAGATGGATTCATATGTGGCAGCATGAAGATATTGTCTTTAATAAGAACATCCATTATATGGGCATAATTGAAAATAATCATAATTTAGTTGAAATCCTGTATAAATTTAGGGGAAGAAAGTAATTACTTTTTTTCTGCTCATATAAAGGGATATAAAAGAATGCATGTAATTAAATTTCTTAATGCTTCATTTTGCTTTTGATGTGCTCGCACCAGGTGAAGTTATACTTGAACGTTAATGCTCATAGCATGAGTCTAAAGTTTCAGTTGCAGCCAATAGATGGGAACCACGGTTTCTAGTGATTTTCAAAATACAATCCCATAAAGATGAAGAGACCTCACAACTGAAACAGGTGGTGTGCTCAGTTTAAGTGAACATTTGGGAGTCCAGAAAGAATCCGACACTGTCTCATCACTGTCAGAAGTGATTCCAACACCACCGCTGTGCACCAGCTCATGTTGTTGGCCGTTAGTTGTATGGATGTTTGCTGTTCACTCAATGACAAAAGCAAAATAGCCAAAAAAAAAAAAAAAGGATATAAAAGAATATGTCATACACTGTTAAGTTCACATATATATGTATTTTCTTTTTGCAGTTGAGAAAGCAGGATTGGTAAGTGAAGCTTAAGGGTTAGGTATGAAAAATAATTGAGAAAAATGAGTAGAAAGAAAGAAAAATTGATGTTTGATAATCTTTGTTAAATATGTTCTCAAAGACCAGCCTCACATTTAAAGTATTATGTACATGTAGACTTTGGCCTCCAGTAGTTTTTTTGTTTGTTTGTTTAAATAAATGTATTTATTTATTTATTTTATTTTTGGCTGTGTTGGGTCTTCCTTGCAGAGCACGGGCTTTCTCTAGTTGTGGCGAGCGGGGGCGAGAAGGGGCTACTCTTCATTGCAGTGCGCGGGCTTCTCATCATGGTGTCTTCTCTTGTGGCGAAGCATGGGCTCTAGGCACGCGGGCTCAGTAGTTGTGGCTTGCGGGCTCTAGAGCGCAGGCTCAGCAGGCTCAGTAGTTGTGGCACACAGGCTTTGTTGCTCCACGACATGTGGGATCTTCCTGGACCAGGGCTCAAACATGTGTCCCCTGCATTGGCAGGCAGATTCTTAACCACTGCGCCACCAGGGAAGTCCCTCCAGTAGTTTTTTGATAGGAATTCAGCCTTGAGTTGAGCTTTGAGATATGTTCTTTTCTTTTCTTTTTTCTTTTTAATTACCAAGTGACCAACCTTTTGTAGTTTGTTGATCTATTTTCTCCTCTTACTCTCTTTCTATTGCTTTCTGCAGGTGCTGCTGTTTATTCTGGAATGCTGGGCATCCATATGTAGAATTAGGGTTTGCGCGCCTCTGTCTTAACCAGGAATGGAGAAAATCTGACCCAATATTTTAATTCACAAGTTGAAGTGGACTCAACGGGGTCCTAATCCAGTTCTTTGGTCTAAGCTCCAATTTCTAAAGCCCCCATTTCTTTATGTAATAAGTACATGAGTTACCACTGTTTAGGCTTCTCCACTCCTCTGTCTTTGCTTAGCCTTCTGTCTTCAGGTGTTTAGGAAGGGTCTTATCACAGCCACCTTCTTCGCTTGTCAATGGATTTTATAACAAAGCTATTAAAGTCCAAACTCTTTGTTAAGCAATCCCAATTCATTAATCTATTATATAGATATCTCACTTTATAAGAATTATAGAATTCTTAAAGAATTATAAGCTTATAGAATTCTTTGCTACCCATTATGTTAGTTCATTTTGGAAAGACGGGTAGTATTAGCCCCAGTTTACGGGGAGGAAACTAAGTGAGGTGGCCCAGGTCAAGAAACTCGTTAGTGGCAGAGCTTAGTGTAGAACCCAAGTCTTCTAAATCCAAGTTCGACCTTCTTGCTTCTGTGTTTCTATGATCCATGTGGTATATTATGAGCTTCTTTTTTGATGGGAGGAGGTAGGATGGTAGGGAAAAAAGTGTTTGATTTTTCTTATGTTTATTAGTAATTTCTTTATATTTGTATAGCATTTGCTGATTTAATTTAAAAAACCCAAAAACCTTTTCATTGTTTTCCGAACAACCCCGGGGATTAGCTAGGACAAGTATTATCCTTATTTTATCTTACTTTTTTTAAAGGGTTTTTTTTTTTTTTAATGTGGACCATTTTAAAAATCTTTATTGAATTTGTTACAATATTGCTTTTTTTTTTCTTTTTTTAATATTTTGGTCTTTTGGCCACGAGGCATGTGGGATCTTAGCTCCCTGACCAGGGATTGAACCCGCAACCCCTGCATTGGAAGGTGAAGTCTTAACCACTGGACTGCCAGAGAAGTCCCCTATCCTTATTTTAAAGATGAGAACACTGAGGCTCAGTGAAGTGAAATGTTATGAGTTGAATTGGAGCCATAGCCCAGACCAGGTTGGACTAAGACTAAAGTGAATGAGAATTAAATGTGAACCTTTCCTTTCTGTAACATACATGGAGCCTCTATAGTGTGTCAGTTGCCATGTTAGATGTCGTGGATTTAAAAATACCTGTTTTTAGGAGTTTGGGAGTAACAATATACACACTACTATATATAAAATAGATAACCAACAAGGACCTACTGTATAGCACAGGGAACTAACCTCAATATTTTGTAATAACCTATAAGGGGAAAAGAGTCTGAAAAAGAATGAATGAATATACATATAACTGAATAACTTTGCTGTACACCTGAAACTAACACAACATTGTAAATCAACTATACTTCAATTTAAAAAAATTAAAAAGAAAAAAAATACCTGTTTTAAAATTTGTCACAGTATGTCAGAGGTTTTTAGAGTTTGTGGGGTGGTGCTGGGGGCTACTTTTGTTTAAGGAAATCATTTCTGTAGGATGGAGGAGGGGGTAAATTTGGAAGACATTATGTTATAGAACTGCAGCCAGATATATGTTTACTTTTGTGAGTGCCCGTTTTATTTGCTGGTTTATTCATTTCTATGCATTAGGACAGAAAAATAAATATAGTTCTGTTTTGGCTCCCTGAAATAGTTTTTATATTTTCTGGAATTTCCTCACTTATTGTCTTTAATATTCCAGAGTTTTACTATGACTCATTTTGGCCATCCAATAATAGAAGAAGTAGGTGTAGGCCTGTTTGAAGAGGCTCATTAAGTAATTTGGGGGAAATATGTTTTTGAAGGCTGTAAATGTTAATTTTTGCTTGGTGTCGAGATTTGTGTCATGGGTATCAGTTTTGCATGTTCCTATATGTTTTGTCATGGGTATCAGTTTTGCATGTTCCTATATGTTTTGGATGGGAGAGGATGAAAAGTTATGCTAAAAGAGCTTAGTTTAATTTTTCTCTGGCTCAAATGTGTGGTTTTACCATAAACTACTGAAAGTTTCCTGTTCTTGTTTGATAAAAAGGCCACTTCCATTCATTGTTTCCCTGCAACTTCCTATACTTTTCACAGTAAAAAAGGTTGAAATTGAGGATAAATTATGAGTTATCTCTGGGAGCAAAGAAACTCTATTTCATTTCAGGAAAAAGCTTAAAAAAGTGAGCCTCCCTGAGTCTGAAACTGCAGTAGTCCTCATTATATGCCTTTCCATACATAATCATGGTTTGCAAGGAGTTCATTCTGATCCGTAACTCAAACTAACATGAGAAGGCAGGGAAGAGTCATGTCATGACTTGATTTTAGAAAGCCGCAGGATGGTATCACTGTCCTGTACAGGGGCTTTTTGAGTGGCTTTGTTGTGTGTTTTCCTTGTGAAATGGCACTGTCCAGCACATAGCCTGCCCTGCGCTGTGTTTATACCGTGGATCATTTGTACTGACTGGGAATAGGGACCACTGGTGGGAGTGTCTGATCTCCCTGATGGTGTCTGCTAGCATTGGGGGGAAAGTGAAGATGGAAGGAATGGTAGTTACACATTCCATTGAGAACGGCGAATGTGAAAATGACGCTAAAATTGTAATTAATTGGGGATGTGCAGGTTAAATATCTCTTCATCCTGAAAACTAAAAAGAGGAGGAGATATCATGAGAACTTTACATATATACACGAGACCTAATCATATATTTGCTTTCGCCTCTTCTTGAAAAGATAAAATTTCAGAAATGCTTGAAGCCCTAGAGCACTAGGAGAATAGGGCTTTTAGCACAGTGCTTGTGTGAACTAAATTCCCAACAGTTCACCCTTAGTGTGTAAGCTTCACTTTCTTTGATGCTTGCCATTCAAATTAGATTAGTGTGGACAGTGTCTCTAATATTGTTGCTAATATTGTCACTCGTTATTATACATGGTCAGTTTTGCACCAGGTTTGTGTATCTGGAGCACATGAAGGAAGCCAAAATGTTTGGTGAGTTACAAGGAAGATAGCTGTCAAAAGCCCATGTAAGTTACTCTGGAGGTGGGATGGCCCTCATCCAGAGCTTGTTGACTTACAATTGAGTATAAAAGATGGCATGTCATGGGCTTGAGGCAGAGACACAGGCTTGCAGCCAGAGTTGAGAAAAACAGAAGTATAGAAAGTATAAGCAGAACTATAAAACAGAGAAATATGGGACCATTTGATGTAGAGATAAAAACTAAAATACCATACCAAGTTTAATAAACTGTAATTAGTATTCATAATGATGACCCTATGTCCTCAAAAAAAAAAGAATTAATAAGTGATATTTAGGATGATCAAAATATATACGATGGCCATGAAGTAATTATGTATGTGGTATGTTTTAGGTAGACTTACCTGAGAAATGACAGAAGTCACTTTCTTGAAAAGGAATGAAGGCTTAGTTGTTTGGAAGATTTGCTTATGTGGGCTATCTCATTGCTAGTCAGTGCTAATTAATGAGGCATTGATTGTGTATCAGTCAGGTGGCTTTTTGGGCCAGTTGCAGTAGGTGGGAAGAAGGGAGGGAGAATGATATAAAATACTGAGAGAAGGAATTAATTATTACTGTAAATAATGGATTAGTGTAGTTTTGATATATTTTTCTGTGCAGATCTTGAAACAAAGCCCTTTTTGTTTTAGGAACTGGCATGCAAAGGATTTTATTTTCAAACTGACCATTTGAAAGTATTAGAACTTGTCTTCACGTGAGAAAAGGTGAATTTCTTCTGGCAGAGTGGTTTCTGAAGGTTCACTTGAGAGGAAAAGAGAGGAGCTAGTTGATCCAGAGTGGAAAAACACCGAAGAAAGGTTTTCCCCAAAATAACACACAGATTTCAGGAAAACAAAAATTGCTTTGACTGAATGTGACAAACTAAAAAAAAAAGTTGAGCTTTGAAACATCATATGACACATCTGTTTTGAGAGGTTGCTTTGTCAGATACAGCTGTGTGTTTTACAGTATTGTGTGTGAAGTTTTATCATGAGCATGCTCAGTAGATATCTTTCTGAACAGGTATCTCATTTATTCCAGTTTTAAAATTTGGGAGGAGAGTTTATTAAACAACAGTACATTAATTTATTTTATATTTATCTTTAGGTTAAATGCAATGTGATTGAATCAAACCCCTCTCTTTTAGCCTTTTATTAAACTGATAGCTCTGTTTAGATTTTATCCTTTCAGAAGTTGCTTATTGACCCAGGAATATCCAAAACTTTTTTTTTAAGAAGATGTTGGGGGTAGGAGTTTATTAATTAATTTATTTATTTTTGCTGTGTTCGGTCTTCGTTTCTGTGCGTGGGCTTTTTCTAGTTGTGGCAAGCGGGGGCCACCATTCATCACGGTGTGCAGGCCTCTCTTGTTGCGGAGCACAGGCTCCAGACGCGTAGGCTCAGTAGTTGTGGCTCAAGGGCCTAGTTGCTCTGCGGCATGTGGGATCCTCCCAGACCAGGGCTCGAACCCATGTCCCCTGCATTGGCAGACAGATTCTCAACCACTGTGCCACCAGGGAAGCCCCTATCCAAAACTTTTGATTTATTGCATGGCATGTTTTAAAAAATTGAGATCACAGATTTCCCTAAATACCTTTAGCAAACCAATGCCACTTTGTTTTTTTTTTTTTGCCTTCGTACCTACAGTAATGTAAATTATTGGTTTAAAAAGTAAAAAAAAAAAAAAAAAAAAAAAATCTTCCAATTCTAGAAAGGAGTTTTTGTGCATACTGGAGATAATTGCCTAGATCCCTGAATGAAATTCACTATAGAGTATATTTCCTCTATTTTTAATGAGGCTGTATAAGAAAAATTATGCATCTATGCTTTTTGTAAAATAACTCTTGAAATCACTGACCCTTGCTTTATAATAGTCCTCTTAAATTCAGACTTAGGAAGAATATTTTCTTATCCAAAGAACTGATTTGTTTCCTTTTTAGGAGATCTTGGGAACATCACATTTTCTTTTCTACCTTGACTGCTAGGAAACTCAGAGCTAGGTCTGGTGCTCAAATGAAGTTGTTTCCTAAGTTCTTCAATAAGGTTTTGTTTTGTTTTGGTTTTTTTCATATCCACTTTTTAATTGATTGGCAGCTGAAGTTTTCTGGGCCTTTTTTTTTTCTTTTTTAAATTTTTTATTACCAGCCCCTCAATTTCCTTTCTAGAAGTAGTTGAGTATATAAATAATAAAGGAATATATAGCATGACATTTTGGTTGGATCAGTAATTTTCTAGGAATAGAGCCCATTAAAACTGGGGACTCTGGTCAGACCTGTCTTGGTACATTAATTTTGCATCTCTGGGACCAGAAGCCGGGGCAGGACTTATCTAAAAATTAGGAGGAATTGGAAACAAAGGTCTTTTTACCAAAGAATTTATAGAGGCCTCAAACTCTCAGGGTGACAGTGAGGGCATCAAACTACATGGTACCAAAGTTCCTTTAAACTCTAATATTCTATGCTTCCTAATGCAAAAGGACGTTGAGATAGGTTAAGAAGTATTTTTTTCAGAACATATTCCATAGTTGGAGAGATAATAATAATAATTATAGTTATATGATAATAAAAATGAGTTAATCCTAAGAACAGGTTTTGTTTGTTTGATTGAAGAATTCATTACTCAACAAGTCTTTGTGAACACCTGCCTTATGCCAGGCACCATGCCAAGCACCTGGGTGGATAGAGAGTTAGCAAAAGGAACATGGTCCCTGCCTTCATGGGGTTTCCAGCTAAGTAGAAGACACACAAACACATGCCAGAATAAATGAAACAATATGTTTATAACTAAAAGCTGCTATTGGGTGTAAAGGAAAAGTGTAATAGGTATGACAGGCTTATGGAGTTGCTAAATTTAATCAGGTATGAAAATGTGGTTCTGGGCCAGGGCTGGTTAGCTGGGCACAATCCTTCTGTCTTTCGAAGGTCTGTTGTCCCTCGGTCTACACTGAGAATTCCTATCAATGGTGCTGTTTGATTGGCCCATAACTACTGTGAACCTTGGAAATTTCAGCTCCATCAATACTCCTGAGCCTTTTAGCTTCACTGTGAAAGGAGCAAGAGCACATTAGTTCTTCATAGATTTCTCTACAAACTATCAGTTTTCTGTCTTAACAGAAGCACCTGAACAGCGAGCTAGCTTGCTTGAGGAAGGACTATGGTTTCGTATTGTAATTGGATTTGACGTATCACTGATGCTTGGTGATTTGGCATTCCTGTTAAGCATTCCTGCATTCCTTTAACAACCAATTGTTGAGTGCCCTGAATATATATAAGATCCTTAAAGTAAATGTATTTTAGTTCATGGCCCAGTTTGTACATATGGCTGTAATTAGTAATATTTTGCATGGCCAAACCAAAAGTTGGTAGATTTTCCTTTTTTAATCTCTTGCCTCCTATTTATAATCAGGACCAGTGGTTACAGCCTTTGATTCAACTCCCGAACAGTTGTGGTTTCCCCCTTCCGTCCTTTCTGACCATTCCCCCACTTACAGCTTCTTGTCTTGCCACTTACCCAGACCCTGCACCCCAGTCCTAACTGAGGGCTCACCAGTCCCTGAGAATGCTTGTTGCAGCGTGTTATACATCTGTGTTTCTGTGCATGTCCTTACCTCTGTTTTCTCCCATTTTTTAATTTCTTACCAGACACAAGTTTACTAGAGGTAAAAAAGAAAAAAGAAAAGGAAAGAAAATTAGTTAAGCGAGTATCTTAAGTACAAGTCGAGGTCTGAGAGACAAACAAATTTGGTGACGTTATCCCTCAGGGTTAATGAGGAGTGGCTTTCCAGCCCTGCAAGTTTCACTTTACCATGAAATGTTGCATTAGTAGGAATTAAATTATAATTTTTTTTGGTTATGTACCTAAACTGAATTTAATATTTTGACTCCAGATCAATTATTTTCCTTTTAATAAAGAAGTATACTTAGAAAAACCTATTTTGTGTATCTCAGAAACACAGTAGGAGAAAACAGATTTCATTTTCTTCCATCCTCCAAATCTTCAGATTTGTTCTTGGTCCCTGTGCTGAACCATTTAGGCAATAACATTCCATAAATTCTAATCTCATAAATGAATTCTGTAGCCAGTTTTCCCTTCATTCCCAGCTTCCTTTAGACTTGTCAAAAAAACAGGAACAAGTGCACCATCTTATCGATGGAAAGTAAATGATGAGAAAGTTGGCCAAGATGGTGCCAGATTACTGTCTTTCTGGATTGTGAGAATTCCCTGGAGGCAGAAACATGGCCTGTTCTCACCTTTGGGAGTTGTACTTCCAGATTGTGCTCAGAGAATAGGAATTTTTACCCTAATACTGAACATAGTTTTATTTTAATCCTTCCCAGGGCAATTCTTAGAAATAATTTTTTGGGAGTAATGGCTAGGGAGTAGTATGAGAACATCTTATCTTAGATATTTTATTAATCGTTCTAAAAGCTCATAAAGAAAACATTTTTTCAATTGGAGAAGATATTTTCATTCATTTATTTCTCCCCCCCAGGGGGCTTTATGTCTCTAATAGTAAGTGAAATTTGTAAAGTATTTGCATGTATAGGGTTTCATTTGATCTATGAGTCGAGCCTGTCATAAAGTAAGAGAAAGAGAGATTATGGGAATCTTAAAGACAAGGTCAAACAACTAATAGTTGGCAGACCTGGATTTAGAATGCAGTTCTTGGATCTCCTGGTCCAGTGCTCCTCCTATACAACTATGTCTCTAATGCAAGGACTCTTCTCTTGCAATGCCCAGTGGTGACTTCTGGGGCGTGCTCTTTCTGCTACCTTTTCTCTTCAGGTTATACAAAAATATGAAACAAAACAACCCCACATCCTCAGAGTTGCGTAAATCCCCTCTGGTACTTCTCTGTTGTATAGTGGTATCTTGCTTAGATGGAAGAGTAGAGTGCCCTTTATAGCTTGGCACTTCCCAACACTTGGAGAATTTAGATTCTTAAAGAAGCTCTGCCCACTGTTTACCTTTGAACATTTAAAGACACAACTTGAACACAGGAAGTTCTTCAACATGGTTGCACCATGATTTCAACACAACAATATGCAACTATGCACTGGCTTTTGGCCCAAGAAGTTGGCGGTTGACTTCTTGGAAGAGGGTTGGTTTGTCAAGAGAAAGGTTTGGATTTAGATATTCACTTGGAGAATGAATGAAACTATGATAAGATATGCTTAAGGAATTGTTCTGTTTAAAAAAAAAAATCTGGGCTTCCCTGGTGGCGTAGTGGTTGAGGGTCTGCCTGCCAGTGCAGGGGATACGGGTTCGAGCCCTGGTCTGGGAAGATCCCACATGCCGCGGAGCAACTAGGCCCATGAGCCACAACTGCTGAGCCTGCACGTCTGGAGTTTGTGCTCCACAACAAGAGAGGCCGCGACAGTGAGAGGCCCGCGCACCGCGATGAAGAGTGGCCCCCGCTCGCGGCAACTAGAGAAAGCCCACGCACGGAAATGAAGACCCAACACAGGCAAAAATTAAAAAAAAAAAGAAATCTGGCTGTTTTTTTCCTGAGAAATCCACAGTACAGGTTTTAGAACGTTATACGCTCTTCTGCCTATCTTTTTCTTATCAAGGATAAGCTTCAGCCGTAAGCCAGGTTTTATCGTTGAAAAACCCAGGTGGGAGCTGTGGTAGAAGGTCCCCCTTTGGATTTTAATGGTGGTGCATTCCACAGCTCCATCCCCAAGGAGCTGTAGCTCCAGTGAGTTGTAATGTAAGATGGTATAAACACGAACATATGTTGTGTACACTGCATGAGCTTGGGGCCTTCCAGGTGCTTTTTCCTGGAGCTTTGTTTTTGCATCATATGCTGATGCTTGTCACGTTCCCTCTCATAATGCTCAATTAGAGCCAGGCTGTGCTATTGGCCGAGAAATCACCTTGGGTGTCCTTTCTTACAGATTCTTGCATCCTGTGGAGGTAGAAGGGATTTTCAGCTCAGGGGAAGAGTAGATCCTGCGGTGCCAGTCCCACAGTCTGTGGGAGTTTGTCCCTCTTCGCAGCTGACAGCATTGCGGAAGTCCCTATGGGACAATAACAGAAACCCTTATTAGCCAATGGTGTTGTTGGAATAAAATCTCCCCACTGAAGTGTCTTGGTCCCAGGCTATAATGTTACCCCTTGATTCCCTCTGCATCTTTACCACTTTTATTACAGCTGAACACACGCTCCTCATTAGTACTCTGGGTGATATGGGGAATCAGTGTGCTGGAAATTATGTGGAATAGGTACCAGATGTTTGTGTCAACTTGGTATGCATTGGTGTTTAGAATGCTTAAGGATCCCATTTATTAAATGTGAAAATTACTTACTATACCTTCCCCTAAACAATAACTCTCCCCCTCCCCAACCCCCAATATTTTTCTCTGTGTTGCATGAGGTGTGATATTAATTTCTTTGGGGACAGATTAAATTTAATGTGTGTGCAGCAAATGCATCTGTTCCCAAATGCTTTGTCTGCATTTTGTCAAGTCTGAGGGCTGGCCTGCAGCCAGTGGGGATGTGGGGCTCTGTAACTGAGACTGGAATGCTATTTTGCAGCTAAAGGATATAATGAAAGGGTGAGTCCGTTTACATTTTTTTCTTTAAGTGGAACTGGGAAGTTAGACATTCATGTTATAGCCAGACCTTAGGAACATTTCCCATGTGTGCAGATAAGCAAGCATTAGTGAGAAAGAGGAAGACAGTTGGTAAAATGAGAAATGAGCTTGTGCTTTCTCATTAAATTTATGAAGTCTTTTAAGTCAACCAAAAAGGTTGCAAGTGTGAACCAAGCAGTTTATTTCATTATATTTTATTTTATTAGACATGAATTAATGTCTGTGTTTGGCTAAGGCATTGGCCTGTTCATCAAGTCCTGAGGTGAAGGACCGGAGAATGCAGGGTAGAAGCAGGCAGTGCCTTGTCATGGGAAGAACTTGGATCTGGAGTCTGAGAGACCCCAGATTCGAATCCCACCCTGCCACTTACTGATGGTATGTGACCTTTGGTAAGTTGCTTAACCTCTCTGAGGCCCGGTTTCCACCACTGTAAAGTGGGAGTTTTAGCACAATCTTTACAGTGGTGTTATGAGGATTAGAAACAATTTGTACACAGCATGTGGCTCAGAGAAGGTGCATGATAACTGTTTTCATGAAGAATTAAACCCTCTCTTATCACAGGGGTCCCACCATATGCTTCACAGTGTTCCTCCAGGTGGCCCAGCTGCTGAACAGAGGGCCCTGCTTGGTGAAGGAGGCCACTTGGTCAGGGCCACCTGGTGAGTTTCTCACCACAGGGTTTACTTGAATTTGTGCTGCCTTCAGAGCAGTAAACGTTTTTACTCAATAGAAGTAGCATCTTATAGATGAATAGGGGCTGTGTGTCTCTCCTGGTGGCAAGGAGGGTGTACTGAGCAGGAAAAACAGAGTATGACTTAAGTTGGATTCTTTTGGGAATTACCCCCAAAGAATTCTGGACAGGCCATGTACTAGATATCTGGAATAAACAGAAATATGCAGATTGGGAGACAACAGTGAGGAACATCTCTGGGGGTGTGTTACTGTCAGGAAGCACTTTACTGAAATATTCACCCAGTTCTGTGGCTTGCAGCAATTTACTTAGAGTGGGAATAATATCTGTTCTACCCACTTTACAGAATTTCTATAAAATGCTTTTTAATGATAAAGTACAATGCAAGGTTAACAGGAGTGTTGCTTATGAATATTGTTACTTTCAGCCAGCATTTCTTTTTTTTTTTTTTTGGCTGTGTTGGGTCTTCACTGCTGCCCGTGGGCTTTTCTCTAGTTCTGTGGCTTGCAGCAATTTACTTAGAGTGGGAATAATATCTGTTCTACCCACTTTACAGAATTTCTATAAAATGCTTTTTAATGATAAAGTACAATGCAAGGTTAACAGGAGTGTTGCTTATGAATATTGTTACTTTCAGCCAGCATTTCTTTTTTTTTTTTTTTTGGCTGTGTTGGGTCTTCACTGCTGCCCGTGGGCTTTTCTCTAGTTGCGGTGAGCGGGGGCTACTCTTCATTGCGGTGCACGGGCTTCTCACTGAGGTGGCTTCTCTTGTTGCGGAGCACGGGCTCTAGAGCGCAGGCTCAGTAGTTGTGACACACGGGCTTAGTTGCTCCGCGGCATGTGGGATCTTCCCGGACCAGGGCTCACACCTGTGTCCCATGTATTGGCAGGCGGATTCTTAACCACTGCGCCACCAGGGAAGTCCCTCAGCCAGCATTTCTTTCCGCTATCATCTGTGCCCTGTTGATTCTTACTGTGGTAAAGTAGCTTTTGCTGTGCCACTCAGCACCATCACCAGAGCATGTGCTCACTTGCCTCTGGAGTGTGGGGGAGAGTTTGCTCAGGGGAGGAAGGGCTGTGGGTTTCTAGCAGTGGCCACAAGAGAAACTCCCAGCCCTCTGAGGCTGTCAGTGAGAGCCTACACTAGCAGAGCTCACAGGTCACAAAAGTGAGGACATGAGTCAGATAGGGTTTCGGAGCATGTTTTCCTGGTTTCTGAGCCTTTGTGACTGTGAGGTACTGTACTTGGGCCCTATTGTGGTCATGTGAGAGTCATGGCCACCTGCCTATTTCAGGCTTGTGTGGTAGAGCCTGGGGAGGGGAATCAACTCTTCCCAGGTGGAAGCTCTTCTAACTGGAGTTGGATCTGGCATTGTGTGGGCAGCCCGTTGTGGACACCACCATGAGGCCAGTGGGGAAGGATGGGAGACCGGTTTCTGGAGGCAGGCCGTGGCTGCAGGAGAGGGGCAGGAGGGCCTGGGGGCTGACCCAGGGGGTGGCAGGATGAGGCCGGGGGTGTGCTGTGCTATGGGAGAGGGAGGATTGTTATGCCACCTGGTGAGAAGGATATTGCCAGACCGTGTTTGGCACGAGAGGACAAAAACAGGTTTGCATTTCCTGCCTTCTGTGACATTTGAGGGTGGGGAAGCCCTGATGAAGACTTGATTCTTAGCAACCAAAAACGTCACCTCCTTCAGCTCATGATCGATGTTTTTCGCTTTACCATAAGATCGAAGCTTTGGCTACTAGGTAAAGAGTTGAAGGAAGAACTCTAAGATAGAGTCTCCTATTGGTATGAAATCCTTTGCACATGGATCACCTCATTGTTCTTTCCCTTTTCCTCTGTTACTCCCTTCCGTCATTAATATTTGAGTGCATACTGTGTGCCAGACATTATGCTGGGCTAAGGGATACAGCAAAAACCAGAATGACTGGGTTCCTTTCTTTTGTGGTATTTGTAGTCTTTGGGTGTATGCAGACGTTAAACAAATAATTGCACAAATAATTATATAAGTATAACTACATGAAGTGCAGTGAAGAGAAATAGTGCGAAAAATGTATATCTAATATTGTAAAAGAGGTAAGAGAAGCTTCCTTGAGAGATCTGAGTAGGAGTTCATCACACCAAGGCAGAGGAAAGGGATAGGAATGGTAGGGAAAGTGTTGCTGAAAGAAACCTTGTATGTGCAGGTCCTGGTGGGAAGAAGGTTGAAGTAAAATAAAGCCTGTATATTAATTAAGGCAGGTCAAGCTGTAAGTGTCAGAAAACTCAAAATAATATTGGCTTGAATAAGAGAAAAGTTACATGTGTTTCATATTTAAAAAAAAGAAAAACGAAAAACAGTCCAGAGCTAATTCAACAGCTCCATGTTCATCACGACCCAGGCAACTTCTGTCTTATTGCTTTGCCTGACTCAGCATGTTGCTTCCATCTTATGGCCTAAAATGACTGCTTTAGTTCTGTTCATCACATCTGTATTCCAACCAGCAGGAAGGAGGAAAGGGCCGAAGAACACAACTCCTTCCTTTCTTAAGAAACTTCTTAGAAATTGCATGTATCACCTCTGGTTACATCTTATTCGCCAGAATTTCATCACATGGCCATACCTAGCTGCAAGCATTAGCTAGAACTTCCAGTACAATGTTGAAAAGGAGTTATGAGAGGGAATGTCCTTGTCTTGTTGATCTTAGTGATCTTGATCGTAGTGAGAAAGCTTTTCGTTTCTCACCATTAAGTACAACATGAGCTGTGAGATTGTTTGTACACGTTCTTTAGAAGTTCCCATCTGTTTCTAATTTGCTGAGTTTTTTTAATCATGAATGTCTGTTAGATTTTGTAAAATGCTTTTTCTCTTTTATTGATATGATCATGTGATTTTTCTTCTTTAGCCAGTTAGCGAGATAGATTATGTTAATTTATTTTTAAATGTTGCATACCTAGGATAAACCCCCCTTGATTGTGGTGTTTAATTCCTTGTATACATTGTTGGATTCGATTTGCTAATATTTTGTTGAGAATTTTTGCACCTATGTTTACAAGAGATATTGGTCTATAGTTTTCTTGCAATGTCTAGCTCTGGTATTAGGGTAATGAGTTAAAATGAGTTAGGAAGTATTTGTTCCACTGTTATCTTCTGAAAGAGATTGTAGAGAATTGGTATAATTTCTTCCTGAAATGTTCAGTAGAATTCACCAGTGAGCCCATCTGGGCCTAACATTATTATTATTATTTTTTTTTTAATTGAAGTATAGTTGCTTTACAGTGTTGTGTTAGTTTCTGCTGTACAGCAAAGCGAATCATTTATTCATATACATACACATATATCCACTCTTTTTTAGATTCTTTTCCCATATAAGTCATTACAGAATATTCAATACAGTTCTCTGTGCTTTATAGTAGGTCCTTATTAGTTATCTATTTTATATATAGTAGTGTGTATATGTCAATCCCAATTTCCCAATTTATCCCCCTTTTCCCCCCTGGTAACCATAATTTTGTTTTCTACATCTGTGACTTTATTTCTGTTTTGTAAATAAGTTCATTTGTGCCTTTTTTTTTTTTAGATTCCATATATGTGATATAAGTGATATCATATGATATTTGTCTTTCTCTATCTGACTTACTTCACTCAGTATGACAATCTCTAGGTCCATCCATGTTGCTGCAAATGGCATTATTTTGTTCTGGGCCCAACATTTTTTAATGAAAACTTTCACTTTACAGAGATACTAGCCCTGGAGGCAGGTCTGAGTCTGAGGCCTTGAGCGACTGGGGCAAGCTTAGAAGGGTTACTTAAGTTCATTGAACCCACTTTCCTGTTCTTTACAATAAGGATAATACTACCTCCTTATGGTGGTATTGAAAGGATGTATAGCACCTAGCACTGCCCAGCCTCTACTGAGCACTTAATGGGAGCTATTTATTTACTTACTTATTACTTACTTGCTTACTTTCTTTACTTACTTACTAGACCAGACTGACATTGTGTGTTGAACTGTTGAAGGCACCATGTCTTATATACCCTTGGAAGATGGGGTAGATAGTTCCTGGTTTTTTTCCTTTTTCCTTTCCTTCCTTTCCTTCCCTTCCCTTCCCCTCCCTCCCTCTTCCTTCCTTCCTTCCTTCCTTCCTTCCTTCCTTCCTTCCTTCCTTCCTTCCTTCCTTCCTTCCTTCCTTCCTTCCTTCCTTTCTGGGTCTTTTTGCCTTCAGGATGTATTAATCATATGTTGAACTTTTTTCTTTTCTAAACTTGGAGAACAAAAAATTCATAAGGCACCTCAACAACCAACACTACTCTAGTGTGTCTGATGGTCAGGGATACTCTATACCGAGCATATTTAAACATTGACCC
This sequence comes from Physeter macrocephalus, assembly GCF_002837175.3. Lineage (NCBI taxonomy): Eukaryota > Metazoa > Chordata > Mammalia > Artiodactyla > Physeteridae > Physeter > Physeter macrocephalus. The sequence goes on from NC_041217.1 coordinate 103,279,443, forward strand.
CAGTGGGTCTCTGTAAAGTACAGCTCTTCTGTCACTTGATCAGAGTGAGCCTTGTACATTGCTTTCTCTTTTTTTTTTGACCTTGGACTGACTTGTATAACACATGGCTGGAGCTGCAGCCCATAAAGTGGGGGTCTGCCCTGTCTTAGACTCTGGTAGGACAGAGAACAGACACTCTTAAGGCGAAGAGTGCCCATTTTCAGTGCTGGGGGCATCCCCTCTCTGATTCCCTCCCCCTTTGGGTAAGACCTTATCCTCTGGTTTGTTGCCAGTGAGTTTTGCTCTCGCCCAGTGTGGAGATGAGCAGTGTGGTGACTTAAGGAAGACCCTAATGGATGATGGTGGTATTTAAGGAGGAGGGCAAGTCAAGCAGATTGCAAGCCTTTTGCAGATGTGTTTTAGGTGGAACTATAGTCAAGTCAGAGCTTTGTACATACATACAAAAATGGAACTGAAAAATATTTTTATTTGTGCTTAATTTGTGATAATGGGAAATTCATGGCAGGAGGCTGTGGAACCAATTCAGAAGGGTTTCCCAGTGTTGGTAGCAATAGCCGCAGCAAGTCGCCAGGGTCGATTAGGAGTAGGAGACTTCTGGAGCTCTGGGCTGTGAAATATCTCACTGTGACTGGTGTAGGCAGGAGGAGAGGGTGGGGGCACCTGCTCATACTGTCTGCCGTGCTTGGGGAATTCAGGGAATCATGCGTCCAGTACCTCCTGACTTTGCTGCCGTGACATCTTCCTTTACCACCTCTGTTTCTCAGAAAGCAGCTGGGCACAGGAGAGCAATACAGAGGGTGGCAGTGATTATTTGAGAAGGTACATACTTCATTTCAGATAACAGTTGATAACTGTTATCAACCTAGATAATTTCCATGAGTTCTGAAATAGACTTGCACACCAGGTGGGGTGTCTGTGTACAGCACAGCAGTGGGGATACAGGATTGTCTGGTTTGAACTGTGTTTGCATTTTAGACCGGGGCTAATCCCGGAGAGTATTTTTATTATGTAGAAGTCAGGAAGAACTACTTGGAGTGCATTCAGGTCTTCTATCGGGTTCCATTTGGAAGGTCGGGGTTTAGGATGCTGTATGTTCAAGTCCCAGTCTCCTCAGCTAATTGAGGACAACACCAAGCTTACAGAGGTATGTGAGGTTTAAGTATAGCTGAGTCCTTTTTATTTCTGGATGTCCTTCCCTATCAGTTCAGCTAATGGATGTCACACCACTGTAGCAATTGTTTCCCGTATTAGCTCCTTACAGCCAAATCCAAGTCCCCAGAATGGGGCCCTCATCACTGATCAGAGAGGGGACAGTTTTTTCTTTAAGCTCAATGATTCATTTAATAAATATTTTGGGGGCATTTCCTACATGTGAGGCACTGTGATGGGTGCTGAGGATACAAAGAGAGTAACCCACAGCTGTCAGGGAGGTCCCACTGGACTGGCAAAGACGGACATATACACTGGTGGTTACAGTGTAGAAAATGAAACAGCCGAGACAGGCAGAGGAATTATAGGAGCACAGAGGAAGTGCACCTTCCTCAGCTTGGGATGTTCGTTTTGGGGGTAGAGGTAGAGCGGATGAGGAATTTGGGAAAAGGAGACAAGCTTGAATAAAGACATAGAGTGAGAAACATCATGGTATGTTTTGAGACATTTAAGCCATGTGGGGTTCCTGGAGGCAGACGGCTTAGGCTGGAGAGCTAGGAAGGGGCTAGATCAAGAAAGGCCTTCATGTGCCAGGTGAAGGAGCGCAGACCAGCAGTTCTCAAGGGATGGGACATAACTGCAGGGCTGGGCGGGGCAGGTCTTTGCATCTGGAATAACCATTCAGTTGAGGACCACCCTGGGTTAGGTGAACCATGTCTGTATGGAAGGCAGCTCGGAGAGCTTGAGACCAGAGGCTCCTTTCAGGAAGATCTGCAGTTGTCTAGGGACGGAGACAGTGAGGGCTGCAGGAAGTAGAGATGGGGAGGAAAGGATGGATTTCAGATTTAAGTTCTGATTGCTTAGAGGAAGGGAGAATGAGGAAGCACGTGCCAAGCATGCCCAGGGTTCTACGTTTTCTATCTGAGGCTCTGCTCATATCCTACGTCTCTTGGGAGGGTCTTTCTGACCTCTCTCAAACTTTGCTCTACAACTCTGGCCCCAGTTGCCTCTGCTCATGGCCTCTTGCTTTTGTATGTTCGTAAGATTGTTTTGCTTTCCCTAAGAAGGGGAAGCACTTAAAAAGGTAGAAGGTGCATCTTATACCTTTTTGGGTGCAATTTTAGGTGTCTAATATTTATGCATAATATCATTGGGGCTTTCCACAACTTATTCTATTTATCTCTGGTTTTCTTCGAAGAGGGGAAGGAAGAATTGAACACAGATGTCAAATGCGAGCTTTCCTCCATCCAGAGGAATACATTCGTGGCTTGTGTGTCCAAAAGGGAATTTAATCAAATACACATCAAAAGCATCCAAAGGGAATTTAAGAGATTGGGATTTTACAAGAATAGACTAGCTTTTTTGCCATTTAGTTCTGGAAACAACGTACCTGGAAGGGCACCTCTGGTGGGTTGGCAGTGGCTTGTATATGCAGAACAATTTAATCATGGCACAATTAATTGCTGATTCTGAGGGGTTCATGTTTGTGATTCCCTCTGCAGGTCCAGAGCCCAGCTCCCAGTGTGAACTGTCGCCTGTCAATGCCTCCCATCCAGTCCAGGCCTTGATGGAGAGCTTCACCGTCTTGTCGGGATGTGCCAGCAGGGGGACGGTGGGGCTGCCCCAGGAGGTGCACGTCCTGAACCTCCGCACTGCCGACCAGGGGCCCGGCCAGCCACAGAGAGAGGTAGGCGCAGGTGCCAGCTTTCTACCCACTGCCCCTAGGAATTTGTAAAGACATTTTTCTGGATGAAGAGTCCTTTTCTTCCTTTCTGGGTTTAACGAGGATGCTCATGTATGAACATAAGTGGGGAGGAGGACACAAAGTACACTCAAGAGACAGAGAAGGATTTCAGCTAATCCAGAAGGATTGCTCTCTGGACTGGGCAACTCTAAGACTTCTCTCTGGAGAGATTTTTCAGCTTTTCAACTTTCCTGGTCCCCCTCCCCGCCTCATAGTGGAAAGAATGTTCTTAAGAATTTCATTTTTAAAACATGGTTGTGAAAAAACAAAATAAGGTGCCATTTCTCTATTATTGTAAAATGTCTTTCTCATCTTCTCCTGTGCCCTGTCTTTCATCTTTCTTTGTTTTGTCTTGTGGACCTATTGCTCCTGCAGGATGAGTCAGAGGAAACAGAAACACTCTGGAGTAAGGATGGTGGTACCTTGTATGCGCATGAAAGCGCTGGGGGTGGGTAGCTCCTTATGTTATCCAGGCAGCTTCTTGAAGACTGTGGTGGTCTTGGTGGTGGTGATGATGACCCAGGCTCATAGTGACTCAGTATTTCCTCTATCCTCAGCCCTGTTTGAAGCATTCATACACTTATTCCATGAAGTCCTATTACTACCCTCAATTTACAGGTGACAGGTGCAATGGTAACTCACTTGCCCAAGGTCATTACCATAAGAGAGAAATGGCCTCCTCTTACTTGTGGCTCAGAAATGACCTGGGTTGTGGATAATGGTCCCCCTGCTTCTTTTAAGATAACACACAGTTGTCATTCTTTCTGTTTCTAAGCTTCTGTGTCAGAAATGTTATCACTCAAGTATTATCTCTCCAGGAAGAGAGAAACCACAATAAACCATGATCACAGTGAAGTGTAGAAAAACTAATACAGAGCAGAATTTATCTTTGAGCTTTCTTCTGGTCAGGAAAGTTAATTTCCAGAACTGTTTGTTTATATGCCTCAACCACTCTTCTTTTTGGGGGTGTGGGGGGGTGGGTAGGAATAGGAGAGGCGAGGTGTCCAGAAGGAAAAGCAAACTGATTTTAATCTTGTGAAAGTGTGCAGAGTTGGCTCATTTCAAAGACAAATCATCTAACCTTTCCAGCTACATTGGAAATTATTGTTAATACTCTTGGTTGCTTGCCATTGTTGCTGCAACACATATTTCAGGTCGGATTTCTTTATCCCAGTAATGCGTCTTTAATTCTTAACTTATGAGGGAGAATTTGGGTGGAAGGGAAAGGAAGGGAGGAGGAAGTGCAGTTCCTATGAAGCCTTGCTGACTCCAGCAATTCTTTAGAAGCAATAATTACTCATATTATATATGCTCTCTCAGAAGAACCAAGAAAGAAAAGCAAGTCCGAGCGATTACAGAAGCGGCAGAAATTCTGCATGCTAAATTGTGCGGTACTGTTGTTGATTCTGAAAATAGATTCACATAAGACTACTGAAGCAAAAGAAAAATACCTCAAGGAATGACAGCAGAGCTCTCCCACACTTATATTGACTGTGTTAGATCAAAATAGACATGACTGTACTGAAGATATGGAAAATTAGCTGGCATCAAGGGACGTCGTACGTTCAGTGAAGAAGTAAAGAAAGTGGGCCTATGGGGGATAGTCTCTAAAACTTGTTTAAAAACCTGAACAATTAAGTATCTCATGTTCTTCACGTGTGACTCTGGAGATACAGGACTGCAGCCATGCCAACAGCTTTTAAAAATCATTTGAACTATATGACCCGGCAGTTCCACACCTAAGTGTATACGCAAGAGAAAGGAAAACATATGTCCACATAAAAAGATGTCCACGATTGTTCACAGCAGCATTATTCATAATAGCTAAAAAGTGGGAACAACCTGAATGCCCATCAGCTGATGAATGGATAAATGAAATGTGATACATATATCCATACAATGGAATGTTATTCAGCAATAAAAAGGAGTGAAATACTGATACATGCTGCAACGTGGATGAACCTTGAAAACGTTACGCTGAGTGAAAGAAGTCAGACACAAAAGACACGTGCTGTCCGGAGTAGACAAATTTATAGAGATAGAAAGTAAACTGGTGGTTGTTTAGGGCTGAAGAGCAAAAGAGAGACGTGGGGGCTGACTTTATGAGTACAGAGTTTCTTTTGGGGGGACAGAAATGTTCTAAAATTAAATTATAATGATGGTTCCACAGTTGAATATGAATATAGTAAATACCATTGATAAATGTCAATAAATGTGACTAACCAAAAACCATTGAGTTGTACTTTTAATGGGTGAATTTTATGGCATGTGGATTTTATCTCAGTAAAGCTGTTAAAAAACTAATTCAACCTGTCAGTATATTAATCACCCATAAAATTTACGTTAACTATATCCACTTTAAAAAAAAAAAAAAAAACTAGGATTGCTTCCTCTTCCAACCTAAACCCATTCAACTCCTTCTGATATTCTCAGTGGATAACTTGATTTTTATAGATATGCTATTAGATATGGTCTGTGCTAAAAATCACAGCCAGTCAGTTCTGGAGGTAATAGTGGGAGGACCACTAGTGGGAGGCAGCCTTTGTGCATGTCTCTACGAAATATTAAGGGCAAATATTTTTCAAGATGAAATGATAAATGTTGTTGCTTATAAATTAGAAAAGAATGCCCTACTGGCTCCAAGCCATAATTACTTTGACTCTTATGACCGAAGTCGTTGTTTTTCATGATGTCCTCCTTAAATGTGAGGGAATTACTAAATCAACCCTATCCCCACTCCCTGCGCCCTCCGGCTTGTTTTGGTGCAGGATTAGCATTAAGATCTATTATAAATCATCCCTTCTCTAACATTTTACTAAATTCCTACCTCCTGGGCGCCTTAAGCTTCCTCAGCTGAGGAGAGGCTGCTGCTTTTCCTGTGTGGAGGAGGTGACAGAGCCTACACCTGGAAGTAATAACCTCAGCAGGTTGACAAGATTTGGGGAAACAGTTATACTTAATTAGACAAACAATTTTATAGGCCAGCAGAGAATTTGTATCAGAAACATACTTGCTACAATAATGTATACAAAGCCCCCTGTGGCAAAGCATGGTTTTGCCATTGACTTCCCTGCTGGGTTCTCATCAGGACAGCACAGACCTGTAGTTGTTTTTTTCTTTTTTTCTTTTTTTTTTTTTTTTGTAGTTGTATTTTTCATGAGACCACACCTCTCATTTGTAATCATTGGTTTTGGAAACAACAGTCCTGGAAGTGAACCGGAAACTGGAAAAAGACTCTGGCGACAGAGGAGGGCAGAAGAGGGTAAACAGCCCTTAGAGACCAACTTTGTCTTTTAGAATAAGTGGGGAGATATCATCGGTTTCACGCTATGAAAACCAGCTGCCTGTGCCCTTTAACTTCAAGGTAAAATGTCCCGCCCCTCCCTCACTTCCTGCCCCTACTCTTTTCTGACCACCGCTCCATCCCCTACCTCTACCCCTGAGTTCTGTCCCTCTGGGTGTTTCCTGATTCCTGAGAAGGGTTGTAGCACCACCAGAGGCTTGTTTACAGTAACATACGTTCATTAGTTGCTGGAATGGCAACAATTTTGTTTTTGATCCTCTAATTTTTATTGTGACCTGCTTTTTCGGGGCGATGTTTCTTTTCTATTTCCCATCTATCTAACTGCTCACTTATTATGAAAAGCCCTTAGTTAGCAGTACATATGTGTATAACAGATATGGGCGTTTAAATTTATGTATTTGTTTTGACATTGAAGAAGCGACTGTTAATGGGCGTGCCAAGCCAGTGACTGGCTGTAGGGGTGGAGTGAGGATCTGGGAGGATCCATTGTCATGGGAAAGGGGCCAGGTTTAATAACTTTATCCTCACCCTTAAGAAAGCTCAGAACCCTCCATTCTTGTATGTATTTACTTATTCTCTGCTTCATTCCAAAAAGGGATTTGGGATGGGCTTACAACAATAGACATACCAAGAGTGTAAGCAGAAAAGCAAAATGAGGACAAAAGAGAAGTGCAGTTTGTTAGCCATATGGGTTATGTGGTAGGTACGACTGAGTTTGAAATTTGGCTCCAGGCTTCTTGGCAGTCAGGGCCAAATGGGATATGTGCTTAATCACACATGTGGCTCCAAGTTACTTTTCTTTGGTACCTTCTCTGAGGACTGTGGCATACAATTGTTCCTTTCCTGGTTCTGTTTGAGGGTGGGAGAGACCACAGTTGGGAGAAAGAGAAGGAAGTAAACACATCTAAATGCTAACAGTTCTGGTTGCCTCTTAACAGCTCCCGTAGGCCCCAAATAACCGTTAACAGTGACCAGAGTGGTGGTGAGGTGCCAGCTGTGGGCCAGCCACCTGCCCGGCACCTGTGCCGTCTCCGCCCATCCTCACTGTCAGCTGGAAAGGGAGGGAGGCCTAGGGAGGTTCACGGCAGACCCTGGGGCATGCAGCCCACCTCTGAGCCCGTGTGTGACTCTGCAGTCCAAGGTTTTCCCACACGTCAGCCCACTTCCCTTTCACGTTTAGCTCTGACCTTGCTCCCAGCTATGAAACCTGCCACCCTGTCTCACTTGGCTCTACCTGTTCCATAAAGCAGCAGATCTCTCACCGAAGGTTTGGGTTTCCTGCACAGGCTTGTGATAGCTCTTTCTGATGCTCAGAGTTCCTTTTTGTTCCCTTCCTTGTGGCTCTGGGGCAGTAGTGAGGGTGGTTTTTTTGTGTGGCATTGTCTCTTTTTTCCTTTCTGACTTAGAAGATTATTACGTCAAGTGTCAGTAATTATAAAATGCAGGACTAAGCTCAGGAGCCCTTGTACTCTACGTGGCTGTTAATCCTACACTAAATGTCACCTCCCATCTGTTTTTCCCAGTTGATCATTTTCCTCCCCCCACCACCACCCCAAATAAAGCTTTCAACTGCCTCCACAAAAAGTAACTCACCTGTCTTTTGCTAGTAATCCATGACTTGTAACCAAACTTGCTTGAACTGTGTGACAAGGGAGAACAAACACATTAAGGGACTCTTCCTGCTATGCGTGAAATGCAGGACCTTCAGTGTGTGGACTTTGCCATCTGATTTGACATCTCTTTTGCTTACTTTGAGGAATCTTGCAGTTCAGGGATTAAACATTTTGGAGAGCCCTACTACCTACCTGCTTACCTATTTATCTATCTGTCGTCTTTCCCGTTTCCACAATATTAGTAGGTTGACAACTTCTCTCTTTTTGTTCCCCTCCCGGTCAGTTATTAAAATATAATGGAACAGTTCAGGGGTAGGGGGAATGAGTGTGTGTCTTAGCTTTACCCGTCACAACTAAAAGAACTGATAAAAAATGTCAAGACTGGTTTTTTGGAGAGTATACACAGGAGAGCAGAAATATCAAATGAACACTAGCACACTAGTTACCTTCCTTCTCTTATCTGGGACATTTTCCCCTCTACTGTTATTCATGAATGACTTCCCAGTGCTAGCCCTGTGTATATGTTGGGGAAAAAACCTCAAACAAACTCAAGGCTATTTATATTTCAGAGACCTTGTGTGCAGCGTGTGCTAATAAGCAAGCGTCACAGTAAACTCCTCACACACAGACACTTATACTGATGAAATTCAGTTACTAAACAAACACCTTCCATGTGTAAACACTGCCTGGTGTTTGTTTAAATGGAAGTTGTTTTGGAAATCACCCCAGGCTGACAGGTAAGGTTATTTTTGAACTGGCCATTTTGTCACAGACCTACAGCAGATTTATGAGAAAGTTACACCGATAACGAGGGTCACATTTCTCTAAAGGCATTCACCTCTCTTTCTCTCTCTTTCCCTTTTTCTTTCTGTCTCTCCTCTTCCCTCTCCCTCTCCCTTTCTTCTCTCCTCTCTCCCTTCCTCTTTCCCTCTCTCCCCTCCTCCTCCCTTCCCCCATTCGTTTGACTGTTGTTCTGAAATTATTTCATTAACTTGAAAGGCCACCGAACCTGGCTCTTACATAGGACTGGAGGCCCTAAATGAATAGGACAGTCACATCATTTAAAGCGAGTTGCCACTTCACTTGAAGATACTCCGTGCAGGTTAAATGATGACACCCTGCTGCGCAGTATGAAGGTGCCAGGCCAGGACGGGACAGAGGAGCAGTCAGGCCGTGGGGTGGGGCTCGCCAGGCCTCTAGACCTCCAGCTGCTGTTTCCACAGAAGGCAATGCAGGCCGGGTAGAACTGGCCACGCTAGTCATTGATGGTTTCTAACACGTTGGGGCAAGATATTCAATCTGAAGCTACAGCTGACTTTCAAATGAGAACTCTCCAAAAACCCAGTCTTGGAATCTTAGAAAGAAGTGAAAGCAGAAATCAGAGCGATAATAGTAAACATCGAGATATAGCAAACAAATTAGGACACAAGAAGAAGTGAAGAAGTTATAACGTTCCTACCAACATACTGGTTAGCCATGTGGCTTAAACTTTGCCATGTATCACAGTAACATTGCCCTGGGAAAGCATGCCCCCTGCCCCACAGAAGGACTGAGCCTGGTTGAACTCTGCCATTTTAGCATGAGGTAATGCCAGTTACGTTCTTTGCTGGCTGGGAGCTGACAGACTGAAAGAGCCTCTCTCGTTATTGCCTCTTCCCCAGTCTGGAGGAGAGGCTGCCTTGACTCCTTCTAATATTTGTCCAGCAGCAGCATTTTCCAACCAGTGTGGTGTTTGTCTTTATGGAGGTTAGGGTTACAACCCTGATCCATACTGTTGTTGCCATGGTAACTTCTCTTGACTTTTAAAAGATTGTATAATTCCCAAAACTGTCATTAGAAAACGTTTCTAACATTTTCTAGGAGCACCCTCCACATTTGAAAATGTGACTTTTTGGAGAGTATTTTTAAAAAGCAACAGACCAAAGTAAGGAGCGGGTGTGCAAATTTGAGACCCCGATGTGCCGATTGGGCAAAGGCCCAGTTTGTGTTGCAGAGTACCCAGATATCCAACTTGTATTTTCTTGTTTCCATTGCTGATTTGCTATCTTGACATTTTATTTGAGAATGTCAATTTACTTGCTAATACCTCTGATTTAAATGCCCAAATTCTGCAGAAGAATTTTTTACTTTCAAGAGTCCCACTCCTCACTGTTTTCTAAATATTTCTGTGAGAATTAGACACGTTTAATTATTTTACTTTCCTTTCTCCCACAGTGAAGAGGCCGTGTATGAACTTGGCCCTGCTGATCGCCTCTCTGTACTATCTTGTTTCTCTTTTCCTCGCCTATCGCACACCTTGAATGAGTGAGTCTTTGTGTCCTGCCTTTCCCTTCTTTCCTCTCTGCAGCCTGACTTCTGCTCTCCTGAACTTGTCTCTGGAGATGCTCTTTTGACTCAACTCATAGGATGCTGGGACTGGAGAGGTGCCCTCGAGACAACCTAGTCCTAACCACCTTGTAGGGCCAGGGAGTGAAGCGATGACTTATTCACCGTCAAACAAGAATTGGTGCCAGTGCTGGACTGGACCCCAGGGACCCTGACTCCTATCGCAGAGTTCTTTCTACCGCCTAGCCTTTCCCCACTCTTACCTCTCCTCGGCTCCTTTTTCTGTGCCCCTTTTTCTGGCATCTCTCTCTGGGTTTCAGGATATTACCTTAGCTTGCTTCTCCTTCTACCTTTCCATGTGTTTTTCTGTTTCTTTCCCAACTGGTCTTTCTTCCTTCTCAGGGGTCTTGACTGAAGTGCAGTCCTTGGCCCTTGTTTTCCCCTGCCTACTCTCCCTGAGGTGGCTTGTTTGTTCTCCGGATTTGGGTTGTCACCTCCATGCCAGCAACTCCCAAAACTCTCTCCAGGGTCTCCAAAGCACCCTGCCTCTCATGTCTAGAGGGCTGACTTCAGCCCTGTCACTTCCCAAGCATGTGACTCTGGGGGAGTTACTTAATTCTCTGAGCCCCAGTTGCCTCATCTGTAAAATGGAGATGATAGTAGTTTTTTAGAGGGTTCACTGAGGATTGAGAGACATCTCTATGGCCCTCCTAGGGCTGGCATGTGTGCCTGGCATACAATAAACAGTCAAACACTGGCTGTTTTCTTATCTCTAAAATTGACTATAAGAACCTTTCTAAGCCAGTCTTCTCCTTACCCCCATGCTGGTTTACCAGTCCAACTTCCCTGTCCCATCAATGGCACTGCTACCATCTGTCTGGGGACTTTTGAACCGTTCACTCAAACCCTGTATTTGGTCAGTCACCAAGTTTTATTGACATTCCTCTGGAATTTCCTGAGTTTCTACACTCCTCTCCACTTACCTGCAGCTCCTTAACCAGTCTCCTGGGACTGGTGCCTTCAGCGTTAGGCCCTGATTCTTTTAGTTCAGCTTGTGGACCACTTCATAAAACTGATTTTCTCTAAATAATACTCCTATAACTGATTCATTTGTCCATTCATTTACAGACTTATTCAATGAATTATTCATTGAGAACCTACTGTATACTAGGTGGACACTCTGCTGGATTCCTACTCATCTTTATGTCTTCAGCACTTATTGGGGGTTGAGGGAGAATAAATTTAATACAGTGTGACAAATAATATGACCATTATTTGTCATAAAATTAACAGAAGTTTGCAGGAGCCCAACAGAGGGAGTGGTAACTCTATCTGCAGGGGAGGGAAGGATCCAGAAGAGAGCATTTGATGAAGGGCTTGACAGTCAAGTAGAAGTTACTGGGCAGAAGGGAAGGGAGGCTTCAACATGCACAGAGGGAAGAGCAAAACCATGTGTGGAGGAAAGTTCTTCCTTGTACATGGTGTGGCTGATGTACAGATCAGGGAGTGGCAAACTATGGCCTTTGGGCCAAATCCTGCCTGTTGCCCGTTTTTGTATGTATGTCATTTACATACCATAAAGTTCACCTGTTTAAAGCGTACAAGTCAGTGGTTTTCAGTGTATTTTATAGAGTTCTGCAACTACCACCACAATCTAACTTTAGAACATTTTTAGCACTCCCAAACTTGGTACCCATTAGCAGTCATTCCCCATTCCCCATGCTCCCACCCCTGCCCTAGGCAACCATTAATCTACTTTCTTTATAGATCTGAAATTCTGGAGATTTTTTACAAATGGAACCACACAATATGGGTGACTTTTATGACTGGCTTTCTCACTTAACGTAATGCATTTGAGATTCATCCATGCTGTAGCGTGTATTAGTTATTTCATTCCTTTTTATTCCTGAACAGTTTTCTGTTGTATGGCTATACCACATCTTGCTTATCCATTCATCAATCTGATGCCTCTTTTTGTAAATAAAGGTTTTTTTGGGGGGGGCCTAAATAAAGTTTTATTGGCACATAGCCATGCCCATTTGTTTATGTATTGTCTGTGGCCCCTTCCTCATGACAGTACAAGACTTGAGTAGGGTAACAAGACTAACAAAGCTCCAAATATTTACAGTCGGGCTACTTGCAGATAAAGCTTGCCAACCCCTGGAATAGAGGATGGGGCAGTGATGGGAACAGTGATGGGGGTGAGCTGGGGCCTGGGAGTGGAAGACGAGGCTGGAAAGGCCGAACAGGTAAGGATTTGGACTTAATCCTGCGGATCAGTGTTTCCCCAAGTGTGTGTGGGATGTGAACCCCCTGCATCTGAATCCCTTGGAAATGCTTAAGTACAGATTCCTGATCCTCACCCCTGACCTTTCAGCTGAATCTACTGCCCCACAGCTTTTTCTTAATTCCACCTGAACTTCTTTCTTACCTCTCTCAATCCTGGCCATGTTTGAAGCCCACGCGTTAAGTCTTAACTCTTCAGCAAACCCTTTCCTGATTCCTTTATCCGCCTCCATTTCCCTCTTTTCTAAATGTTGCTCTGAATTCCTCCCCCCCGCCCCTTTCAGTCTGAACTTCCGCAGAGTATGGGATTACATGTTTTCTTGTATTATTCGCTGCTGAATCACCTGTGTTAATCTTGCGCAGTCAGCTGGTGAGTGGACTTTTTTTTTTTTTTTTTTTTGTGGTACGCGGGCCTCTCACTGTTGTGGCCTCTCCCGCCGCGGAGCACAGGCTCCGGACGCACAGGCTCAGCGGCCATGGCTCACGGGCCCAGCCGCTCCGCGGCATGTGGGATCCTCCCGGACCGGGGCACGAACCCGTGTCCCCTGCATCGGCAGGCGGATTCTCAACCACTGCGCCACCAGGGAAGCCCTGAGTGGACTTCTTAAGGCCAGGAACCAAGTTGGACTCTTTTGCATTGTGATATTGGGTTTTTGCATAGTGCCGAGGACGTTGAAGTATCACTGTAAGTCTTCTTAAGCTCCTCCCCTTTTCCACAGTGTACTTTTATTTGATTTCATTATATCAGTGGACTTGGTGTTTTGTCCCCAGTCCCCCTTGACTGCTATAGCTGAGCAGGTATCCTCTACTTTGTATTATGGCTTTGATTTATTTTTTCTAATTAAATCTCATGCTACTGCAATTTATATTCTCCAGATCTCTGTGTCAGCCCGTTTCAGAGTTTTTGTTACATTTTTCTTTATTTTAAATATGTATTTATTTATTTGGCTGTGTCGGGTCTTAGTTGCCGTACGTGGTATCTTTAGTTGCGCTATGTGAACTCTTAGTTGCAGCATGTGGAAACTAGTTCCCTGCCTAGGGATTGAACCTGGGCCCCCTGCATTGGGAGCCTGGAGTCTTAGCCACTGGACCACCAGGGAAGTCCCACATTTTTCTTTACTCTTGTGGATTTTAGTCCTCTGCTAGTACACTAGTTAGTCCTTTCCCTCAGATGGGTAAAAGCTATAAATGGCTTTTGACTCCATGCTACTCCCTTGGGTAGCTCATTTGAGCTGAGCCTGGTTTGAAGTTGGGCCATTGAGAACAATCTGTCCTCATGATGTAGGCAGTGATTCCCGGCCAATTCTTAATGTTGCTGGAATTAATTAAACTGATTCCTCCAATTGAAAGAGGACATTTTACTCTACCCTGTAGCATTAAATACTTAATAACTTGATTTTTTATTTTGTTTTTTTGCTCAGTGAGCACTTAAAATATCCCTGCCTGTATAGTAATTTGTTCCCTGTTTAATGTGGCTTTTTCCTTTGTTTACTCTGGACTCAAGTCTTTGTAGCTTGTTTTCTAAGTCAGCTCTAAAGTTGCTGGTCATTGGATTTGGCAGCCTTTTCAAGCTTTACCCACCAGAACCCTACAGGAAGTTGTGTGTCGGCCAGAAGAGTCTGTTTATTTAAAGCATGGTGTCCAGCAGAAGCAATCCATTTATGAGGGTCTGGTCTTAAAGATACAGGAAACTGAATTTGTTTGGAAGACCTTCTGCTTTGGCTTCCATTGCAGTTGTGTGCTCTGTGCTTTCCTTTCCAGGCTGCCCAGGCACCTCAGCTAGACGGGTGGTTAACTGAAATAGCCCTTTCCCTGAAGCTCCTTGGCCTTGTCTGAAATACTAAAACTTCAACACCCAGGTACTAGATAGCCCTTTTAAACTCATAAGAATGAGGTTAATTTTTAAAAAATAAATTGTCTTTTATTAGTTTAGCGCTATTTGTTAGTATTCTGATGGGATTTTGCTCTGAGTGCACTCCTGAGTTAGAATGCTAAAACTAAGGTGAAATGGCTGTACTTTTGACTTCTGGGTACTGTTCTTTGCCCACAATCGTCAGGCATTATCTGGGTTCTAGTCCAAGACACCCTACAGTAGTGCTTTATTTATTTATTTATTTTTAAAGATTTATTTTATTGAAGTATAGTTGACTTACAATGTTGTGATAATTTCTACTGTACAGTAAAGTGATTCAGTTTATACATATACTTTTTAATTAATTCGTCAGGCATTATCTGGGTTCTAGTCCAAGACACCCTACAGTAGTGCTTTATTTATTTATTTATTTTTAAAGATTTATTTTATTGAAGTATAGTTGACTTACAATGTTGTGATAATTTCTACTGTACAGTAAAGTGATTCAGTTTATACATATACTTTTAAATTAATTAATTAATTAATTAATTAATTTTTGGCTGTGTTGGGTCTTTGTTGCTGTGCGCAGGCTTTCTCTAGTTGCGGTGAGCGGGGGCTACTCTTCTTTGCGGTGTGTGGGCTTCTCGTTGCGGTGCCTTCTCTTGTTGCGGAACACAGGCTCTAGGCATGCAGGCTTCAGTAGCTGTGGCTCACGGGCTCAGTAGTTGTGGCTTGCGGGCTCAATAATTGTGGCTCACAGGCTCAGTAGTTGTGGCTTGCGGGCTCTAGAGCTCAGGCTCAGTAGTTGTGGAGCACGAGCTTAGTTGCTCCGTGGCATGTGGGATCTTCCCCGGCCAGGGCTCAAACCTGTGTCCCTTGCATTGGCAGGCGGATTCTTAACCACTGCGCCACCAGGGAAGCCCTGTACATACATTCTTTTTCATATTCTTTTCCATTATGGTTTGTCACTGGATATACAATAGTACTTTATATTTACGGCATTTTCCACCTGAACTACAGAGTCCTTTGACTAGATCTAGAATTTTTACATCCTTTGGTGGAAGAGAGGCAAATTGCAGGTAAGATTTGGCTTCTTTTGAAGATAGAGAGACTAGATTAGGTGTTACTGGGTCTAACAATAAGCCAAGGAGAGCCAGCTATAGGATTCAGGATCACTGTAATAGCCTAATTCTTGCCTAGAGCCCAAATACCACACTGTTCACATTAAAGTTTAATTTTTATTTGTTGATACAGGTGTACATACATCTGATTCTTTTTGAATTTGCACAGCGAGTTGGTGATGTGGCTGTAGGTTTCATGTGCCTATCACCTATGCACTGATTTAAAGGGAAGCTGCGTTCATATCTTAAGAGGTGACTCCCCCCCGCCCACAAGGCCTCACTCCTAGGGATGTAAGTGCATATGCACGTGCCTTGGGAGAAAGGAATAAAGACATATGGCAGTTGCTGAGAGGACTGAGAAATGAGAGGCAGAGGAAAATGAGGTGTCGCACTTCTCAGCTCTAGTCATGCTCCTGTTGTCTTTTCTGGTCTACGGTTGGATGTTTTCTGAGGTGGAAGTTGTATGAGATTCCTACCTCAGAATAGCTCCTAAAGAACCTTGACTTTTCTTGAAGTCTTTGGTAAATTTAAACCTTAATGAAGTTAAAAACAATACTTTACACATTTCTCTCTTACTCCTCTCAGCCTCAAGTAGATAGACATGTAGGCAAGGCTTTCCTTGGGAGAGAGTAGTTTCTGAAGATAAAGGAGAAAGCTGAAGTCTTAGGGAGCCCAGGGTCCATCTGGACACGGACATGCATGCTTTGGTGTGAGACATATGTCTCCTTTGCTTGCCATGCTGGGTCTCAGATTTGGGGGTCTTCCAAAATCCAAGGCGACTGAAGAGCTTAATTTCCAGTGGAGTCATGCGTGGGCATTTTGCCTCCGTCATCTGCCCCAGAGGACTTTTGGGGGCCAATTACCCTGCCTTCTACTCTGAACACCCCCCAGATTGTCATCTGGTGCAGCTGACCAGAGGGTGCCTGTTCCCCAGTGTGAACTCTTTGTGCTGAGCCGAGAGGCCTTTAGAGGCTTTGCTGCTGGCCCTTTATTGCTCTTTGTATGTTGTTAGTGCATGTGTTGCTGTTTCTTTTGTTTCCTACTTTCATATGGGTTGAAGATTCCACCTTTTTTTCCCTTATCACCCCTGGTTGTTAAGATAGTGAGAATCTCAGTGAAATGGTAATCTTACCATTGTGCACAAGTATTTCTCTGAAAAGATCTTTTTTGTTCAGTTTTAATGCCGTTAATATCTAATTCCCAGTGTTTTAGTTGGAAGCTGTTCAAATTTCCCAATTCATAAAATCTTTCAAAGCCTACTCCAAGTTACTTTTTCTTGATTCAGTTTTCCTCCTTTTTGCATTAAAAAAAAGCCTATTTCCAAGTAGGGAAATGACCTATGTTTATTAGAGACCAGAATGATATGGACCCCTGCTTTGCTGTGAGTTTTTTTGATGTTTTTGGAGCAGTGTACAAGGTTAATTTTTAGTCCTCTTTTTGCCATGTGTTCTTATACGCATTTCCTAAACACTTTCCCTGGCTTGGTACTATTGCTGTATATATGTCCTACATGTGTTTCCTATTTTTGATGACTCATACTTACGGTACTCATAAAGATTTATCCTTTATCTTGGCTCTGAGTAATAAGCACACTTGCACATTTCTAGCAGAGATGTGAGTTGGGACTTTTGCATTTAATCCTGTAGGATAGGCCTCTTGAAGGCATAGTGCAGGAAGCATGACATTCTTCTAAGGTTCTACTCACTTCTCCTGCCCGAGGAAACAGTCAACTCAGTTTTTGTGAATTTATTAATTTGTGTTTTCCACATTTTCTTTTCCCTTTGCCCCTATTAGCCATTTTAATGCTTATGAATGAGACCACCAGAGGGTGACTAGATGGAACAAATGTGCTACTCCTTTTCCCTGCTGGTAACTATGTTAAAGAGTTTGGTGGTGGAAGAAATGGAAATCATTAAACTGAAATGATACCTGTATTACATGTGGCAGCAAACATCTGGGGGGGCCTTCTTGGGTTCAGATAAACACTTAGACCCAAGAGATTATCACAGGCCACAGGTAGCTTCAGACTATTAAAGGATATAGGGTAGGGGCTGCAGCTTGGAGCAGGGCATCATGGCCTTCCTCTTTTTTTTGATGCTTGCGGCTATATACACATGAGTTCATACAGCCATCTGGAGCGCTCCAACTGATGGCTCAAATGCTAGATCTACGTGGTGTGTGTGTATGTGTGTGTGTGTGTATGTGTGTGTTCTGGTTTAGAAGACTCATACTTCCCAGGAGCTAATAGGCAACTATGCTCTATAGGAATAGTTTCCATGATGTCCGTGAAAAACTTGCCTGGTTTACAAGAGTCTCTGCTCTCAGGGAAGCCTCCAAATATCTCTCCTTATCAGATATTTAAAATTTTTCCAATCCCCATACAATTTACCAATCCCAGGGGTAATTTTTATTATAAGCAAGTGGACTTTTATTATAGTTGACATATTGTTTTAGATTACCAGGGTTATAGAGATAAGAGTTAACAGAAGATCAAATTCTCACGTGAAAAAGGGATTAACTTTGCCAACTCTTTGTCCATTGTGGATTTTATTATTTTTCTTATTATATGTATTCCTGACTCTGGTAGGCTAAATAATGGCTCCCAAAGATATGCTCACATCCTAATCCCCCAAACCTGTGAATGTTACTACATGAATATTCTGTGGAAAAAGTCTTTATAGATGTGATTAATTGAAGGATTTTGAGGTGAGAAGATTCTCCTGGATTATTTGGGTGCCCTCTGAATGCAATCACGTGTCCTTATAAGACAGAGATTTGATGTAGACAGAAGAGGAGAAGGCCACGTGACCATGGAGGCGGAGATTGGAGTGACGGGGCCACAAGCCAAGGAATGCCAACAGCCATGAGAAGCTGGAAGAAGCAAGGAACGGATTCTCTCTTAGAGCCTCTGGAGACCCTGACGTCTCTGCTGACACCTTGATTTTGGCTCAGTAACACTGATTTTGGACGTCTGGCCTTCAAAACTATAGAATAATTTCCTGTTGTTTTAAGCCACCAGGTTTTTAGTAATGTGTTACAGCAGCCACAGGAAACGAATACACTCACTCCCCATCTCACCTTAGTTTGGGGGATTATCTTGAGTTCCATGCAGCCCTCCTGTCCACATTTTGTTCACAACTTGTGTTCTCCATCTCTGTAAAGGACTCTACTACCCAGTTGCCAAGGCCAGCATCCTTGGCATCATCCATGACTTCCTATGTTTTCTCAGATGTCACGCCCAATCCTATCTATTCTACCATAGAAATATATTCTGAATCCGCCCACCTTTGGCCCCCCACTCTCCCACCCTTGCTACACGCCCCCCCCCAACCATCTTTGGTCTGAGCCACCATCACATCTTTACTTGAGGTGCAGTGGACCCCTAACCCAGGTCCCTGAAGAGGGCAGGGTCTGGAGGTAGACTGCCTGTGTTGGAAGCTTGGTTCCACTGTTTATGAGCTGAATTTGGGCAAGTTATTTAACTTTTCTATGCCTCATTTTCCCTCTATGGGGATAAGAATAGTATCTACTTCAGAAGTTGCTCTGACAATTAAATAGTTAAAATGGGACAAGTGCTTAGAACAGTGCTTGGAATAAATGTCAGCTACTATCATTATTAGCTAGTAAAAATCTATTCTTCACATAGCAGCTTGAATAATCCTTTAAAAACTTAAGTCTAATCACAAAATTCACCAGCTCAAACATCCTGCGGTGGCTTCCCACTACATTTAGAGTAAAATCCCCAATCTCCAGTGTAACTCTCACCCCCTCTGCCATCACTCTCACTGTTTTCACAATACTGCAGTTGTTGGCCCAGATGTCTTTCAAAGGTGCAGATCATGTTCCTGCCTCTCATCCTTTGCCTGGAGCACTTCCCCCATTTATTCACAGGCCTTGTTCCTTCCCTTCCTCCGGTCCCTGCCCAGCCATTACCTCTACAGAGAGGCTTTCACAGACCACTCCATTTAAAATAACCATATCGCCTTGCCCCCACTGTCTCCAAACCCTGTTTTACTTTTTAAAAATAACTCATATCACCACCTGATATTTATATTTAGATGTGTTTATTGTCTGTCCCTTGCATTAGAATATCCATGAAATGTTTTACTTTGTGCACTATCTCCAGTAATTAGAACATACCTAGCACATAGTAAGCATTCAATAAATATATGTGAAATAAATACTTGAATGAACAAGTGAATATGTTGATTGCAGCAGTTTAGCTTTATTCAATGGACTTAGAAATTTTTTATTTGGAAATTCCTTATATTAATTATATTTTCTGGAATGTTTGGTTATTGATATTGGTATGTATGATTCAGTCATAATGTTTTTTGTGTTTTGGGGGGGGGGTCACTGCTCAGCTTGTGGGATCTTACTTCCCCAACCAGGGATTGAACCTGGGCCACCGCAGTGAAAGCACTGAGTCCTAACCACTGGACCACAAGGGAACTCCCTAAAGTAATGTTTCTTAATCCAGGTTTCAAGGTGTAGAAAATAGATCACTGGATTGTGCATCTTAATAAATGATTGGTTCTTCATTTATCAAGATTCTATTTAAACCTGAGCAAATCTGTAGACCCATGTGAGTCAGTTTCTTCATTTGTCGATATGAAGAGGTTGGGAAGATTGAGATCTAATATTTCTTTCAGTGTTATTGTTTTTTTGAGTCTACATTGAGAGTTGAAGGCATATTTTTTTAATACATTAATCCAGGCCTCCAAATAAAAAACAGCATAACTTGCATTTAGTGAAAAATACCCATTGAAAAGTAGAATTGAAAGTGTTTCTGGAATTGTTAAACTAGAAAATATCCTCAAAGAAACCCTCAGCATACAGTGGGTTAGGAACCACCTAAAAACGAATGATGTGTTTTCTTATGTGTTTTAAAAAAACCTGTATTAAGTAGGATGTCCAGATGCGGGGGCCAATCTGGCCTCCAAATACTTGGGAAAATGCTCTTCAGTTTCACTGCTTAGATTTTACTGCCTTGCACAGTAGAAATTTCATGATTTCCCAAGCAGCTCACTGTTTCATCAGGACAGAGTACACGCAAAGAATCTTTCTCCCTCTCTCTTTCATTTATTGAAATACAGATTAGAGGAACGAATCATTTCAGTTTGCTCCAACGAAGGCCCCTCCCCACGTAATTAGAACCAGGCAGCTGCACAGCCATGGGCCGCCGACTCCACGCACTGTTCCCCAGCGCGAAGCATGGTGGGAGGGAGGAAGGCCGCAGCCCGCGGGGCTCGGGCTCCGCAGTGCGGACCCCGGCAAAGAACACCACCTGTGAACAGAGAGGACAGAGACATAGAAACATATTATTGCCCTAAACATACATGACAGAAACAGAACCAAGTAGATGTAATCAACTGCAGCTGGGCGGGCGGAGATAAACACACAAGTGCTAAGGAATCAGGCGTGTTGGAAGGGTCTGGGACTGAGGAGGCGCGTTGCTGGAGTAATTGGAGCCGGGTGTGCTACTTGGAGGTGAGAATATGGAGAGGTTTGAAATAGGGATGTGGTTTGGCTGACGGCTAGAGGCAACGTTTTCCAAGACTAAGGGAGGAGGCTGGTAAATAAAACAGAGCCGGATTGAGGAGTAGGAACCACGTTAGGACAGCAAGTACCTTGGCAGCTGTGAAAGCTTGTGTCTGATGGTCTTGCCGGTTGGTGTTTACAGTGGGAGAATGGGTGCCCAGCTATACTGATGCAGGTGTTCAAAGCCAGATGAATTGGTTCAGTCTTTAACGCTGGAAGGGGCAATTTAGGTAGACCTCTAAAGATAAAACTTCCCAGCCACAGATTGAGAGAAACCTCTAGCTTTACCTCATCCAGTGACTTCAGCTGCCTTGGAAGGAGTTCATGTCGTTAGCACTTCCTGTGTTCCTGTTTCTCTGGAAGGCATACTCCAGGATGGAAAGGCAGGCGATTGAGTTTCTGTTCAGAAATTTGGGGTCTCCTTAGAGCAGGTGTGGTGTTGGGGTCAAGCGTGGAATGAATGTGGTATTCTCAGGACTGTTTCTTGTTAGATTCTGAACACAGTTCCCCCAAATTGCAATGAAATTTGGAGAGCAAGACTTGAGCCTGTCCAGCTTAGCCTTACCTGAACAGGAATAACTGGTGAAGATGATCGATCGCATTTGTGCTGCTTGTGCGCTGTCATTCGGACCTGGTCTTTGATGAGACCCGAATCCCAAAGGTTGAGGGGAAAGCTGGGGAATGGCAGAAGAGCCGCTGGTTATTTATTGGGAATCTGAGTGTCATGTGTGCGGCTGTAATCAGTTTGTCATCCAGCTTCAAAATCCAGGGACCTGTAGGCAGGAGGTAACGGTACCACGTTGATCGGAGCCACAAACATTGGTAAACTGCTTCCTCAGAGGATTAAGAAAACTGGCATTCTGGTCAATCTCATCAACACCCTTGCAAGGGAGTTGTTCGCACTAGTTTACAGAGATAGAAACTGAGGCTGAGAGAAGATAAATATTCTCCCCAAGGTCATGAGCTAGGAAGTAATTGGTAGAGCCCAAGCTTTGATGTGCAGCATACATCTATAGATGGGGTCGATGTGCAGTGAGTGGCTGTGGGCAAGGTGGGCTCTCCCGAGGTTTAGACATTTGTTTCATCATTAAATCAGTGTTTATTAAGCACCTGTTACTAGGCAGTCCTGACAACCCTTGAGAATTTGCCAAAGGTAGCAAAGATAGAGTGGGTAGCAAGTTCTCCCCCCGTTCCTGCTCCCGTTTAGATGATCTCAGCCTCCTTGCTCTTCTTAACCGTGGGCTTAAGTATTGCTCCCAGTGTTGTTTGTTAACTTTAATCTTATTGGAGGTCTTTAAGCTGCAATAAAATAGCCATCTGGTAAGAATTACATGTGACTAGCTGGGTTGTTATCTATAGGTTAAGCGCTTAGAAAGAGAGGCAGGTTGGGGGTGTCCTGTTACTCCCGATAGCTCTGTTCTATACAAACAACTTTCTTTACTGGATTATCTGTGCCAAAATATTACCAAATAGCTTGGAAACAGGTTGGTGTTTTACCCTTTAGGGGGAAAAAAAAAAGACCATGGAGTTGAATTTGGAAAGGAATCTTGGAAAATATTTCAGTAAAACAATGTATCATTCACATGCCCAAAAATTCAGTACTGCAGGGCTCCTGCTGGCAGAATAAGGTGAACTTTGAGATATATTATGGCTTGATCTTGAATTCTTTCATATCTGGAGTAGGCTGAAAGTTGGTTATTTTTGTTTTCTTGGCAATGACCTTTTGTAAGAAATGCCTGTGAGATATGGTTTAGATAGATGCCAACAGGATTTCTGGTAACTTTCTATATCTACATCCACCTTCTTTTCCCTTCATTTTATAAAAACATAAATGGAAGGATTTCCCAGCACCATGTCGTGGAGTCACCCCATATGTTGGTTCATCTTTCCTTTTTCTTTCATACATTCATTCATTTATTCATTCTAAAAATGCTTGAGTGTTTACCTGTATGGGCATTGTTCTGGGACTGGAGATACAGTGGTAAAGCAGGCAGAGTTTCAGCGTTTGTAATGCTTACATTGACTTGAACATGAGGTACCCAGCTATTTAAGTGACAGGAAGGTGTGGTCATTCGGGTGGTTAGGAAAGGCTTCCTTGAGGAGGTACACTTGAACAGAGACATTAATGATGAAAAGGAGTGAACCATGCACAGATCCAAGGGAAGAATAGGGCAGATAAAAGATCTGCTTATGTCAAGCCCCAAAGCTTGGAAGTGACTTGTTGGAGGTGAATGAGAAGGCCGGTGTGGCTGGAATCTAGTGAGCAAGGAGGAGAGCATCGGAGATTGGATTAGTTAGTCAAGGGTCAGATCATATGGTACTTTGCAGGGGGAGAAGTTGTTTCTTGGCGTTCCTTATGTTTCTGTGTTCTTATCCAGTGGTTAAAAAGGCTGGCCCTGAACTCTGAAGGTTCAGGGAGACCTTCTTCTCCAGTATCAGAGAATTGGTTCTGTAAGGAGAGACATGGAAGGTTCCGCTAGCAGGATAAGTAGAAGCTGGAACACTGGAACGGTTATTTGGGTTCTAGTCCCAATGATGCCATAACCAGCTGTGGAATTTGGGTATGCCATTATATCTTTGGGCTTCAATTTCCTTTACAATAAATATTTGGAGTAGACTATATCTAAAATCTCCCGTATCACTGAAAGTCAATGATTTTATTATACACAAATTTCATTTTGTGTTTTATCCTCTTCTTTCAGATTTTTTTATCAGTGCTGCTTACAGTAACCAAGTCTTGTTGGTTCAAAAAGTGGCAGGAAGAAGTAAAGAGTGGGGGGAAAATGAGAGAACTTCATAACTTCACACCTCGGATTCAGAGCTGGCCACAGTCAGTGAATGAGTCAATTGTAGTGACTAAGGCTTGATCTCAGCCTAATGATTTATGGTTAACCAAGGGCAACCATTGTCCTTATTAAGGGGGATTATCCCATCAAAATAGTGTGTTTTTTTTTTTTTTTTTTTGTGGTATGCGGGCCTCCCCCTGCCGCGGCCTCTCCCGTCGCGGAGCACAGGCTCCGGACGCGCAGGCCCAGAGGCCACGGCCCACGGGCCCAGCCGCTCCGCGGCAC